>NC_040883.2:1455472-1802972 GCF_900634795.4 Betta splendens | reverse complement strand
TTGATTCCAGAGGCAGAACAGGGCCGGGTTCAAGTCTTGAAGCAGCTCAGAGCAGCGCAGGGTTGACAGATTGTGCCCCAGTAACACGCTTCATTCCCCACTCCCTCTAATAGACACGCACAACATGTTGAATTGGCTGTAGGCTTTTTTGAGTCGCACTTACAATAAAAATTACGGTAACAATTTTATTTGAGTCAAAGGATAAACACTGACATCTAAAGGTGAGGATGTGTTACTGCATACTTACAAATTTCTTCACATTATTCTTACTGTAATAACGTCACCAACAACAAGGAGCGATTGTCATTATATCACTTTATCTTTTTGATTGACACAATTTTCCCTTCGTTTTGTCTTCTTTCTTTTCAACTCTTCCCTTCCGTCTGAAAGGACATACACAGATGCAAGCGAATAAGTTGTTCTTGTAGTCATGTATCATTTTAACGTATAAAAATTTTATCTTGTATTATTTGTTTCTTTTTCACATATTTCTTTTAATTCTTCATCTCAGGGCCCTGCTATGTCTGAAACGTCTCTGTCCACTTCTCAGTGGAGCCATAATTAATAATCTATAATAATTGAAAAATATCTAGAAATACTAAAAAAACAAAGCAAGAAAAGAAAGTGAGAGAGTGAAATAACTAATGCTTTAAATTAGAATTGGGTATTAGCTTTAAAATTGTAAATAATTGTAGAAAGATGACTGTACAGTTATGACGAGGAATATACAACAACACATGATTCATAATACTGTGAAAAAGAAAGTAGAAATAACAAAAAGACAAAGATATTAAAAGTGATGAAAAGAGGTAAAACGTGACCAAAAGCGGACAAATTAACAAGATCACATACAAAACGGCGTAAAACATTACTGAGATAAAAAATATATCAAAATAAACAACAAAGAGAGATAAAGACGAGCAGCCCGTGTCTCACACCTGGCGCATCCCTGTGACGGAAAGCGTCGCCCCGGGACGTGTCCTGTAGCTGCTCGGGTTCGGGGCGGAGTCCGGGCCGCTCCAGCCCGTCCCTCCTCTCCCGCTTCGCTTCCACCTCTCCGGCATCTTTGTTCGAGCCGAGCGGGAGGCAACAGGAGAACCTCGGCTCTCTGCTTCCTTTTGCGTCGAGTGGACACCGAAGAGTCGGCAGGTGAGCGGGAGCTGCGGCGGGACGGGGTCCGGGTCCGGGTCCGGGGCCGGGGTCCGGGTCCGGGTCCGGGGTCGGGGTCCGGGTCCGGGGCCGGGGCCGGGTCCGGGTCCGGGTCCGGGGCCGGGGTCCGGGTCCGGGTCCGGGTCCGGGGCTGGGTCCGGGTCCGGGTCCGGGTCCGGGGCGGACGGCCCAGTCCGCTGCTCGGTCGCGTTCGCCCACACGTCTCGGTGGGTCCTGTAGACGCTGATCGCAGGTTCTGGTGCCGGTGCGGGTTCGCAGGCCGGTTCGTCGCCTAGCTTAGCGCTAACTCACAGCTAACTCCACGGCCAGAACAAACGGGACGAAGCGGGTGAAGGTGGTTGTGATTGTGTTTGTGTTTGTGGTGAACGTGTCAGTGAGTCAGGAACCAACAGCTTCTATTAGCACGAGCTTCCTGTTTGTTTATATAATGTGAGTTTATCTGAGTGTAAAAACCTCAGGAATGTGTTAGTTATTATATCACAGTATATTTATTGTCTAGTGTTTTTATTCAGACTGTTTGTGGTTCTCTATCATCTCTGTGACTCCAGTAAAACAACATTAACGGAGATGAAATCATACTAAAACAATGCAAACCTATGCGCCTCTCATCAAACGCGTGTGATGAGCTCATTTATTAAAGAGCATCAGCTACAGAGCGCTCCGTACTGGGAGGACTGGGATTCCTCTCATTTTGTCAGACTGGTGGAATAAATACCACAAACTGGCTCCAGAGCCGCCGCCTCGGCCTTGTTTGACTTTCATTAACGTCTGTTGACCATCTGGACCCGACGGGCCGCGTCCACGGCCCGCGGCGCGTGGGGGTGGGGGTGGAGGTGGGGAGCGGCCGCTGCATGGAGCCAGTCAGAGGAGGGCGAGCCCGGGCTTGACGCCGGCCGACGGAGCCAGGAAATGCAGAGTGAAGAAAGAAGCCGGTGAGAATCCACCGAGACAAAGAAACGGTCCTCGCGTCCTCAGAGGCCACTGGTTCTGGTTCGGCCCAAACCTCACTGGTTTGAGTGGAGGCCGTGCGCCTCCCACAGCTTCGGACGCTGGCAAGGAGGAGGCGGTTCTGGGCGGCGGTGCTGAGTCATGGTTCTGACTCAGCTCACTGGTTCTGCCCACGCTGCCGATCCAACGCTTCCACCCGTGTTCCTGTGAGGTCCAATTAGTTAAAAGCATCTCAGAACCTGTCTTCATTCTGTCTGAGCTCAGCGCCGTAAACCGGGCTCATTTATGGTGCTGTTACTTTGTGAAGCGGCTCAAGGTTTGGTCCTGACGAGCGCTGTGTTTTGCAGCATGGGCGCCTCTGAAGAGAAGAAGGAAACCTGTGGAACCATCTGCCTCAAGTACCTCCTGTTCACCTTCAACTTCCTCTTCTGGGTGAGTTTCTGTTCAGGCTGCAGCAACATGAACTCTGTACCTGTGTTTTTCTGTTTGTGTTCATGAGTTTGAAGCCGACGGTGACGGATCCAAACCCTGCTGTTTCGGAACCAGTAGCGGATCTCAGGACGTGACTGCACACGCACACGGTCACCGCGTGCAGGAAAAGAGCCGACTCCAGACAACAGAGGCTTTATGGCGCCCACAGACACACACAACACAGTACCCAGTTTCCAGAACCAGGAATGTGCAGTTCTGGGAGGAAAACACTCAAATAACTGGGACCATTTCCATCCGAGGCGTAAAAATAAGATTCCAGTGTGAGCGTTGCTGTCGCTCCTCAGCGTGAAGCCTCAGCGCCAGCCCGGCCCATATGCGCTGACCAGCTGCCAGCTCGGCCCAGTTCCTCAGACTGGCAGACAACTGGTCCAGTGTGTGGTTCCGCTTTGCAGCGGCGCCTTCAGCTCAGGTTTTCATTATTGTAGTTCTTCTGAGTCAAACCCGAGGTTTTGCGCTGGGTTTCAGTCTTTTCTCTCTTTTGGAGCGTTTGTGTGACTTGTTCAGGTCCTTGACTTTGTAATATCAGTGCTGACGTTTTGAAAGGCCCAGTCAAGGAGAGCAGGAGCCCGGTTCTGCTGATTCTGAACACGCTGCTGAAGGCCGGACAGGAAGCAACGACGCGTGGCCTTCAGTCAGCGCTTCAATGGTGGCAACAGTCACAACACACGCGTGTTTCAGATTAGAAGAAAAGCACCATATTCACAGTTCTGAGGTTCTGAGGTTCTGACCGTCCGTGTCCACTGGAGGTCGCCAGAGCGCAGGGTTGGACTGGACTGCTTAGTTACAATCATTCCTCCGTCACTAGTAGCTTCATTTGATCACGGACGTGTTTGACATGAACACAACCAGTTCACTACAGCTCACGTCTACATGAACCAGTTGCTTATGACACTGGGACTGGACTCAAACACTGGTATGACTGGACTCACTGGTAGCGTCGCCTTTGGCTCCAGCTGCTGTGGTCGTCATGTGCAGGAGCGGCGACACGCTTCTGTTGCACTGATGCACAAACACACTTCTGGATTTTGACTGGGACGCTGTCAACTTGACAGAGGTTCCAGATGTGAGGGGTCAAAGCAGCGGCAGCTGGGTGCACCAGCAGGTCGTTGACCCGAGGGTCAGCAGGTCGTTGACCCCAGCAGGTCGGCGCCACCAGCAGGTCACTGACCTGAAGGTCAGCAGGTCGGCGCCACCAGCAGGTCGTTGACCCGAAGGTCGGCGCCACCAGCAGGTCGTTGACCCAAAGGTCGTTGACCCCAGCAGGTCGTTGACCCCAGCAGGTCGCTGACCCCCACCCTCGCTGGCCGCTGTCCTGCAGCGCTAACTGACTGAAGATCTGCTCATCTTGTGCCGCAGCAGTGACTTGTTTTTATGGGGCCATTCAATCGGCGCATATTGATTTCAGCCTGTGTTTTGGCCACGCTGAAGCCGCCTTGCTAATAAATCATTTGCTCCGTCTCCGCGCCGTTCTTCACCCATGTGTTCTGCCTCCAGGTGGCGGGAGGCGTCGTGATGGCCGTGGGCGTTTGGACCTTGGTGGAGAAGAGCGACTACATCAGTCTTCTCCCCTCCAAGACGTACGCCGCCTCTGCCTACATCCTGGTTCTGGCCGGAGCCATCGTCATGGTAACAGGCGTGCTGGGCTGCTGCGCCACCTTCAAGGAGCAGAGGAGGCTGCTGCGAGTGGTAAGAGATCAAGTGAGCAGAGAGGGAGAATAGGAGGCTGCACGCGGCATCGGAGGCCTTTAGGCCTCATTTCATTTACAAGCAAGTAGAAATGATGCAATGGTCCTAAATGAACTGGCAAATTCATGAAGTTCGATTGTGGTTGGCTGTTATTGGATGAGGTGGCAGAAACACCATCTTTCCTGTTATTTAACACCAGCCATTAAATGCTCCTGTAAAATAAAAGGAGCTGCAGAGGAGGTCTGACACAATTAATCTCCAAGCGGACGTGTTCCAAACACGTGCAGAGTCCTCTCACCTGCAGTTCACTGTGTTCTGATGCATCTGCATCGCGAGGCTCTGAGCTCGGTGCAGCCCAAATGTTTATGTCTTAAAGGCTTTGCCAAAGCGTCATCATCCACTTTTCACCAGAGACCAACAATCATTTAGAGCCGCGTGTTTTCAGCCTAAGACGGAGCAGATGATGAATTATAGCCCAGTTCTACGAAGCCAATTCACACGGAGCATTTCTGAACTTTACTTTTCCATCTCACACGCTGCACGTGTCATTCATTATAACTGATCCATCTATATTTATTATTTGAGTTATTTCTTAAATGTGGACCAGAATAGATTGTATTTAAAATGAAAGCAGCTTTAGAAATAAGAAAAGATAAAGTTCTGTTTTATTTCTAAAATTGCTTTAAAGTGGCAAAACTGTTTTTATTTCCTAATTTCCAGATTTGGGGAAAACGTCATTTGAGATAAATATAAAAACATGCAGGAAGACGATTTGCTCTATATTTGGCCTTGAATATAAATGGTTTTAAGCAAAAGCCCGTTGCTTTTCACTTTCAATCTCGATGGAAGGTGTGTGTTGAGTGAAGAGCCACCATTTTTTTCAGGCCGTAAAGGAAAAATTGAACGCTCTATAGATCTCTGAGCAATAAATGAAGTTTCCACTATGCCTGAATTATTTGATTTATGACTCAGCGCTTGTGTGTAAATTGAGATGCGTGCGCAGCTTCTTCATCCTGTGTTGTGTCGAAGCGAAACGCTCGGTGCATCCTGAGGAGCTGAGATTAGAGCAATGAATCACAGTGGAGGAATGAACTTGTCGCAAGGAGAGATGCTATCGGGTTGTTAAAAAGGCAGAACATGAGGACGCAGGCTGGGGAGACGGGCGGATTAATTGTTTTCCTGTATGTGGTGAGTGCTGCTGACACCTGTTGTGTTCCTGTTGCCTAAAGGTCACAGGTTCTAAGCACAAAGCAGCTGATTCAGCCTCTGTGGCGTTAATAAGCTGCTGCAGCGGCCTGTTGATTGAAGGGAGGCCCAGTCGTCCGCGTGTCCGCCCGTTAGTGATGGCTGCTCTGGAACGGAGGAGGCGGAGGAGAACCGTCCAGTGGGACCAGGACCGACAGGCCCGATGGCAGGAGTTCTGCCGGAGCCTGAACCAGCTGTGGAGAAGCTGACTTCACGCAGGGAGACCGAGCAGCTACCACGCAGGCTGCATCGGGCTGCTTTCAGTTTGCTCTCACATTGTGTGTCTGTCCCCTTCTCTCATGTTATATAGAAACGTCCAGCTGAGGGTCTGATTTGATTTGACTTTCTGATCGAACCACATATAGAAGCACAGGTCGAAGGCAGAGCGCTCCAGGAGGTCTCTGTCAGTCGACCTGCTGAGAGCTGTGACCTCATGTTGGTGTCAGTGAGAGCAGCTGGACCACAGTTCTACCACTGGGCCCAGAGGTTCTGGGTGGAAGCGAGAGTTGTGGTCTGTAGTGTTCACGCTTTGTTTTAAAATCTGTTCACACCTTCTGTTTGCATGTGCCTGTGTTTGCTTTTCCTACGCACGGTGCATCGTGAAGAGATGGAATTACAGCCATGAATCACACAGAAGGAATGAAGTTCTGACTGGAGAGGCTTGGAGAACACAGTGGAGTGTGTGTGTGTGTGTGTGTGTGTGTGTGTGTGTGTGTGTGTGTGTGTGTGTGTGTGTGTGTGTGTGTGTGTGTGTGTGTGTGTGTGTGTGTGTGTGTGTGTGTGTGTGTGTGTGTGTGTGTGTGTGTCATCAACAGCGACACACTCATGGGACGGCGTCCTGGCAGCATTAGCATGTTTAACTCGTTAGTGTCCAGAACATTTCCATGCACGATAAAAACTTTATTCTGGCTGATGATTCTAGTTGCTTGTTTCTGTGCATGGGCTTTGGGGGCGTTGGTGAAGTGGGAGCAGTGTTTTGGGCTTGTTGTAACAAAAGAAGTCCAGATTTCATTCATCACAATGATGTTGTTGTTAATGGACTTCAGTTTAAATCCTGAGCATCACATGCTCAGTTGTTGTCTGCTGATTAAAGTCACCTTCACTTGAACCATCTGTATAATGTGTGGTCATCCATGCAGCCACACGTCAGGTCTCTACAGAGGACGGTGCAGGATGGGTTTAGCCTCAGTCCACCTTCACCGCGAGGTGCTGAACATTGTGCAGTTCAGTCCGGAACCCACTCCACAGCCTCCATAAAATCTCCGTCCGTACAGAACCAACCTGCTGAGTGGTTTTGTCAGTAATTACACTGTGGCTCTGCGTCGCCCAGGAGGAGGTGGTGGCTCAGAGGTGAAGAGAGAGAGCGTGTGCCTCATACTGGGTCTGGAGGAGTCTGCAGTCAGTAAATGAGCAACAGATGCTCCGTAACGCTCCCTGTCCACGTGGGATCAGTGAGCAGAGGAGCAGACGGCCTGGTTGGACCGTCTCCCAGCTCCTGGACCGGACCGGGTCAGCGGGGGTCACCGCGATGCAGCTGAAGTGTGAGAAGAGTAGGATTAAACCTGCGAGAGGGCATGTTTGCCTGCAGCCGTGCTTCTGTCAAACCCTCAGCACATCAGAGAGCCTGTCAGCGTTCGGACCCGGAGCCACTCAGACGTCCAATCAAGACGAGCTATCAAATCAAGGCGCAGGTCCATTTGCTGGGCTGATTTCTCCCTGATAGTGGCCGGCCAAGGGAATGTGGGTCATGGTTCCGGTCAGATAACGTCGCCTTGTGTCCTCACTTCTGAAAGCGTTATTAAAGGCCGAGCTTTTTCCTCCAGCTCCAAAAAGCCGGTCACGAATCCGATTCAGACGATAAACTGTGAACAGCAAACTTCAGTGGAAGCTGAAGAGACGTTCCTTTGTGCAGCGACTCCAGGTTCCGGGCTTTAATAAAACAAGCGAGCAGAGAAAGAATAGGGGCGCAGGCGTTTGGGTCCCGTTCTCAGCTGATCAGTCACATGTGCAATAAAACGCTCGTGGTTTCTCCTTTAAAATGTTATTGTTCAGCTTCTCATTTGTGCAGCTCATTCTGCTGGAGCTTCAGCTTCTCCTCCTTGTGTCCCCAGTACTTCGTGCTGCTGCTGTGCATCTTCCTCCTGGAGGTTCTGGCCGGCGTCCTGGCTTACATCTACTACCAGCAGGTAAAAGACGTGATGGACCACAGCACCTTCAGCAGCTGATCTGGTTGCAGCAGTGTGACCGTGACCTCCTGCGCTCCCAGGGGATCCCAGGGCTTCACACAGGTGGTGTCTGGGACCTGGAGGGGAAGCAGCACCAGAACACGCTGGTCCTGGTCCTGGTCCCAGCTCCATCTGAGAGGCGGAGCCCTGGGTTCTGTTCGTGGCAGTAAAGCACGATGACCGCTTGATTTCCCACGTGCTTTGTGCTGCACTGCAATTTCAAGGCCAGCGAAACCAGCATGATAAATGAAGTTTGCACAGAGGAAATATAGGACAGCCAGAAAGAATGATGCGCGGAGGTCTCAGCCTCGAGTGCAACACAGCGCGGCTGAAAGCACGACACAATGATTTGGGTGGGATTTTAAAAGCACACGTTCTCCCACATCTGGATTTCTTCATCCTGCTTTATTTTCTAACTCGTGCAACATTAACATGACATTATCCACTCTGACGCGACAGAACTCGTATCTCAGCAACAGCTCTGCTCTCCTCCACTCAGTGCACAGGCATCATTACAAGGTCCTCATGCAGAATACACAGCTGCTCTGAGCAGCAGTCACTGGCACACGCTCTGCCCCGCTGCCCTCACAACAGCACTCCTGAACCCGGGCGGCAGCGCTCCTCCGCTCCTCCCCTCCTCCCCTCCTCCCCTCCTCCGCTCCTCCCCTCCTCAGCCCCTCCCCTCCCCCGCTCCTCAGCTCCTCCCCTCCTCCGCTCCTCCCCTCCTCAGCCCCTCCCCTCCCCCCGCTCCTCAGCTCCTCCCCTCCTCCCCTCCTGAGCTCCTCCGCTCCTCCCCTCCTCCCCTCCTGCTCCTCCGCTCCTCCCCTCCTCCACTCCTCCCCTCCTCAGCCCCTCCCCTCCTCCGCTCCTCAGCTCCTCCCCTCCTCCCCTCCTCCGCTCCTCCCCTCCTCCCCCCCCCCCCCCCCCCCGCTCCCCCCCCCCCCCGCTCCTCCGCTCCTCCCCTCCTCCGCTCCTCCCTCCTCCCCTCCTCCCCTCCTCCGCTCCTCAGCTCCTCCCCTCCTCCCCTCCTCAGCCCCTCCCCTCCCCCGCTCCTCAGCTCCTCCCCTCCTCCCCTCCTGAGCTCCTCCCCTCTCCTCCGCTCCTCCCCTCCTCCCCCCCTCCTCCGCCCCTCCCCTCCCCCGCTCCTCAGCTCCTCCCCTCCCTCCCTCCTCCGCTCCTCCCCTCCTCCCCTCCTCCGCTCCTCCGCTCCTCCCCTCCTCAGCCCCTCCCCTCCCCCCCTCCTCAGCTCCTCCCCTCCTCCCCTCCTGAGCTCCTCCGCTCCTCCCCTCCTCCACTCCTCCCCTCCTCAGCCCCTCTGCTCCTCCCCTCCTCAGCCCCTCCCCTCCTCCCCTCCTCAGCCCCTCCCCTCCCCCGCTCCTCAGCTCCTCCCCTCCTCCCCCTCCTCCCTCCCTCTCTCTCCTCCTCTCCTCCCCTCCTCCCCCGCTCCTCCTAGCTCCTCCTCTCCCTCCCCTCCTCCCCTCTCCCCTCTCCTCAGCTCTCTACTCCTCCCCCCTCCTACAGCCCTCTCCCCTCCCCCCCCTCTGCCTCTCTCCTCCCCTCCTCCGCTCCCATTCAGCCACTGGGAGCTCTGCTACCTGTGGATCCAACAGACCAACACGTCAGACACCTGAAGCAGAGGCTGTGGCGCCAGAGTCCAGTCAGCGGACGCGGTTCCTCCTGCTCGTCGGACCCTGAGGTTCTGCAGCCGAACGCGTGTCTGCATGCGTTCGTTCCCACACCTGCTCTTTTCACGTACTGAGCCGCTCGCCGTGTGCCGCGTCCAACAGTGTCACCAGGTGGAGCGAGCGACGCGTCCGCCTGCTTCCCTCCGTCGTTCGCTGGTTTTGTCTTCACGTCTCATCCTTTTCCATCCTCTCTTCCTCCTTCATCATTTATTCCCTTGATGTCTCCTTCACGCTTTGATTTACAGTGGTTTCCCAGCTGGCTTGTTGCCATAGAAACTGAGCCCCCCAGTTCTCCCGCTCCTTCAGCGGGCATTCTCTGCACCTGGTCTAGAAGAACAGAAGCCACAGACGTCGCTTCGTCCCCGTTAGTTCCTGCGTCGTCTGTTCAGCTGAACAATTAAGTCACGTGTGCTAGAAATCCCATCACTAGCAAAATGAACAGATGTCGTAAAGGGTCATTTTTGAGTTGCTGTGTAATAAATATTTGTGTGTGTTGAACAGCTGAATGAGGAGCTGAAGCAGAACCTGAAGCAGACCATGATCCAGAAGTACCGGCAGACGTCCTATGAGCACATCACCAGAGCTGTGGACGAGCTGCAGCAGGAGGTGAGCTCACTTATCCTCAGACCTGATGAACTCAGTATTTGCTTCCTGGTCTTCGTAACTTGAGTTTTGTCATCATCACATTTCAGTGATGTGAGTCGCACAAATCCAGTTCTCTTCCTATTCTAGCACCGTCGGATGCGGTTCGCAGTCTTGTATATTTATCAGTTTACAGCACTCGAATAAATCTATTTTGTGACTAGTATATTTAAGCACGAGCCTGTTCTTTATAAGTCGTTGGACTTGGGACCGCTGGGCTCTCTGAGGATTCGTTCGACATTTTGCAAAGTGTGGTTTATTTCACATCGCACTGAGCTTCAGGTGAAACACTCCACTCTACTAAATATGAATATGATGCAGTCAGCAGCTGCTTATCTCAGCATTAAGACTTGAAACAGCATTTCTACTCCTACGTCTGTTGGTGTGGAACTCGTTTATGATATGAATATTTCCGTGGGCTTTTTGGAAGCGTAACACTTGCCTGTGTCTTCAGTTCAAGTGCTGTGGGAGCAACAGCTCCGGCGACTGGAGAGAGAGCGTGTGGATCCGCTCTGGGGACGCGGAGCAGCGGCAGGTGCCCGACAGCTGCTGTAAGACTCCCACAGATCACTGTGGGCGCCGGTTACACCCCTCCAACATCTACAAGGTGGAGGTGAGCACGGCAGCTGGAGGACAGCTCCCAGATCAGCCGAGGCTCCTTGAAGACGTGTGTTTGTCTTTTAGGGCGGCTGCATCACGAAGCTGGAGAATTTCATCCTGGAGCATCTGAAGATCATAGGAGCCGTGGGTGTCGGCATCGCCTGTGTGCAGGTGACGAGTAGACACGCACTCAGTAAAGGTTCACCCGCGGAGACTGGACGTGTACTAAGTGGTGTTTTCCTTCCTCAGATCGTAGGGATGGTGTTCACCTGCTGCCTGTATCGGAGTCTAAAGGCAGAGCCGTACTAAGTGGGTGAAGGAGCAACCCTTCTCAGCGCATGCCGTACTACACAGCCCATAGGCTCTTTTCTTTGTCTCGCACGCTGCGGAAGGACAATTTGGCAAAGGATCAAATGGCACATTAGAGGATTTGATTTGGTAGAAAGGGTAGAAAACACTGCAAGGCTTCTCCAGAAGCTCCATGTTCAGGATCGCAGGGCTGTGAAAGCAGCCTTCACACACGTTGTCTAAATTGCGTGGGGCAGTCTCCATGGTCAGATGTTTAGTGGTTGATGCGTGGACTAAACCTGGCCCTTTGCAGAGAACGTAGCAGCAGGCGTATGATTTACCAGCCCAGCGCTGAGACCATGCTCATGCTTTGTCCACTAGTGGCCTTTTCACTGTTTAACTGTTGGTTTTTATATTTTTGTATTTTGTAAAGGATGATTTTATTTTTTTTACATTAAGGGCACTTCTTCTTTTTGCCTTTACTACTCATTAAGACTTCACAGTAACGATGTCAGTGTTTGAATCATAACTCCTGATAACTGTGACATCTGCCCAGTCCAGTAACACCAGCAGTTTAACCCTGTAAAACTAACCGGAGGTGTAAGTCTGTTAATGAAGTCATATTGTGTTGGTAGCAGGACTTTGATGGATCCTGACAAAGTGCCTTTTCGTTTTGATTTGACAGTCTTCCTGTTTTAGACCAGGACTCATCCATCGATGCCAAAGTTGTCAGCCATACTGTAGCTCTGTGTGAGGACCCACTGTGTTTCCTCTGTCACTATTGATGCCTCTTCTCACATTGTTCTCTCAAATGAAGATTTAGATCGTAAAATACACTGTGTTATTGTATTTCGTAGACAATGATTGTGTCTTGATGTTAGCAGTGATTTTTCCCGTGTGCCTACACGACAACACTAAGTTAATCTGCTCCAGTCATTTTTTAGTTTAGCTTGAATAAACCTTGACCCATAACACACTTGGCGTCTGTTTGCTTTCTGGCTCCAGCTGTGGTCGGACTGTAGACGCTGACATGTTCTCACGGTGGCTTCGTGCTCGCTGACTATCAGGCTCCTAACGGACTGAGCATCAGGGTGATTCCTGGAAACGGCAGCGCTGCAGTTGCAGCGACTGGACACAGGGAGGCAGCACCTGCCAGGCTTCCACCACCACTTCACCCTCCTGATGAAACAGCTGCTGAGTGTGTGCTAAACACCCACAGGCTGCTGAGCATAACCCCCTCCCCAAACTCACCCACACGCCCCAGTTCAGAGTGGCAGAAAAGCTTTAATATGAAAAAAGGGCAACAGGACCTTAAAACACTGAAGACATTGAAATACAGCTGCTTTTGTTTTTTGTCTGTGAACAATTGTTCTAATCAATCCAAAATGAGGAAGTATGAGAAAACCAAAGGGCACCTGGTCAATTCCCAGACCTCTAACTGGTTTTTACTGGGATGATTCTGACGTGAAGCAGGTGCCCCCATCGTTCCTCTTTAAGGTGCTCTCACATCACCTTGTTAGAGCTGAGTCATTCCGTTGCTCAGTGTTTCATGTCGGCCCTTTTCCGTGGAGTCGCCAGCTTTTGACGCCGCCGTTGTCGTCGCCGGACTTTGACTTTAAATAGATGCCAGAACCTGTGACAGGCCTTTGAACAACCTGCGTCCTGCTGACGGTTACTAATAAATCTCCCGGCTCGTGTTCCGCCTGCTTACTGTGACGGCTCCGCACAAGGCCCATGTTAATAATGCCAGAGCATGACATTTCCACAATATCTCCTCCCATGCTCTTTAAGCAGTGGTCCATTCAGCGCTCGGCACCCGCTGCACCTCGGCCTCTCCAGCTGAGAGCGATGCTGTTTTCAGTGCAGGGCGGCCGTGGACCCCCCTCACCTTCCACCCTCCTCCCTGAGAGGTGAGTTCAGGGCCTACAGGACAAACAGGCGCTGGGTTAGAGTTTATCTGCAGCTGATGCTGCGTGTTCAGACACCGGCGTCTTATTTGGGGTATTTTCATCTGATGTCAAGCATTAGCTGTTTAGTGAAGTGGTTTCGGGCATCTACAGCACGTGGTGAGGTGTTTAGCACTGATTCAGCTCAAGGTCAGAGGTTTAAATCCACCGTCTGACTTTGGCGTTTCAACGTGGATGGTTTCCAAAATTGAAGCAGAGTTAGTTCAAGGGCCTCAGTGTTCGCTGTTAATGTGCTTGAGTTGACTGCTTGCCTTTGCCTCGTGTCACCTCTGTGACGGACAGGCCTCCTGTCCAATGACAGCTGGGATCAGCTCCAACAGGACGAGCAGTGCATGGAACGCATGCACAGATGGATTTATCATGAGCTGAACTGGTTCTGGTTCCTGTCGCCACTTTAAAGGAAATAAAAGTACAGCCTGCGGTGGGCGACCGGCGGGAGCGACCACCCAAAGAAGCTGCACGATAATAGCCAGAGGTTGAGGTGATTAATGGCACGTGAGAGAAGAATCAATAGCTCAGTGTTTCCTCCAACATTGCTTTACTGCATAGTTTTACCTTCTCAACCACATTAAACCCTAAATTAAGCAGGACTCCTCAGCTAAGAGGCCCCAACGGGAGACGTAGACATCAGAACAGGGATGTTCCACCTTTGGTGAGGGCTGTAAGAAAGTGAAGGACTTCAGTGAGATGTCAGGAGAAGCGTTCAGTGAATGAAATCTGTGCCGGATCTACAGGTGAAACCCAGAGGCCTGATGTTTATCTGCATGTGTGCTCTGCATCCACGCCTCTGCTGCACGGCCTCTCAGATCATCTCATTTTCATTCCAGGCCAGGACTGTTTACATTGTGTGTGAGGAGGACATGCTGGTGGGAGGATGAGGCGGGAGCAGATGGAATGTTGAGTCTGTAGATGGCAGCAGCACTCCTGGACCAATCCGTCTCAATAAAATGGAAAAAAGCCTTTTGTCTCAGCAGCCAAGCGCCGCCAGCTAAAATTGAAATTAATTGGAAATTCCAGCATGTTGAGCTTTTTTTACTGTAATTGTGAAGTAAATTCACAGAGTGGTTGCACGCGTACACGTGCACGTACATGTCAAATGTATGCACAGACACACGCTTGCACATGAAACCAACTTTGGTTTAGTAAGATCCACAAAGTACTGGAATGGATTAATGCAGCAGGGTTTAACAGCAGCTTCCGCTTCACCTACATGATGATCCTGACTCAGGTCAGGATGAGTCTCATTATGCAGCTGGAGGAGACGCCTGAAACGCCACTTTTACTCCGCTCACTTCATGGTCAAGTGTAAATCGACTTGCTGAACATGACTGATTACATTTGCCTATTTTTACACAGTTATCAACAGCAGTAATAAGCGCTGACTTCACATTTTTGGGAGTGTGCGTGTGAGGAGGGTGTTGATTATGTAAGTCATTTACATTTCCTCTAATTCAAGAGTGACTGGCTCAGCGAAGAGAGAGACACTTTGAGCCGCGTAGCTTTCAAGCTCCCCTCAGACTAATGCTGACGAGCTGCGTGGAATAAAGCCCTCGCTGAGCTGCCGCTCCGCTTTCGGAGATGTCACCGGCGCATCTGTTGGAAGAAGGAGCTACTACGAAGCTCCTGTGTGCTGACAGGAGGCTCACGTGTGGCTCTTATCGCTCAGCGCGCACCCACCGTGTTCATCGCACCCTCTGTCACTCACTTGCCCGCTCCCTGGAGCGAGCGCTCCAACATCTGCCTCTCCATCCTCGCCTCCTTCTGGGTCACAGCCCATTCAGGCAGAGGAGATTCTGAGCCCCGAGGAGTTGAGGCCTCCACCAAGGTGCTCTGACCAGCTGGCCGTGCTCTCCTCAGGGAGGGCCTGTGTGTGCAGGAGGGGAGGTGCTCCCCCACAGGGGCGGCGGCAGGTTTGCATGTGTGCAGTGAGGCCTGGCGTGTACAGTAACACTCCTATGTGTGTGTTCTGCCTCCCCTGTGTTAATGCATGCGACGTTATTTTGTGAACAAAGTCATTTAACAGCTTAATTTCAAGTTCATACTGTGTTTCTCTTGTAGAGTAGACGATCAGCTGGAATTTGGAGCAATGTGATGCATATATTTACATTTTAATGAGGCTGAGATTTTCCTGAAACACTTCATTTCGCACAGTCTGTGGTGTAAAGTAGCTGAGTACAGTCGCTGTGAGAGCGTCACCAAGTTATTTAATGTTAGTGTGTAAAGGCGGCAGGTGAGTGGCTTTTCTCCTGCTCCTCTGGCCTTAAATGCTGCAGGTGGATTCATTTGCCTTAATTGTTTTATTCTTGACAGCATCCCCGCATTGTTGAAGGTCAATGACTTTGAGCCATATCTAATCTAAACTTCAAGGGGTGTTCAATACATTTTCTGAAGTGGATCATAAAAGACTTATTATCAAGGTGAGATGGGGGTGTAGATATACTGTTATTAATAAGTTTCATTTTTCAAGCAAAAACGGGCTCGTGCAGGTGAAGTCGTAGTAAAAGAAGACTTGGAGCCTCTATCGCTTCTCTGCGCCTGCGCTCTGTCGGCGCTTGAATGAGGAAACTTCTGCTGATTGCTGGTTGTGGCGAGCGGACGGGGATTCAAACTCTATTACTACGTTCAGTGTATAAACTGCCATCACGTGCACAGTCCATCCTAACACATCTTGAAACAATAAATTATGTGTATAGCGTAGGTACTTAATTTTAGTTATGCTAAGTTATCAAATACGTAGTTTACTGAGTTCTTTACTTTAAGTCTGATTCCCGCCCTGCTACTGCACCAGTTTTTTTGTAGATATCGAACGCACCCTCTCCAATATGGCGGTCGGTGCAAACCGCCACTTGTCTGTGGTACAGTAGTGAAGTAGTTGTTTGATTATTCAGGCGCTATTCTTTATTTGTGGAGCCGCACAAACTATTCATATATTATCTGCTCAAATTCCAATGGCCTAACATTTTCTGGGGTAAGTGACATTTGTGTTGTTTATTTAGCAAAGCTAATGTTAGCTGTTAAACCCTGTAGCTTAAGCTAGCGGCTCATATTTACATAGTGTAATAAGGTATGTAACGTACAGGTACCAACATATAAAGACTGTCCAACGCTGCTCTCTAAAACACCTGGGTAAATGTTGAGTCTTTTGACCTACAGTAGAAACCCGTTTAGGTATTACCTGACCTTTGACCCTTGACTGCATCCTGCAGCTAGTGCCAGTGAACTCACCATCTCATAGGCACAACGCGAATTTCGTTAAAGGGCTGCTTGTAGATAAAATACACACTCTCTTAAACAGAATATTGTGAGAATTATGACTTGAAGTAGTTCTTCTTGTCTTGGTTTATCTTGTACTGGATGATTAGTCACTGGCTTTGCAGATATTAACTTTAAATAGATCTAAATTAAAAATAGATTTTTCAATGTTGAAGTCTTTACAGCGTTTAATATAATTCTTCCGCAGCATGATACACTGATATCAGCTGCACTTGCTCACTTGCTTCTCTCACCCACACCACTGCCCACACGCCACCTCCCTCTCTCTCTGTCTCTCTCTCTGTCTCTCTCTCTGTCTTCTCTGTCTCTGTCTGTCTGTCTCTCTCTCTCTCTCTCTCTCTCTCTCTCTGTCTCTCTCTCTGTCTCTCTCTCCCTGTCTCTTTCTCTCTCCGTCTCTCTTTCTCTGTCTCTCTCTCTCTCTCTCTGTCTCTCTCTCCCTCCCAGTGCTGTCCCCTTGTCACCCTTGTTGCCAACTTAATGACTTTTTCTCTAGATTTAGCGAGTTTGTTGCTTGACTGGCATCACAGAACTTCGAAGGGAAATCTTTTGTCAGTTTGTTGGTGAATGTTGTTTCCTGAATTGATGTTTTCTTCCCATCTGATCCAAATTCCTTTAAACACTGATTTGTGTCAGGGACTTCCTCAGAATCAATGCGTCAACACAAATCAGATTAGGTTTTCTATTTATGAGACTGATGACTCATTCAGGCCTGCTAATAGAGCTACACTTAACTCAGTTTATATTGACAATGAAGCTTAGTTATTGTGATTTAGTCGATTTGTTCATGTGAGAGCTGCATTAATTTCGCCCTTAGCTTAATTCACATTTTTAATGTACATATGAGCAGAAATGTCAGTGTATCGGTTCACCTTGTCGACTCTTCTCCACCTTCAAAAGCAATAGATAGCGGAAAATACGTTACATAATACTTTTGCTGTTTTAGCGTTTTTCTTTTTAGCTGTTGTTGTTTTCTATTTTTCCGCTCCTGCATGAGAAGCCGGGAGCTGTTGATGGGCTGTGCCTCCAATCTCTGCGTACGTGTCATTGATGGGAGAAGAGATGGAGGAGGAGGTGCGATTGCTCAGGGTGTCTTTGTATTGGAGTTGGCGGAAGGCGGGGCGCTGGGGTTTTCAGTTGCTGAGGCGTAAAAAGTCCACTACTATTTGTCACAGTTGACTCTATGCCTGGCTGTCAGTGGTGCTCGCCTGTGTGCTGCAGCAAAGGCCTCTGGGAGCCCTGTGTCTCACTGCGTGCATCTGCCTGGCAGGAACCTAAACGCCTGTTGCTCCTCTCAGCGCCCAAGCGTGTTTGTGTGCATGAGATGAGGGACTTTTCATTTTGCTCTTCACCCGAGTCACCCACTGCCACCACCTGTGTAAAGGGTCACATTTGAGCTTTGGAGGCTGCAGTTACTGGAATGGATCGTTCATTGGTCATTTAATCTACACAAATACTTACAGTAAAATGAAACTACTCTAAATAAAGAGATTTGTTATGAAGTTATGAGGTCATTCAAAACCATTGCTGTGACGTGCGGATAAATGTTATTTCAAACCAACCGTAGAAAGACATGTACTGTACAAACATAAACACTGCTTTTCACTCGTCCACTGCTTCCTTTCCACATGAATAATTTTTAATCTTGACACACAGGTCATCAGCTCAATATGGTAAAGAATGAACGAATTCCCCAGCACTCCAAAGTAAACGTTAGTCACACGAGGG
The DNA here is from genome assembly GCF_900634795.4 of Betta splendens. Classification (NCBI taxonomy): domain Eukaryota; kingdom Metazoa; phylum Chordata; class Actinopteri; order Anabantiformes; family Osphronemidae; genus Betta; species Betta splendens. The sequence continues at coordinate 1,785,026 of NC_040883.2, read as the reverse complement.
GCCCAGGATGTCTCTATGAACCTGTGTCTTGCATGGAAGTTACATAACTGAGTGAAAAAGGACATGTGGGTGTGAGCTCAACTCCCTTTATTCACAATTGTATTCTTTGCTCTTTTAAAGATTATGGAGGTGGCAGATAGCTTTAAAGAGGATCGTTTCAAAAGGTCATTATGAGTTGTGCTTGCATGCTTTTTTTTTTTTTTATCTAGCCGAACAAGGACCCTTCTTTTAATTCTTGATCAAAGATGCCATTACTTCCACCCGCTTCGGATGTTATCAGCCATTACGAATGGGCTGATCAGAACTTATCAGCGCATTCGAATGGGCCAGTAGGTGCCTGCTCTGCCTCCTCGCGAACAGCTAACAGCTAGCTAAGTTGCTATGTTAAGCAGCTTTAGAGGTTATTGTGGTTAGGGTTAGGGCTGGATAACGGGTGGGGGGTTCAGGTTACAGTTAGCTAACACAATACCGCTAGCTACTTGCTAAGTTATGCTCGCTAATAAATCAAAAACAAAAACTTCGATCCTCCCGTCGGAACAACAACCGCTCAACAGCGCCCCTACTGACTCTGCTGGTTAAATCATCCGAGCCGTGATCAACCTTACGGATCATTGACAACGATCTACCGCACCTATTCACCGCTGCCAGCAGGTAGATGGGCACCTACCGGCCCATACGTATGGGCTGATAACCACTGATAATGACCATTGAATGGCGTGATAACGTCCGAAGCCACTCTTACTTCTCTGTGCACCTTCTTAATGTTTTTTTATCATTTGTCAACCACCAAAGTCACACACAATAAACTTTAACCAATGTGAAGACTGGACAGCTGAGTAGATTGACCTCGATAAGTCAGTTGATCTAATGCTGTGTGACTTAAACTTTCCTTTAGGGCGATGTCTCATGTATAGTTCAAGAAAACAATGTGCTGATTGTTATTAGTTAGGATTACTTTAATACCTTATTTTGTCTCAGAAATGTTTAAAACAATCCAGGTAATCAGGAAATTAATACTGAAGGTGAATTCTGTGAACGTCTATTAATTTCTTTCACTGTTCAAATCAAACGACATTAGGTTTTTCTCTATGCACTGATCATGTCACTGAGTCATTGAATTGGTGCTAAACTGCGCTCACATGAAGACAAACTGTTTGTGTTTATATAAATATATCAATTTTCCCACACTGACTTCACTTGGGCCGGCTGCCAAAATACAGTATATTTGTTTTTATTATCTGTCCAAGAGAATGACGCCACCCGTGATCAGTTAATCAGCTATTGTGCCTTTTACATAATCTGTTTTCGGCTTTACTGTAAATGTCAGTTCCATGTATTATATTAGAATGGAGGCATTACATACAACATTAAAAACATGTCATGCATAAAACCACCTGCCTAATACTTTGTGTGTTTCTCTATGAAGGAAGGAAGAAAGATCTCTGAAGTTTTCTCCAGAATCCTGTACAGTAAGCAGCATCCCATATCTCAGATACATCTCTTTCCTCGGGTTAGTTATTTGAAATTTCAAATTTTCTTGTGCTGCAGCCCATAAACTCACTGAGAACTGTGTTTTTTAAAACACACACTTGAATGTTATCACATCTTTAAGTCAACAGTTGTGCAGGAGCCTCCCTAATAAAGTGGTGAACGATTACTGTAAATGACTGCAATTTAGGACAGGCCCATAAAAAAGCTAAAGAATCCTATGTTCTGTAAACATGGGTGCTTGGATTTAGGTCATGGGTGATTCATCACCGTATCATCCTTGCAAAAACAAACCAAAAACAAGACAATATAGAGATAAAGTGTGTGGGAGTGGAATAGGCCTGCTTGATGTCTCCTTCCATCTCTGTCTCTCTCTCAGCATCTCCCCCTGTCTGTCCTGGTCATTTTCATTCTGTTTGCAGCTCAGCGCATTCACCATTTGTCCATATGACTCTGCGTAGTCATCCTATCTGCCTTGACAAAGAGGGTCTTGCCAGACGCTCATTTGGAAATGGGTTAGGGCTGCATCAGTGACTCAATTGAGATGCATCTGAGGACGTTAGTCTTGCTCTGGGACGCTGCAGTTGTTGGTGAGGGCGTCTGTGGCGTCAATCACAACACAGACAGTGTTGGATTTTTTTCAGAGGTGCTCATTATCGTGACAGTGAGAACAATTTGCAGTGCTATTTTTTTCCTAGCGTGCTGCATTTGTATTTAAATTAGTTTTGACAGCAGAAGCTTTTCCATTGGTGGCATTTCTTTACACTCATAGGTGGTTTATTGTAGCACAAGCTTTGATGGATGTTGACAACCAGAAATCCTCAGGTTAGATTTGGGGATGTTAAAGGTTTACTTGCTGCCTTTTGAATTGTAAGGCTGTAAACCCTTGGTGTCTGTCCTGTGTAAACCCGTTATGTTATGTGATACAGTAGCCATGTAGACCGATGTTCTCCGGGGGCAGTGTTATCAGGTTGAGTGCCAGGCAGTGATGTAACTAAGAGCTGACCTCACTAACTTTCAGTGGCAGCAAGGGAATTCTATGCATGAAGCCAGTGAGACGGGACTCGACATTGTCGTATGAACCTCTCCAAGTCCAACTCTGTTTTTAAAGTTCAGTTACACCTTTATATTTGACATGCAATTTTATTTTAGCATTCAGCTCACAACTTTATCCAAAGGATTGACACTGGAGGTAGAACATATCCATTAGATCATGTTTAATTAGGAACTTAATGTGAAAACTAAGTTGTAGATGACCATTAATTAAAATAATGACATCATGTAAATATTTTCTTATACACATACTGTATGTACAGTTCCCTTCCAAAAGTCACTGCTGTATACGAAGTGAATGACAGCATTTATTGATCTAGTTGGATAAAAGCTTCAAAAGAATACAAAGCTGAATTTAACACCCTGTAAACTACAGTAGCCGTGCTGTCACTCCCTCCCAAGATGAATATGCTGTTGGATGAGTGTTGACAGGTATTAGATGAAATGCAGCATGATGATCTATGAAATAAATGCAGTGTGAAATTGAACAGCTTCAAACACAAGTGACTAGCTGCTAATCAAGACCGATTTAAGGGCTGAAGCATTTGTCATGGCATCTTTTCATCAGTGGCATCACTTGTCATGCGAGGATGTGGTTCTGATAACTGGCTGCTAGAGTGGTGTTACAGTACAGTACAGTAGTGACACGCCTCATCCAGTTCAGCGTAGAAACCCAGTTCTTACAGTGTGAGGCCTCTTCACATTTTTTATTTCTTTCAAAGTCAAAATGTAATTATTTGCTTACTTGGCAGTGGATTTGGACATATTTGAATGTAACTTAAAATGTACAAATTCAAAAGCTGTTTTTCTAATGGGAGCGCTTGTGGGTAAGAGTTTGTGGTGCAGACTGATAAATCTGACAACAGATTATTTTGAGGTTTTGTAACGATGAAGCTTTTGCTCATGTTGAACACTTAATAAAACAACACGGCTGTAGGTTTTGTGCTCAGATCACGATTCATGAGTTGAGTTTGATCTCCTTTCTGCAGCGTTGTGCGGCCTACAGTAGCTCATAACTTTAATGGCTCCAGTTTGAGGTGCTTGGCTTGCATGGTTGTCAAACCTCTGCCGGACATGTGCCTCTGCAGCTCCCTCTCCTCGCTGCCTCTATATTTCTGGGGTTAGAACATCACATTACATCTACATTACAGCCTGATTGACTGTTTTTATCCTGCTGTGATCGGATTAATGTGGATGGGTCTGAAACAATGACTGATGATATAACAAGCCGGGTGCCAGACGCTTGTCTTTCCAAAAATCAATTGGTGTTTGGCCAGAACAAATGCCTAAGCAGAGAATCCAGAGTGGTGGGACAGGACACGCTTGTGTTAACAGACTACTTGGGCAGCAGTGCACGAGAAAATAATATCTAAATGTAGCTTATTCTCCTTTAGTTGAATTCAATGGACTCCATTTTTATGCTGTTTCAGTGTGGATGACAGTCTGTGTGCTCACTAAAGCTGTTTTTGTCCTGTCCTAACTGTAGAGTTAGAGCAAAGTTGTTTTAATTGTCTTTTCTGACTTTCACTTCAATATTAATTGTTGGAAGGAGACTGACCTTGTATTCAGGACACATTATTTTTGTATTTGTATTTTTTTGAGCCTGGTTTCACCCCAGACACACTATAATTTGACTTCACAGAGCTTTACACATCACGTGAATGCAACTGTACCAAATGGGAAGCCAGAAAAGGAATAAAATAAAAATGAAATCTCTGGCTCAGGCTGAGCAGCATTGTCTCTAGATGTAATGTCACGTATATTTCCCTGTGGCTACCTGCCTCTTTAACTGATAAGCCCTGACTTGTGCGGAGTTCTACGTGTTTACAATTATGATTTGGATCAAGGTTTCATTTATGCTCACTGACTCACAGTGTTTGAGGGGAAAATTGGAGCATTTTGTGCAGCGCTGTGCTAAAGCATCGCAGGCATTGTGATTGTTCTGACAGTTGTGATTTATTTATAGGTCACTGGAAACAATGAATGAATATGTGTTATGTTAACACAGTTTAACAGTTGCTGTGCGAGTAGTATTTTACTCCCACTGAGTTGTATTCATTCAAGTTGTGTTAAAATGCTTTATTTTTTCAACCTCCACGGGATGCGCCATTATCAGGTTGGTTTATGTGTGTTTAATTACCTCATGACAGGGTTTTTAATCCCCATTCCATATATAGCCATATGATATAAGTCCCACACAGTGGGGATAGTGATGATTATGTCCCCCCTGATAAGGACCTGTAGGAATAGAAGGCAATTCTTTAGGCCGCAGCTTAAATAAGTGGTACCTTCACATCTGAGCCTCTGGGAACCAGTCCAAAAGAAACGCTGACCTCTTATCGACCCTTTGAAACTTTAAAATCAAGTGTGGGGACCTGTCAAAATTGGCAATAGGATATTTTTAGCTACTGAAATTCAAATATGGGCCAAGACAGTTGGGTGAGAGTGAGATGGTACCTAGTGACTCTGGAATCTAATGACTATTTAATATCATGGCTGGTTCTGTTGGTTCCATTGTGGGTCTAAGGAGCAGACTTGGGTGAATGAAAGAAATCAGTTGAATGTTGCAGCAAACCACCCAGAGTATGTTGAAGTTAGTGAAGCGAGGCCTCCATTGTTGAAGTAAATGAGTCAGAAGGTCTAAACTGTGAGCACTGACCGAAAGGCATTCAGCCAGACACCTGCAGTTGTCTGTACAGTGTTGTAGGCAATTGTCTATTTTCTCTGTGTGACACTTGGGTGGACTCTGATGGATAAATGACCAGACTGGATTAACAGCTTGTCGTGATGATGCCCGGGCATCTAGGGCAACACTGGAGGCGCCACGACAATTCACTGCACAGCAGGAGATCTCAGGGACGCGCACAGGACTTGAATTTAACACAAGTTGACTCCAGAGAAGCATTTTACATAATCATTTTAAATACACGTGCGATACAGACAGGAAGTCATTTCACACTGTACCACAAACACTTTCAGGCGTCTGTTTGACCTTTACAGCAACAAACTCTTCATCCTTTTCACATCTAGTTGAGCCTCTTTTTGTATTGTCCCAATTCTGCATTTTCTAATGAGGGAACAAGACCACACTGGGCAAAATGAGCGATATTTAATGAAACGTGTGGAGAGCATGTGTGTCTGTGAGCAAAGAATTACTGGTGGCGTGTGGAGGCAGAGTTCTGCCACCTTTTTTTCTAATTAGAAATCATGTGTGTGGGAATGTTTGTCCTTAAAGCTCAGAGTCAGTGTTTTAATCAGTCTCCTCTGTTGACTGATGGGGCAAGGGAAGAAATCCACCCTGCATTGTATAAATAGACATTTGTTACTCTATCAGCGTTGGGGCACTTGTTATTTTAGGATATTTGGTTTTCCATGTCACGCACATTGCAGACCTGCAGCCAAACCACTGAGCATTGCTAAACATAGGGGCCACCCCCTGCAGGTGATGCACAGAGCAGCCCCCTGTCACTATACACTGACTGAGCCTCAAAATGGCAAACTAGCGCTGCTGCAGTAGCTGGGGGAGGAAATAACAGGGACATGAGGAGGGAGGGCTATCACGGTAAATCACTGTTCTGTGTGTGGGAATGTAAATAAAGTGCTGTGATGTATTATAAGTATTGATATTAGTCAAAGGTTGTAGATTTCCTGTTAACCAGCTTTGGAGGCTGAAGCTGTTGCTGTTAATGCATTTCATCATTTATATTTTCCTAAGGAGGACGATGACCTGATAACCTGCCCAGTGTTAGAGTATGTAGCTAATTTTTAAAGCTTGAATCTTAAAATGGTAAAACAATTAAGGTTAGATTCAGCTTAATGTAGGATGAGAAATAAAAGTTAAATGTGAAGTAAAGTGGCTTTAATGTAGTAAATGCACTTCATTCCTGTACCTGCCCATTTATGTTTATGTCTTCATTGCCCTTTTCAGTATTGTAGATTTTGTTTATCTGTGTTAAAAGTTGAGTACGTGGTCATAAGTTGTGGACATTTGCAGAGTTATTTTGCTCTGACAGTTGTTGTCGGGCGTCCAGTGCAGGACGGAGCCAGCCGGTATCATATTGAGCAGAGGAGGCAGGTCCATTCATCACTGGCCGGTGCAGTTCACGCACCAAACGATACATTGGCAGCTGACAGATGTGGGTCAGTTTTATCGGCCAGAGTGATAATAGTCGTCTGTGCCTCCACCCGGCTGATGTTAGAGCATCTAAAGAAGCTCGTGGTACCATAGAAACATCAAGATCAATGGTCAAACAGACCAATAAAACCTGCTGATGGCTGCTGGCAAGTTTCTGTTGTGTAAAGAATGAAGAAGTCAGCGTGTTCCTTTTGCAGTAAGTGGCCAGTGATTGTGAGGGGGAGGTCTGCAGGACACTGGCTCGTTGTGTGTGGGGGTCGTTGTGTGTGAGTGGGTGTGTGGCTCGGTGTCTGTGTGTGGGTCAGTGTGTGGGGGTCGTTGTGTGCGTGGGTGGGTCGTTGTGTGTCGGTGGGTGTGTGGGTGTGTCGTTGCGTGTGGCTCGGTGTGGGTGGGTTGTTGTGTGTGGGGTTCGTTGTGTGCGTAGGTCTGTGTGCGTGGGTGGGTTGTTGTGTGTCGGTGGGTGTGTGGGTGTGTCGTTGCGTGTGGCTCGGTGTGGGTGGGTTGTTGTGTGTGGGGGTCGTTGTGTGCGTGGGTCTGTGTGCGTGGGTGGGTTGTTGTGTGTCGGAGGGTCGTTGTGTGTGGCTCGGTGTGGGGGGGTTGTTGTGTGTGGGGGTCGCTATGTGCGTGTGGGTCGGTGTGTGGGTCGGTGTGTTGGTCGGTGTGTGGGCCTGTGCTGCTCTGATTTAGACCTTGACCGTTACTGGCAGGATTTAAGTTCTGTACCGGTTGTTGCGTTAAACTCCAGTTTGTGGAGGGAAGTGTCCAGTAACCTGAGGATCTGGTCAAACAGAGCTGATCCCTCCGTTAAACCGCAGTTCAAGACACAAACAATGGGGATCTAGTTGTGTATACAGTGTATTATGTAAATGGATGCCGTGATGAGGGCTTTGGTGCAGGGTGAGTGGACGGAAGCGTCCCCGTTTCTGTTTGCTAATACTTCATGTTGGAGGCGTTAGCGTCGTGCTGTAGTGGCAGAGGCCTCCTGTGATGGTGTGTTCAGGTGTCAGTGCTTCTTTATGACTGCTGCCTCCCGAAGAAAACTACCTTCTAACTATGATCAACTTATTCCCTCTCTGTCACTGTTTGGGTTCACGTTGATTGATTTAAATAACCAACAGGGTTGAGAAAACATGAGACTTAAACTGGGCTGCCTCATTTCCACCAAGCGTCGCATCTCTGCAGTCTCCGTCTCTGCTCAGGATTTTTCATCATCACTTAACAGTTTGGAGAGAGAATTTTTCCAAGTTACAGGTTATTGCTTCACTAATTCGATGACTTACAAATTACTTTGATTGCAATTTGGAGGCACAAAGCAATCCATAGAAGTCGAAGAGGAAGTGCTTAGGGTAGTTACTTGCATCAGCTGGGAAAGCAGAGCTCAAAAATGTTACAGTCTTGTAATTGTCATGTAGTACTGGAAGAAATTAGGTCATCTTTGTGTGGGAAAGTCAGGCAGCTGTGAAGCCGTTCCAACACAAACTCAAAGCCTATTAGTGACATTGTGTTTTCCCCATTGACAAGTTTTGGCTTTTGTTAACTGCAACTAATTCAGCTTTTTCATGCAGGATAAATACAAACACAATGCAGGCTCATAGATTATCCCTCATTTCAACTGCCTAATTGTCTTTGTACAAGTAAATACATCCCAAAACTCAAATACTGTTGTTCTGTCTGTTTGACAGATTTCGTCTTTATGCAGATTTAACAGAACTGACCGTTTGTATCCATGTTCAGATCAGACGGGCTCCAGATGTGTGAGCTGTGCTTCACTGTAGCTGAAGGAGTGAGTCCAGGTGCTGCTGTGGCCCGCTTTGTTAAACTCTGACAGCTGTGTGTCTGTACTGCTGTGATTCCTGTGTGCGTTATGTGCTTCTACTCCACCCACACACTCACCTGCAGCTCATTTACTGCAATTACGTCTAGTACCAAAACCAGCGTCCCTCATTCAGCCAGTGCTGCATTATAACACCCATGCAACCTCCGATCCGCTGCTCGGCTTTGTCTCTTCTGGTAGCGCCAGGAGGCCTTTCTGGGTGCCTTGGTTCCGACTGGCAGCCGGTCCATCTCTCTGCTTCCACATCTCAGTCTGGATTTTGTCTTTTGGACTTTAAATCAACATGTCCGGTTAATAAATTCCTACACATTTGCAGCTGCTTGCTTTTCTGCCTGTGTCTGCATTTTGGTTCCCTCCGTTTCTGGTGTTCACTGTCGTGTGCCCTGTTGTTGATCGTGAATACGGTGAATAAATACACAAACACCACACACTGTCATGCCCTCTGGTGTAATATTGTGAGTTCCTGTAAATACTGTACACTCCATGGGCCACATTCAGAGGAGTCATTTGTGTTCAGCTGCACATTGTTCTAGTTCAGTACACCTTGAAACAACACCTAGTGAAAAGTAAAATACTCAGTGTAGAGCACTGTATAAAACCTTTTTAATGTCACACATTTCTGTTTTCCAGTGACTTTTATCACCTGATATCTATGCTTTGCTCTGTTACAGTTTGCACTTGATGCTCAGCTCGTCTTTCTGTCGTTTAAACTGTGAGTGTTTGCCATAATTAGGTTTTCACTGCTGTTGTCTGCTGATTCATATGTTAAAGCTGAGTGAGGAACATGACTGTAAATGTATGTTCGCTGTAGGAAGTCCAACCTTAGCTTCTCCCATAACATCAATTCTTTTTCAATTCTAAAAGCATTGTTTTCAGTTGACTGCTCTGTAGCTGTTCTTCATGAACATGCTTTGAACGCCAGAGAGAAGCTGTATGGAGCCATTGTGTCATTAGAAGATATGTTCCAGTTTTAAGAGACTTAATTGCCACAGAGGAGAGAATTCACAATAATAATGATAAAAAGTAAGTGGCAGTTTTTAATATTGAGGCAAAAAAGCTTTGTTTGGGATCTTTTGTTGTGGAGGCCAGAACGCTCTGCTGAGTACAGTGGGTGAGAGTGACTGTACACCTGCGTTACGCTGTTCATGTACAGATGCTGCCGAGTTGACCTTTGACTCTGTGGGCGGCCTCAGCCAGTGGAGATATGATATGCGATGTTTTCACTTGTGTCCAGGCACAAAGCATCTACTTATTAACATTAAGTGTTCATATCTGGGTTTTTTGGCTGCACCGTGCAGCACATGACTGTTTGAGGTAATGAGCCAATAGTTTACCTTGTCTTCATTTCTAATGTCTTTAAATTCTGTTCACGTCGTACATGAGCAAAATTGAAGCTTTAGTTTTTAGTGTCATTGAGTTTAAGTTTAGCAAATGCCAGAGGAAACGTTTGGAAGTTATTTGTGAGCCGTTCAAAGCTGAAGCTTTAAACACGTGCAGCACCTTAAACTGCTGAACAATCGTTCAGAACTCATTGGACCGTCTGCGCATGAAGAGATCTCAGTTGTCCTGCAGAGCGGGTCTAGGGACCTGGATCAGCACGCCACCACCACATCCTGCCAGTCTGTGTCCTCTAATGATCAATAGCAGCGACCAGAAGGCCGCTGGACGCTCGCGCCTCAGAACCTTTGTACTCTGCCAAATGGTTGTGGTTGATCCCTCCATCAGTCTTTAATCGTGCTAGTCTTTGCTGAATTCATTCATCACTCATCAAATAAAGTGTCAGCTGTGAAATCATACGCCTGCACAACAATTTTGGCATTTTGGAAACCTTCGCTATAGTCACACGCATGAACACTGGGGATTGACTGGCCAGACTTGAATCGCTCGGTGGAACATGGGCGGCAGCACAGTGCAGTTCACGGTGGGGCTCGGCGGTTGTTTCTAGTCAGGTTCAACATGGAACTCAACCGTCTGAGCCGTTGGTGTGGCCACAGGCCTGAGTACAGCACTATAAGAGTGGACTCACCTTCCATTCAGGCAGTGTGGATGCCAGCGACCCGGTTCTGGAGGCATCATGTTTACATCCTACAAACGAAACCAGTGGTGGAAATAATTCTTGTAGAAACTGTAACGCGTCACCTGACTGTCTTCTATGTCGCTGATGGTTTTGCTAAGATGTAGTGAATCCTCATTGATCCCTGTGGGTAAGCCGTGTCACTGCAGCAGTAAAATAATGGATCAGAGACCAGCGAAACAAACAGAATGCCTGAACACAGCTAGGAGCATATGCAAATGTATCAGACCGTTATGGAATGAAACACACAAATAACGTTTGAACATAGACAGAAATGTTCATCTTACGACACAAACCTAATCCACTATATGAAATAACTTTTCATGTAGTGTCAAAGCACGCGCCGTAGAAGCCATGACACTAATGCAGAGGAGAGAAGCAGAAGGAACATTAAAACAAGGGATTATCTTGGCCAGACAAGCAGTGGATGCCAGCATTTGTTCAGATGCCTGATTTGCAGCTTCCAGCGAGGCTGGGTGTGAACTGCTGTTTGGTTTAGTGTGGATGGGGAGGCCTGTGTTCGCTGCAGGCATACAACACAACAACATTCCCACCCTGCTCTCTGTCTGTCTCACTGTTGCTCTCTTCCTCTGTGTTTGAGGCCGCTGTGCAATAAAACATGGGTGTTTTCTAACGTAACCGCTCCCTGATTCTGAGAACTGATGCTTCAGGTGTGCATTAAATACTAATGCTGACTTTTATTGACTTGTTTGACCTTTGAGTCCTAACTGGGCAATTCACTTTTACTAGGTGGCCTTTTGATATTCATACATACATGATCTTATACGATGGGCTGCTAGGACCTGAGGATCTGTGTAGGTTTATCTTGGGTTTGGATTCCTCCCATGTCCCGTTGATTTGCTTGTTGGAGAACGTTCGTTTGATGTCCGTGTAGGAGATGGTGGAGGTTTCCTCTGTAGCACCGGCGTCTGAGTCCTGGGTCTGTACTGTCTCCAGACACGTGGTCCTGTCATAGAGCCCTGCATGACTTCACCCAGTGACGGCTGGTGTGTGCTCCTGCAGGAGGACATGGGTGGATGGGAGCATCATGGTAGAATTCCAACTAACCACACACCTATTTATGTTGGAACAAATGGCTGACGAGCGCTTTCATGACCAGGTACCACCTGTGCCTCATTATTCCATGACTAATCCCGCCTAGAGGTGCTGCTTTTTGCCGTTGGTAGCCGCTCAGTGAAACCCTCAATATGCTGTTTTTCCTGGTAATTGGTGCTGTGGCGTCCACATCCCCAGGGTTGGAATCAGAGCGCCGCCTCCTCTGCCGACACAGTTGACATTTTGTGGGAAGAGCCGTGTGGTAACGGGAAGCGAGTCGGAGCAGGCGGAAGGTGTGGATGGGAACTGTAGCTCCGTCATGAGTGAACCGAGTAAACGGAGCAAAAGGCCACTTGTGTCGTTCTGGAGGAGCATCTGTGGAGGCCAGAGGTTGTTTGTCTTATGTTCCTCAAACGTGGTGAGAAGTGGCCGAAGGGAAGATTTTAACGTCGCATCATCATTAGGCCTTAATTAGTAACGTGGGCTCCAGGGACAGCGCTTCCCATCTGCCTCAGTCTGACATATCGCCCTTCACATTTGGAGGCGAGGAGCGTCGGCGCGGCCGCTTGGAATCTGTTTGTTTGTGACTGTATTAATAATGCAATTTGTTTAAAGGCCACAGCATCTGTGTCAGGCTGCCGTGCGCTCAGCTGCAGGTGCACCTGCTGCGTTTCATCATTTATTCTGCTGCCTCGTTCAGCTGACATCAGAGGCGTGTGCTAAGGAAGCAGCGAGGCCTCCTGTTCTATTTAACACCAGTCTACCAAATGAAGCACTATTAGCACATTTTAGGGTTCTGCAAACACACGGGACATGTGTCACCATCCAACCCATATTTGAAATCATTTTCATGGCAAAGTTTTGCTGCCGCACTTTTCTGACGCTGGGCTGCGTCTGCGTCACCACAGATAAGAACTCCAGTAACTGCTCTGCGCACCTCTGCTCGGTGGGTCTACGAGCATCGCCGTGTCTGTTCATGTTGAGCAGAGTGGACATTATCGCTGCCATTGTATTACCCAGAATTCCTCCTGCCTGTGCTGTGCTCATCTCCTTCGCTCCTGATCCACATTTGGCATGGCTGGATGCTCATTTTGCCAGAGGAGAAGTGGAGGAGATTGTGTGCAGCCCCTCAGTATGTTCTTCCTTTAAGTCTGTGTGTCCGCGGAGCAAAGACGCCGCTAAGCGACACTCCAGCGAGAGGTAATTGCTTTGTGGCGATGACATGAATGAGCGTCCACTTGGCCGCTGTGCTGTTCATTTCCCCGTCTGCCCTCGGCTTAGCAGCGTGTGTGACTCCTTTTCATGAATTAATACAGTGGATGCTGACGTGAGTGTAAATGTCCCAGCGCTGCTCAAACCCCTGTCCATCCAAAGTGAAGGAGAGAGGTTCCTCTTTGATGGGTATCGCTAACCGTCGTGCTTCACTGGGTCCCGTCGAGGTTCTTGCCTCCAGACGCAGTGAGGGGAGAAGAACCGACGGCCTTTATTCTTTTTACTGTCAGGCTTCTTGTAAATCAGCTATTTGTTGGTGATATTTGAATATTCATACTCCTTCTGTTTTTTGTAAACGCTACCTGAAGCTTCTGTGTTCTAGAACTAGAATGGCTCTCTCAGGGTTCCTGCGTGTGTGCTCACGTGGAGGCTCCCCGTTGGGAGCGAACTTCTGACATTTCTATAACATTTCCTTTATGCCGCGGCATTCATCGGCTTAGTGACTCCCCGCGTCGGCGTCTCGTCAGGTGCCGCTGTCACCGGTGCTGCACGTTCGCTGCTTTCCTGCGAAAATCATCAGCAAATGAAAGCTGAAGTGAAATAAATGCGTTTTTCTGCCTCATCAGTAAGATTCAAACTGAGCGCGAGTTACGTAAGCGCAGCTAAATTTATCAATGCTCATTTTATGCAAAGCCTGAGCTCCCAGGCAGAGAGTGTGTGATGTTCAGAATGAGAGGGGGGCTGTTGTTTCCCTGCAAGCTACTAGATTTCTATTTTTGTGCTTGAAAAACAAAAATTTAAAAAGGTCATGCTAATTTTAGCCGGGTTTTCTTGGAGCAATGGGAGATGTGTGACTTTTGACTCCAATGATCAAAGCGTCACAGAGTTTTACAGCTGGGCTCGTACGGGGATCACAGTGCAGTGAATGGCAGGCACGCGCCTCGTCTGCATGTGCTGTGTCAACACAGCATAAAAATCCAGTGTGTTGTTGTGGCGTGTACTTTGATAGAAACATGTTGTGATTGTGCAGGAGTCGTTCTGTTCATTCATAGCGAAGTCTAAAAGCTGTCAGCTTCAGAAATAGCGAGTCCCAGTTCACAGACGGGATCTTTGCAGACAAACAAGGCGGCTTTCCTGCTTTTAGATGTGCTCTTCCTCCTCTGTGAAACCCTCACACACACAAATACACAGATTTGCCTCACGACACCTCTGACGGCTGCTGTGACAACAAAATCCAGGCGCTAATCCCCGTCCTAACATAAACTTAATTCTGTCATTTGACAGGTTATTTGCCGTTTCTAATGCTCGACTTTGAGGCTTTATTTTTTCATCTGAGGTTCACTTTCATATCTTTTTACTGTACCTCTCCATCATTAATACATACTGTATCACGCTGTTTAAACTAGAGGTTGTTGTTCAGACCCTGATGATTCAATGTAATTTTCTCACAGAGCTAAATACTGTATTTTAAATATTGTTTTGTATTTAAATGCTAATACCACACAACTGTATAGTAAACAGCTTCACTAAAAGGTGATGTTTCTTATGATCCACCTGTTGTTTTGGCGTCTGCCACCTTTAATCTTATCGTTGGTCCTCATGCCATAAACAGGGGTGTTCCAACTTCAACAGCCCTCCGTTCCAATACAACCAGAGCGATGTGCGTATTTTCTATCAAACGTCATTAAGTGTTGCAGCACCGCTGACATTCCCACCGTTAAAATGGAGGAGGGGAGCTGTTCTGCGAGGAGCCGTTGGATCCTGAATAAGCCTCTGTGCCAGGGATACGTTTCTGCCACGGACCACACAGCCTGTTACCATGACAACAAACAGAAATTTCCCTTCATATACTTCACCCAAGTGCTTTTCAGCAGCGAGACCGTCTTTCCCTCCCCCTCTCCCCTAAAGTTACAACCCATTTCATTGCTCGCAGCGTCCCTAAGGAGGCTTCAATTGATCTCCTGCAGATGAGGGGAGCGAGACTGATCACGTGACTAATTCAGTTGTTGGTGAGATCACTGTCTCATTTTCACTGTCTCCAAGCGCAATGAAATTGAGAACAAGCTCTGTCAGTGAATGAATTGAGGAATCTGAACCTGAATGAACAGCTCTGCGGTTACAGACGTGCCAGAGGTGAGGCGTTCGCCAGTGACCCAGCCGGGTGTCATCCCCACATCCCATCCATCAGTGTGAGGAAGCCGTGGACGCTGACCTGCACTGGAGAGAGGATCGAGGTGGTAAAGGACACACATAAAACAAATTCCTCCAGTCTCCACACAGAAATAGTCTCTCGTACACCTTACCCAGGGACAGCGCTAATGATGTGCAAGGATGCGCTTACACGTCGTGGGAGGCCGACATCCAGATGCCAGACCGGACCTGGACCTGTTCTGGACCTGTTCTGGACCCCTGGACCCTTGAACTCCTTCTATTCTGACAGTTACAGTGTCGGAGATGAGTGACCATCTGTCAGACGCTCTATTTTTAGAGCTATGTGTAACTTTGACATTTTCTAAACTGCTGACAATTTCTGGCATTTAATGATATTTGACACAAACACAAGCCATTTTAATAACAATTTTCTTAACAGCCGTAACTCTTAAATTGCTGCCTTTGAGCTGCTTGGTTTGTTGGATTAATGAAACTCACTGATGGCTTTATGACCGTTAACTGGTTTGGAAAGGTGCTGCTGCTTCTTGTCATTATTTTTCATACTTGATCTTGCAGTACGCCACAGTTTTACATGAATAGTGGTCTAATGTCCATATGTCTGTCAGATATTAATGAATACAATCTTGTAAAACACCGCTGTACATCTATCCTTCACAACACATCTATCCAATGTCATCGGCTGTCAAATTTCAAAAATTAAAAGTGAAGGGAGTACGCCAGGGGAGGAAGTCCAAGGTCAGCGCCACTAGATCTAAGTGCAGAAGCTGGTAAATGTTCCCCTGGGGAGGTCACTGGCCTGAGTCTTGCTGTATTTGTCTGGCAGGAAGCCTGCTGACATTTTGTGGATTTAAAAGAACAGTTTGTCTATAGCAGCGAGCACAATTGTTGCTGACAACTTTCCATCCACTGCCCTGCGACGGGAGCATCGCTTGTAAAGGAGCTGGCAGGTGCCTTTAGGGATTCGGGTGATTGGGTTTCAGGGGCCGCAGCGCTTGGCGCTCAGCGCCGCAGCGTTGGGTTTCCATGCAGTGGGTTGGATGCAAGCTTTACTGGCAGGAAAGTATGAGAGCAGCATGCAACTACGTGCTGAGATATTGTTCCCTGTCAGGTGTCATCATTACGCTTTTGAGTAATGGGTCTTTTCCTGGAAGACAGTAGCAGAAAGTGACAGAAGCAACAGAAGCCTTAAATGTGAGGGTGAGACGCCGCAGACTCGTTTCCTTTGCTCCCTGTTGTGTTTACGACCAAACCGGTGTCGTACGTTTCCAAAATTCAGCCTTTAAATTAAGGGTGAAGGTGAGGAACAGTGTCTTTAGTGTTTAAAGGGTGTATGTAAGGCAGAGGTTGAGTTTTATCGCCCGGCCCCTTCTTTATCTCATGTATTTGTTGAGGCTCTGGGCACAAGTGTTACCGAGAACCTTATTACCTTGTTTTGTGGGACCACCTTTTGGAGCTTTGTGACGAAGGAGACGTTTGTACAGCCTTGATTTCTGCTGATGCTCCAGACGTTTGCTTTCCTGGTGCATGTTGGGAGTTTTCCCATTCCTATTTATTCGACTGTATGTGAACAGGAATAAAGGTAAATAAATAAAACAAATAACACATACTGTACTTTGCAGCTAAATCACCCTAAACAGCTGCTTTTTCATATTAAAAGTTTCTGTTTGGTAAAGAACAACCAAAGGACCACATATTCTGCCTCACGGCCTCTTGAGGTCCATGAGTGAGTGCACGTACGTGTGCACGTGCGTCTGTGGTGGTGAAGGATAGACCTTGTGCACAGTCTTGTTTTGTCAGACTACTGTAAAGGGTGAGCTGCTATATATATCTGCAACGCTGGTCTAATATCCTCTCCATGTCCTGATCCAAGAGTCACACAGTGACCTTGCTTGCTGTCATGCACAGAAAACTTAGGACAAACTCTTTCTCCGTCTCACTTTGTGGAGCATTAACAATAAATTATGATTAATGTTAGTTGCTATTGGGGAGTCAGATAGGTTTCATCCTCCCTCGACTTGTGAGGCAGTAGAACAGAAACTCTGCAGTGCGTCCATCATCTGTTTGATGCAAGACCTGGTGTTTGTCCAAGAGTCAAGTAATTGTAGCACAACAGGCCCATTTAAAATATTTAAACCGCGTCCAACATGAATCGCCGAGCATCGAATTTCAAAAGAGACTTCCATAAAAGGCCCCTGTGGATGAAAACGTTCTGTCACTGTGATCCTCAGTCTGTGCTGACGCTGCCAATTCTGGTGGAGGGACGCAAGCGATGTACATAAATATGTCCCAACAGTTCATCCAACAGTAAACAACCAGGATGGGAGATATGCTGAGCTTCAGCAAATTAGATTCTCTGTATGCAGATGCCAAGTGGAGGATTTCCTAAACTCAACATCTCTGGCACTTATTTAGATTTGTAGTCACCTTCCTCTATCATCAAGGCAACGTCTCACTGATAAAAGTCCAAGCAAAGAGCCCAATTCATAAGGAACGCGTTTCAAGGGAGAACGCATGTCGTGGAACTGATGTTTGACAAACACAAAGCCCTGATCTCAACAGTATGGAGTGTGTTTGAACAAGAGGCCGAGGGCTCGGAGTCAGTGTGGACCAACGTGGACACAAAGACACAGGAGGAGAATTCACACGGTTCTGTGCAGTGGGTTCGTTTAAAAAGCACATGTCAAGACGTGTTTTCTGAATTTTTATTGAATATATTATATTTTTCTGTAGTCAACATTGCACATATTCCATTTTCAATCACATCTCATATTGCTGTCTACAAAATGTGAATGTAGAAAATCCAGAAGTTGGAAGGTTTACCAAAAAGTAAAGAAGAAAAAAAAAGAGAAGAATTAAGGTTAGAAGTGACAAGCTCCAACGTTACAGAGAGAGAGAAGTAGAGGAGCACCCTCGGGAAAAGAATACAAACATACCTCGGGTTAAGATGCAATTTTCTCAAAACAAAGCATCATGCAGAGTAAAAGCAAGGCTGGCCAAAACTCACATGGATATTTCTCAACACCCGAGCTGTAGAAATATTTTACATGTTCATTAATAGCGACTTTCAGCTTGTTCCTCACCAGGAAACGATTCCCTCCCTTTGTTGTGAGTGAGTGAAGAGTTGGAACAGCCTCCGTTTAAAGCACTAACATTAAAACAAACGCACCGACCCATCGTTGTTCTGAAACACCTGTGGAGTTCCCTTCTGCAAAGAAGAGGTGTGTGGCTACAGAAACGGGACGTGACTGAGACAAGAAGGACCGCGTGGACTACATGACGACCAGGTACTGATGTGGCTGAGTCGTAGTCTGACCAACTGCACCATCTTGCATAGACCCCTGAATATACTGGGCTTAAATTCCATTTCAATCCTGTCCAGTTTACCAGGTTTAGTGTCTTTCAGTCGCCCCTCATCAAGCTCCCGTTGAGCAAAGAAGCAGCAGTTGAGTCATATTGTAATAATAATCTCTGATGTGAATGCATGTTATATAAAAACCATAATGGCCACTTCTATGTCACCAAATGATCGGTGCTTCGTGATTCTTGGCCTGAACCTTTCTGCTGGACATCTGGAGGCTTCTTTAGGGGAACTTCACCAAAGCCCACACGCAGACAACTGTCCCACCACAGTCACTGTCCTCTAAAGGCAGAAGTGCTTGTGTGTAGTCATCGGATGCATCATATCACCATGTGGATCCTAGCAGCCTGTCAAATCATACTCTTTGTGCAAAAACTGCTGGTTGCCAAAAACAAAGCACAGAAAATATATCAAACAAACTATGAAACAAACTCAGGATATGTTTTATCTGACGCTTTTGCAACAAACAACAGTACAACTGAGAGTGGGACATGATGTGATACATATATTTAAACCACTTACTGTATCATAGCTTCTTGGTTTAGTTAAATATCACCTCCTTACTGCTCAGCTGAGCTATGAGTCAGACACAGTCCAGGTACTGTTCAAGCCAATGAAGACTATTATATTTTAATCTATGAAAGAAGAACCAGCTTCTGATTGTAGCGAAATGACTTTAATGACCGTAGTTATCACATCAAGAGGCTTGTGGTAACCTGTTATTAAGCCAGTGTTTGACATTAGCAGAGTTCATCAAGGCCTTTCTTGTCTGTGTAGCATTTCTGTTTGTCTCCCACACAAAATAATTTGCTAAATATAGATGTGGCCGAGCAAAACGCTGCAATCATTGCATTTGCAGCAAACGGCACTAATACAGTTCTGCAAGAGGCAGATGGTGGAAAACAACCTGAAATCCAGTCAGTCACATAATATCCGGCATGAACACTGAGCAAAAACAATCTGCATCACTGTTGAACAGTTGTGCAGTGCTGCTCATAAGCCACCTTGTTCATAAGGAGATTAAAGCATACCGGGTCCTGGTGTTACCTAACGCTGTGGATGTTACCGTCATTGCTAGTTGCCGTCCTTACACTAATGCAATACTGTTATTTATGGCGGTGGACCTGTGTAGTGCAGTGCTGCTTGGGTGCAACACTGACACTGGGCTTCATCAGGTCATTCAGTTTGTTACTTGACAAAAACACTGAGGACAGAAGTGACAGGAACAATAAACCCCTTCAGACTGCTCACTGTAGGATTTCTGTTGTTTTGGAATATTTCCTAGACTATGGTTTGGACGAATTCTTTCCTGCTCTGACAAAAAAAAAACATTTTTCTAGTGAAATGGATTCCCTTATAATATATTATGATTAAGGTTGACAGCACTGGCTTCAGGGGATCTGGTGACAGATTATGAATTGCAACAAAACTATCCCAAATATACATTTATAATAAATTAAATGCTTAAAGAACTGGAAAATGTAAGAAGCAGTATTAAATCTGAACACGGGGCTTTTGATTGGCTTAGATTTAAGTGTGTGGTCAATACTTTTGTTTCTCATAGAAAGAATCCTGTTATCGATTAAAGGAGACATTCATCTTAAAGTTAATCTGGCCTCGTTGCTGTGTGGAATGTGGAGCGCAGGAGCCTCACAGTTGTTTAAGCCTCAGAAATTCGTGAGCTTCTACACGAAAGCATTTTCTCACAATGTGGATCGTGAGACAGTTTAAATTAATCAAAACTGATCCCTAGAAAGAATTGTCCAGTAAATGAGGTCAGTGCTTCTCCTAAATAGGTGAAAACCGCTGAACCGTGTTGGGTGAATGTCCTCCTCTGACCAGAAGCTGTCACCAAATAACGCCACCAACGCAGCGCCTGTGACTTTTCCAGCTCAGAGGTGATTGTAATTAAAATCTCCCCCTCTCACCTTGCTCTATCTCTTATCTAACGTCCCCCACACTGACTGTTAACAGCTTTTTAAAATCTACTCATTGACTGTGCTGAATCACAACAGTTATCACACAAGTTATTACTGCAGGTAAATGTAATATCCACAGGAACCTCTAGAAATGCTACGTTAGAGACGGTTTGTTTAGTCTTCAGGATATTTTTCTTCTCATGATTTGATGTAGATGACGAGAATGTTAAATAATATCCATGTGAATGGCGCTGGATTCTGGCCTTTCTGTTCCATTTCACAGGGATAAACGTTTTTCTTTCTGTACTGGTAACTCATCAGAATCGGTGACTTCCCAGTACTGACTCTGTGGGTTCCACAGCCTCTGCTCTCCTGGTGAAAGCAGATTTCGCTCAGCAACGTGATGTAACTGCGGCCTGTTTTAATTCACACGGCGAGAAAGGGGTGGGAGACTGTCTGGTTAAACGTAGTTCTAACGGTCTTTTGTGCTTGTTGGTTCTGCTTGATTAGTCGTGGGACCTCTGGGATCAGTTCTCAGGCCGACCCTGTTCTTGTTCTCTACTAACTTGTGGGCATTTGGCTCTTTGGCTTGGCTTTGTTAGTTCTGCGTGTAGTTGAGCATGTAGGTAATGGGTTTTGTTGCGGTGCAGCATTTAGCCAGTTGCTGCTGTTCTGTGGTTCTGCATCTGGACTAATGATGGAACTTCAGGCCATCTCCTCCTGAGTGGAGACATTGAAGCAGGGGCCAGTGAGCGCCTCACGCTGGAAACCACTTGTGCTTTAGGCCTGTAATCTGACAAGATCAGTGTAATCTTCTGAAAATATATCTGGACAGACAGATTATATTTTCATTTCATTCATTTGTAATATAAAGACATTACTGGCAATCGTATTGTTGCCAATAGTAAAAGGATCAGGTTGGTGTAGTTTGGTGTTATATAAAGGATTGTGTCTACTCACTGTGAAGCCTGAGCTTGATTTAGCTCATTACCACATCTCATACTACACAACAACAGCCCTGTCTCCTAAAACTTTCTAAACGTTTCTGTACAACTAAACATCGACGTGAGATAGGATTTTGAATTATTTATAATTGCAACTACTGTATAATGTTTAACGCATTCAGGATACAAGGTGGAAAAGCAACAGGAAAGATGTAAGTCTGGTATCTGGGAGTGTTTGAGTTACTGTTACTGTAGTTTGAAGTGTTTCCTTTGATTTAAAATGAAAGTTTGTTGTCATTTGTGTGATTTGTTGCAGTGTGTGTACTTCAGTGTTAAACCTGAATACATCCTATATTTAAATGGGTTGTGGTCACATTATAGAGGAAGAGAAACCTTTGGTCTGATTCATGCAGGAGATGCTCCATTGAGTAGACACAATTCTTTTTGTTTCTGCGAGAGATGCTATTAGTACCAAAAGTATAGAATCTGTAAAAATGGAATTAAATAATGATTTTGTTAATCACACAAGTAACCTTAAAGTGTACAGGCCGACGGAGCCGCTGGTTAGCTTAGCCTAGCTCAGCTCCTAGGACTGGAGCAGGAAAAGTCCTAGCCTGGTTCCGAGGACCAGGTTTCACAACCGTGATGATGTTGTACCTCATTTTGTTTTAATCATCTGACGTGTGGTCAGTCGTGTATAAATCTTCTCCTTTAGGTCTTGGTGAGAAGCAAAAGTACTTTATTCAAACCTATAAGTTCAAAACTCATTTTTCTGTTATTTATTTGACTGATCTCTAAAATTATGGAAAGAGCAAATGTATGTATTTGACTTGTCTTTATTACTTTAATATATATAAACTCTCTGACTAATAAGAATAAAGGTTTATCCTTACATTCATTTAATTTTTAAAGAATTGTTTAAAGATTTGAAACAGTTTAGCCTATTTCTGAATTTGAAACATTGATTTGCTTCCTGTGAGATTTTCTTTGGATCGCGTTTTCTTTGCTTACTGTGGTATAACGTCTGCTGGAGTAGACTAATATTTCTGGTAAAGCTGCTCACATGCAGAAGGCAAAATGTAGTTTGTATCTGCCAAAAAAAAAGTGACATCTCATTTTTTAACAAAGGAACTAGCGGAAACATTCAGTAAACATCTCTTCAGAAGAATTCTGTGACGAGGTATGCACAGATACAAAAAAAGTGAGAATATGAACTTTGGGTTTTGCTCAGATGTAAAAGATAAAGACACTAAGCTCTAAATTCAAGCTTTAAGGTGCCGGTTAGCACATTATATGACTGTCTTCATAAAGTACTACTACAAAAACAGAACCATTTCTAATCGGACCACCCATGAGAACCAGGTCCAACAAAATCCACTGCTTCTCTGACAAAGATGCAGAAACATGAGCAGCCTACGAATGAACCAAATGGAGGAGTCTGGATTATCAGTGGTCAGTGTGATGGAGCAGAAACCTGCTTGAAGGATGAAGAATGTTAGAGCAGCATTCACAACAATAGGATGAGACGGGGTTGTGTCAGCAACAACAAAGCAAACACAGATGATCGCGGTTCATGGTCGTAACAGTCAAAGAAAGTAAAAAGTCTGAAATTACTCTATCTGCAACACGTCTTAGGACACACAAGTATAAACGTCTGCTATGTACATTGGTTTCCTATTCAGTGTGCATCTATATCACAACATTTTCCAGAAGTCCACAACATACAATAAATTCAGGGTTTCACCTTTGGTTATGTAATTATCAAGGCTAGGATTAAAAAAATATAGAACACACGTCCATGTTACTTTTGCATACAGTTAAATTCAAAGTGAGAACATGTTGACAAAGCAGCTGGTCAGCTCGAAATTTGCATCTGAGAAATAAAAGTGGAGTTTGATCTCTGCGCCGGTGACTCGCGGGCGGTAAAAGCCCGGTGAGTTTCATCCCCTGCTTCTCTGTCACAGAGTGACTGTGGCAGATATTTATGACGGCGTTAATGTGCCAGACATCTTTGCTTTAGTGTAAGTGGATCTTAATGTTTGTTTGCACTGTCGTTCAGTGGCCGTGTCACAGTCCGCTCCCAACGCGCTCTACACTTTGTGAATGAGGAGTCTCATACGTTATGACACGAGTGAATTAGGAGTTTGTGGCCGATGAGTGAGGCCGATGGTGGGAAACAAGATAGAAACCGATTGAGTTGGAACTGCTGAGCAAAACTCACCACTTAGTAACTGATCACACCTACGTAGTCGACCCAACTAAAACATTATTTCGACATAACAACCGACCATTACCTCTATCATATAATATTAACATCTGACACTTTTCTGACACGAAAAGAACACATCTTTGAACTCGTATAAGTCTCTTAGTTCCATCGCTTCATACATCTGTACTGTATGTGTGTAGTAATTAAGGCAATCAGTTTGGGCCACGACTTACTCATGGTTTCATTCCCGTCCCAACCCTTGAGGTTTCATCTACTGATGTCACACAGTAACCCTCATCCTCACGTTTCCCAGTGTTCGTCCGGTTGTTGTTGCTTTTCAGTGTCCGTTGGTGCTGACGATGACTAGTCCCAATGTGTTGCTTGTTCTCTGCTCATATGCAGAGATGTGGGGACACTCCCTCTCCCTGTAGCTGGCAGCGCTGCAACAGAAAGACACACAGGAAATAGATGAAAGTCTGATGAAAGTGATGTGATTGTGTGTGTTTCCCGCGTGTCCCCTACAGATAATCACCGGGTCATTAGGCAGCAGCAGGAGGGGGTCGGTCCTACTGTATGTTTGCACATCAGAATCTACTGTATGTGACGGGGTTAGCTACAGAGAAAATCATAAACACAGGTCTTCATTAGAGATGTGTGTTCAGTACTTGCTTCTAGTATTTTGTTGTCTTTAAGCATCTGACTACTGTATGAACAAGAAGTCACACTGTATAAAGCAAGGTATAATTTAAAAGCAAAGCAGGATTTGAAGAGGCAGAATGTGTAATAAAAACTGATGGAGAGGACACGCACACGCCCACAGCAGTCCCTGCTCCAGAGCTTTATCCAGGTTCATACATATTAAAAGCCAGTGTTGACTGGTGTGGAAGCCTGGGCAGATACCAACGACTGGGAAGGAGCGGAATTTGTTCTTAAAAGAAAAAATCCCCGCAGTTAATCCCAGACCCAGGTGAGCGGCGCTGACAGCGAGAGACAGAACAAACGAACACCAAGGTGAAAAACACACAGCGTGAAAACAGGTCGGCGCTGCTGCTAATTGGCGTTTAGCCCCGTCCGGCCCACCCGTAGCCGGCCCGTAGCCGACGTAGCTCCCATTCACTGCCACTCGCTAAACTGTTTATGTTTTTGCAGGCCACCCCCTGTAGGACGGAGCATTTCACAGAGTAACTGGTCTGTGTCATAGCTATTTGTGCTTATTAAGATGCAGACTATTAGAGACAAGCGTCCTCTTTGAACAGAGCAGCTGTTGTATAATTCTCCACCTCAATAATTCGAGGATTTCCACAGTCTCCCAGGAGTTGAGGCGTTCTGTATGCAATCATAGCTGCAGCAGGCACACGGCAATTACAACAAACATACTGCGTGTTTTTATCTAATTCCCTTATTAAGACTTTGGAACTAAACCTGTGCTTATTTACGTTCCAGGCTTTGTTTGTTTAGCAGAGCTGCTGTAGTGAATGAACAGGTCGAGCCTTCTGCATTTACCTGCAACGATAAGAGGAGAAACCTCAAGCCTAACGTTTAGCCACGAACTGTGTCACTGAGGAATGAAGGTTGGCTGTGTGTCTGTCGCTGACGTCCACGTTGTTGTTGTCAGCGGAAGCTGCAGGAGGACAGTTAACGACCACGTCTGTGGTTTTATAGATGCATATCAAGGCGAAATTAAGCGGAATCCCTTTTTCCCTGTGGTGCAACGTGTTTATTGAAGGTGATTAATGAGAAAAGAGCCGAGTCTGACAGCACCAGCGTCGCCAGGCTGAGCGCTGCTGCCACACCTGGCAGGATGGAGGCCATTTTAGATGACGTGGGACCGTGTCTAGGAGGAATCGGACTCGGCCTAATGTGAAGCTGTGACCCGCTGTCTGCATTACACTGCGTCTGTAGCTTTGCTGAGTCCTAACAGGGTTCAGGATCCTCAGATCAGCTGCTCTCATGTTTGTGCAGCTGCAACAGTAATCTGATGGTAACACAATTACTGTTTCACCCACACTGTTTCTTATTAGAGCCCAAAAGTCTTTTCACACTAATGAATGTATGAAAGGTTACGCATTAGTAGCTGCCTATTGATGGACTTGTGAGTGTGGCAGAACAGCTGTTTGCACACGGATGCTCTTGTTTCTGTGACCAGTTCATATCAGAATGTATTAATCCCACAGGCTTTTGGGCCGCTACCTGCTGGAAGGGGAACCAGGAGCAGCAGGTTAATCCTGTTCACATGCTTTCCTGCAGCTATGCTCATTCACAATTCAAGAACCCAGAGGCTGTTTTTGTCGGATGCTGGATTTAAAATCATTAAAGTGTTTGCAGAAAGCATCCAGTTGAGATTAGAGACAGCACCCGAAGGTAAACACGACTGCAGCGACTTGGTACTTGCTAAATCCAAATGGCCAAACAATTATTTCATTAGACTTTTGAAACTCACTGATGTTTGGTGACAAATACAGATCGATTGTTAAACTAACAGCGTCTTTCAGTCTTCGGCTCTAACGACTGTTGGGCTTGTTTTCATCCGTCAGAAAAACAAATGAGCAATCAGCGTCTGGAAGGAACTGAAATCTGGGACGCTTCTCTGCATCGGGTAATTATATAAAGTCAGTTTAAGCCGAAGTATTTTTTATGAATGTAAAAAACTCCTTCCCAACCTGAAGGAGTGAGCTGTGTTTGAAGCTGGTTTTAAAATAAAAGTATATTTACTTACATATAGAGCACTTGTGAAATAATATCTTGATCATTACGACCGTTTAGTTTTGTGCCAACAGTAATAAATGTGGTTTAAAGCTGAGACTTCAGTTTAACAGGAGTTAAAAGGGTTGAAGGTTTTTGCCTCTGCCTTGAATCCCGGTGACTGAGGCTTTTGTTGGGTTTAATGTTGCTCCTGACTCAGCGTGAATGCGACGATGTGTGAGTTTGTCCTGGAAGCATATTTGTGTGATTATGCAGAGTCTGAGCGGCTTTTATTCATCTGGCCTCTGCAGCGGAGACGTGCAGTTCCACGGACACAGCAGTGATGTCCAGACCTGAGACTGGAACAAAGTACAGACCAAGGGAAGCGGGCGAAGCTGCAGGCACAGAGCAGTATTAGCACCAGATCTAACTAAGTAGCAGTGGTTTCAGGCCGTTAAAGGCGAATCTTCTGACCCATCGTGGCTCCGTAACCGGGTGCGATGCAGGAAGGCGCCTGCTGAAACCGGCCCAGTGCTGAGCCTCATCCAGCCACGTACAGTGGGAGCGGAACCGGAGGTCTGTGTCACCGGCCGCCGGCGCTGCTTTTCACTTCGCATTGAGCTCAGAACCAAAGAACTCTGACTCCACAAAATATGAAAAAGGGAAAAAATCCCTCTGGATTTTCTACGGGTTTAAATGTGTCAACTCACACTTTACCCTTTAATTTCTTCTTAACTAGACCTGTGCGATTATGACAGAATGAACTTAAGCTCTGCCTCCCGTGAGGAGATCCTCTCTGACAGTTCAGTGTTTTTGTTAAAACTCGTCTAAGTCTTCTTCTGAACTGAGTGTCACAAGCACTTGAAAGCGTCATCAGAGCCCCAGCGAGGACCTGACAGGCGCCTCACCTGTGCAGGAACGTGACTTCCTCCACCTTGCGTAGGATTTCAACCCTTATTTGTTATGATTTTTATGGCGTTGGTGATCAACACTCAGACAGAATCCTTTAAATCCCCCTCAGGTGTTGTAAAATCACAGGCTACTGTTACTGCAGGTTGAACAAAACCTAAACTCTGACTGATGCTCGTCTAGGACGCCGCACTGCAATTTACACAATCACTGTAATTTGACAGCAATTACCAATCTGATGAAATGACTCGCACGCACCAGCGCCCCTGAACGTTTCATGCTTCTGTGGCTGTCTCCTGGTGCACATGTAGCACATGTAGCACACGTAGCACATGTAGCATGTAGCACCTGTAGCACCTGTAGCATATGTAGCATGTAGCACACGTAGCACA
Organism: Betta splendens; assembly: GCF_900634795.4. Classification (NCBI taxonomy): domain Eukaryota; kingdom Metazoa; phylum Chordata; class Actinopteri; order Anabantiformes; family Osphronemidae; genus Betta; species Betta splendens. The sequence continues at coordinate 1,757,589 of NC_040883.2, read as the reverse complement.
TGTAGCACATGTAGCACATGTAGCACATGTAGCACATGTAGCATGTAGCACCTGTAGCACCTGTAGCATATGTAGCATGTAGCACACGTAGCACATGTAGCACATGTAGCACATGTAGCACATGTAGCACATGTAGCATATGTAGCATGTAGCACATGTAGCACCTGTAGCACATGTAGCATATGTAGCACCTGTAGCATATGTAGCATGTAACGCATGTAGCACACGTAGCACCTGTAGCATGTAGCACACGTAGCACCTGTACGGTAGCACATGTAGCACGTAGCCCACTTCCTGCTCGCTCACACTCATCCACGGCGTGTGGATCTTCTGCCTCTTGCTGCTTCTTGCCTCACACCCCTGCAGGGCTCTCACATCCACACTGGCGTTTCCCATCCTCACACACGCACAAACATACACAGATGAACACATGATAAGCTATAAATATTCAGCTGGGGACAGGACTCACGCTGGGCTCATTGCAGCCCTGCGCCACGCTCTCGGCCCGTCAGCACTTTTCTGTGGGGGAAAAACCAAAAAGCTGCACATCTGCTCATCTGATGCTGTTCATTTAGGCCGTCTGTCCATGAACGTTCTTGGCCGAGCTCGAGCGGCAGTGCCCGGCCCCGGCCCCGGCCCCGGCTCCGGCGTGCACAGCCCTCATTAGACGCATCCGCTGCCTCACGGCGAGTCGTCAGCTGACGTGATTCTGAGACGCACACGTTTCTCCATCACACACTGTTAACGGAGGCGCGGGGTGTGTTTACTGTCTCCTCTGCCCGACCAGAACCAACCAGACGCTGCCGCGACCCGCTTGCTCGTCCCTCATTCATTTCCCTCAATTCTCTAAATTGCAAAACGTACAAAATTCCATAAGCAGCGTCCAACATGGAGCATGAAACGTGACAGGAGAAGCAGCTAAGATGCGTTGGTGCCAATTACTTCCACGCCAGCAGCCAAGTGATCCATAAGTTCAGACGCGCTCCTCTCTGACACAGATAGAAGCAGACAGCGGCTCTTATCTAATCTTTTAGCCCCACATCTTCCTGACAGAACGAAGGCTTTCCAGTCCAAAATGTCAAAGTTAGGACTGTTTGCACTCTGGACGCGTCCTGTCTGCTGAGATTAAGGGACGGCTGGAAGAAGAAAATGTTAAACGCATCTAAGTCTCAGTAATTGGCCGGGTCAAGTCCAACAAACCCACGTGCACTGGAATGAGGAGTATTTAATGCATTTGAATTCTCTAGCGTATGAAATATCGAAACATCGATGACATTCATTTTTAGAGCGGTGTTAACGGCTCCCAACAGACAAATTAAGAGTATTTTAAGCCAGCAATAACATGGCTGCGTTTTCTCACCTCATTTATCAGACACTGGATGATGTGCAGTGCTGCTGATCCTATAAAATGAATATTCAGACTGCGTTTTAAATTTGCACATGTGAAAGTTTCACCACAAAGGCTGGTTCTCAAACCATGTGGAACCTTTGGGCATTTAGAGTGCGGCTCCCAGGGATCAGGCGTTGGAGCCGAGTCCGTCAGAACATGGACTGTAGCATGAGCTGTGTTAAGGTTCCGCAGCAGTAAAGAGGCTGATTGTAGTTTGTATCTTGGGGAACTCGTCTCAGCTGCTCTGTGGATTTAACCCCACGGTCTCCGTCTCGTTGAGACCAGGCTCAGTGGGGTTGAACTGTGATCCACCATCTGCTAAAGGACCTTTTGTGACTCTGGTCGTGTGTTTCGAGGTTGTTTCTCATCCTTGTCCTGTGATGAACTCGAATCTGACGCAGCACAAACATTTTAGAGAAAGAATATGAATCCTCCCTTGTGCATCAGACAGCACAGAACTGTGATGTGTTTCACACGTTATTTATTCACGTATATATTTTAAGTGTGATCATGGTACATTAAGCACAATTTCCTAATTTGTGTGAACAAAGAGCGTTTCCCCCAAATGGCAGCGTGATCATCTGCTCATCCCCGTCAGCACTCTGTAACGCCACCTCCAGACACCAGCAGCCTCCGTCACGCGCCCCCTCAGGCGTTTCTCGCATCTGCACTTCAGCAGTGACTTAATGAAACGCCTACAATCACTTCTCAACAGCAGATGCCTGCCAGTGGTGCTGCCAAGCATAGAAATCACCATGTTGTTTCCCTTGATAAGAGAAGCTGCTGGCAACAAACCCCCCAATGTTCAAAGCAAACTACAAACTACAATTTATTTTGCACAAATGGCCGACTGTAGTTGTGTCTGTAGGACATTTGATCGTAAGCCTCAGACTCCGTTGGGCGTTGGATGTGGACCAGGCTCCCACGTGTACATCTGCTATTGATGTTGAAAAGCTAAGTGTCATATTTTCATTTGAAAAGTTCTCAACTTGCTGAACCTAATTAGTTTTGACCCCATGGATCGTTGCTTCTAGTACCTGAGCAGCATCACAGCGTCTGCATGACTGGAGTCACATGATACACGTGATGCTTTACATTAGCAACCTGAGGCACAGCATTGAACGCTGGGGGAGAGTTCAGACAGAAGACGACTCAACTATCTGCTCGTGTGTTTTAGCTCCCGCCTCCCAGGACTCGCTGCATTAATTGGAACCATTCCTTCTTTAAAAGGCTCAATAAATCAATTGTTCATTTTTAATTCCAGGTCAGAATTCAATCAGCTCTGAATGTGTTTGTTGCTCTGACCACAGAGCATCGCTGGCTTCACAACCTTCTGAATTAAACTGGTCGATAAAATAGGTAGAAACCTTGAATTAACGCTGGATTGTGTGGAATTTGAGGTTTTGTCTTTTCACTAGAATCAAACAATGAGTCTGAAAACTACTGTTGAGCAGCTTGTTTATAGACGTGCACACTTTGATTTGAGTGTTATTTACTGACAAACCTCAACATCTTAAGGAGCTTATGTTTTATTAATTTGCTTCCTATTAAGCAGTGATAGTTTTCATTTATTTATTTTTTATTTTGCGGAGCTGCAAAACCAGCGTTTGCGTTGTTCATCCATTTGCACCCATTCCTAGTCACTGCCCACATGTTTTTTGCCCAGACAGGCCGGGTTTGGTCGCACACGCCTCCTCCCATGCACCGTCACCTACCGGCACAAATGTCCAAAGAGCTGCAGACACATTCCAGCCCACGTCCTACCTACAAATGGTGAGTGCATATATGAGTGGAGTCACATTCACCCTCATCTGAGTCCAACCATGATTTTATAAATCTAAACTACGCACCTTTATGTTCGAAAACGCCGTTATAGACATCTGCTGGTTTACTGCTATGGAGATATAAAACAAGTTTAACATGTTAAATGGTTGTAAAATCCCTCCAACGTCCTACTTTTCGGGACCAACAGTCCAGGAACGGGTCTGAGTGCCTCTGTTCTGTGCGGATCAGTTTATCCTGCCTGTCGACACATTCACCCAGAATCCTGTTTGTTTGTGATGTCTTAAACCCGCTCCCTAAAGTCTTAATGTGGCTACAGATTTCTGTGGATAATCACTCTGCCGCAGCACAACAATCATTAAAAGCCCGTTTCGTTATGACGGCCTCGTATTTATGGGCCTGTGTAAACCTTCGCACCTAGTCGTGTTCTGCCCGTACGGGCCTTATTTATGACCCGGCTCCCCGCTGCTGGCAGGAGCTGAGGTGTGGCTGCGAGAGGCCAGACACCACATTACTGCCCACTCACGTCTGCCCTGGTCCAGTCAAACAGGTGGCGGCTCGTTGAAACGCCCGCGTCCTGAAGCTGAGCGACGCATAACGAAGTGGAGCAGCGCTGACAGCCGTCATTAGTGCCGTCGCCATGGCGACGCAGCCGCGCGCTGCTTTGGTTCCGCTGGGTCAAACTGCTGAATGAATTTGTCTGTCAGAGCTCCCACAGCGTCTCCTGTCTGTCCTGAGTCTCAGACGTCTTCATTCACTGGTTTTGGCACGAGCATCGTGACTCAACATATGTTCACAGTCAAGTTGCTGAGATCGGAAAACGTGCATCCTGGAAATCCAGTAAAGGCCACTGTGACGTTTTAAACATCTTGAGGAAACATGGCGACCCCCCCCTTCCTCCCAGAACCGGGCTCTGGGCTGCACCGCTTCCCACCGGGCCGGCGTCCCACAATGGGCACCTTTGATCAGTCATCAGACACGTGCATCCATCTCCAGCACCGAGATGAGCTCTGACTGTAAGCGCAAGAGCTGGACGTCGACATATTGTAGTTATTACAGATCTGTACCAGTGCCCAGTGTGAACATGAACGCGGTGAGTCACACATTGGCCCTGCTCACCTGTTTGGGTTGACTCAGCTCACCTCAACTCTGCACTTGGCAGTTTGCAAGCATGAATAATGAAGAAATAATCCACAGCAGGCCACAGTGCAGTGATATTAAATCTGCATGGTGCGATATGGACACAGACAAAGAGTTTGGTCGTATTATTGTGTTACAGCTGCAGTTTGGGGATAAAAATAGCAGCAGTCACATCTGTGCATAACCTGGGGGAAGAAGGTGTTATCCATCTGGAGCTGATTACAGCCGTGGTGTTTCGGCTTGTGACCCCTCATCACAGGTTTTAGCCTCAGAGCTGTGAGCAGCTTCACCAAAGAGTCTGGAGGTCAAAGTCTAAAAGGTCAAACGAACGAGCAGCTAATTATTTTTGAGTAATTTGTAAACTACAAAGGTAAGAGGAGTTTTCACCAGTTAGTAAAGCTTCTGTTGTCTGATCACCGTTAACAGACTGATGCTGGTGATTCATCCCTGGACAAATGTCAGTGGGCTGTTTTTAATGCAGATGGAGCATTAAACCCGTCCTCCCAGCGACACAGAGCTGAGACAAACGCTAAGAGAAGCTGGAAGTGCAGCTGGAGCTTCTTTGTGACTGTTTAACACCATTAACACGCAGCCTCATGATACGGAGACAGACGCCTCAGCGGCTCTGGGCTGACGCTCTTCTGCTTCTTTTATAAACTCGGCCTTATTTTGTAGTATAATTGCGTAGATAATTGCTCCCTCTCGAGACTCTACCTGCATAAACATTTAGACTGACGGCTCTCATCGCGTGGTGTGAAGACGTCGTCTCTGTTGACGCTGCAGGGCAGCTATGATTCCAGGAACACTTTGGTTTAAGAGCTTGAAAATCAGTTTCAAAATGAAATGAAATCAAATTAAAATCAAGAGGCATTATTGATTCACCGTGGTGTATAATAAGGTTCTACTGGCTTCATCCTGTTTACTGTGTGTGAGCTTCATTGTGTTGGTGTCACTGCCAACGCAAAGCGAACTTTAACTAGTGAAGGTTTGAACAGAAAACACAGATTAGAGTTTAATGCGAGTCCCTGTCCAAGTCTGCGTTTGACAGTGAGCTTCTGGCTCCTGTTCATGACAGGCAGCAGCTCCTCGTTTCCAGGGATCTGCTACCAGTTCAAGCAGCTTTTCTTGTGTTACATGTGATAACGAAGCATGTGAACTATGTGACTGCTGCTGTCGTATGTAGCACCTTCGCAGCCAATTCATTTCACAGCTGTTAGTATTTTTATAATGGGGTCTTACTATGTCATAGTCAGCTTATCGGCCTCATCTACTGGTGGGCTGCATTTCTTTGCTTCAATAGCAGAAACCTGAACTTTCTGTAAGTTCATCAGTTTCAACTTCATCAATGAGACAGAAAAGGCAAAAGACTGCGACCGACTGATGAGGAGCAGTGAAGAAAGGCCTTTTTCTTTGGACCCAAATATTGCTTGATTAGACACTTGAGCTTAATTGCATTGGTTCAAAGGTACAAATGATTAGTGGATTGATTACGGGCCCGAGTCCCAGTCTGTCATTAAAGCGTTTTGGACTCGGTGGAGAATTTCTGTTGTTTCTGTACTTCAGTGTTTTTCAAACTTTAGGTGAAAAGGTGTCGTCTGGGACGTATCTGGTCTTTGCACAGATGTTGTCGTACAGTTATTAAATTCCTATCAGACAAAAGGAATGTGAAATTTAGTCTGTTGGCAAAAAAAATAACTACTCAATATAAGCTGCTGAAACGCTTTTCACACATCTGTCTAAATGAAACATCTCCAACCAGAGATGGAGATGGAGATGACTTCAACCAGTATGAGTGAGGGGAAACTGGGCGAAACCAGTCCAAGGCTGCAGGCGTCGAAGCCTCACGTCATTACACACACTAAACGTCTGTATTATTGGAGCAACGCTCCCTCTTCATGCTTCAAGTGCAGCTGAGAAGCTGCAAAACAGGACGAGGACGACGGACGGCCGTGCATCTAAATGGACACGGTGTAACATTCACAGTACAATGCATAATTCAGCCGCGCCGTGGATTAAGTTCTGCTCCCCAGCTGTTACACAGAGCCACTTAAAAGCAGCGTGGAGCACGACAGCCAGGACCCTGAGCTGTTACTGATATCACCCGCTTCTTTTTTCTGTTTAGCAGTGGAGTTTCACCCCAGACTGAGTCACAGAACAAAGTCGCTCGTATAATTTAAAGCCCTCCTGTTTGCCAGTGATCTGTTTGGAAAAACTCTGCTCTCCAAAACACACATTTTCCAAACTGAGGCTGACATCGTAAAAAAAAAAACATGCAGAATGAAGGAAGTGCAAACGTTCACGCACATATTTTTACACTCACACTCAACACGCGCACACACGCACACAAACACTCTCTCTCTCTCTCTCTCTCTCTCTCTCTCTCTCTCTCTTTGGGATGGAGTTTTCCATAGACAAATAGGCCCTCTCAAAACCTCCAGTCCTTGTTGCCATGACGATGATTACATTAACCCCAAACACAGGTTTCTCTGTGCACTCATTCCCATCCGTGGGATGAGGACAACTGGTCAGGTCCAACCAAACTGGGAGAGCCACCAGGGCACTGGGAGAACAAGGTCTCCTCTGCCACCGCCGAGCGTTATTCAAAGACATCTGAGCTTCGGTCTGAAGGTTCCCTGATCAGGCCTGTGTTACAGTTACAGTGTTATGTGGCAGCCGGGCATCTGTAGTTAACCAGTCTGCGGCAGAGCGCTTGTCTCAGTGGTTCACCTCAGTCACAGTTGCTGTGGTTAATGTTATTGATGCTTTATGCATTAAGATCATGATGAGTTACTGTATTTGTGGTCGTGAGGTCTGTTGAAAACGCTCAGTCGTTTGTGTCAGTTGTCTTGTTTTAATAAAACACTGCACGGAGTCTTTCACCCAGATCGACATGATTGTGCTATTCTGGATGCAGCAGAAGCCACTAGAGCTAACAAGCAGAACCAAGGAGGGGTCTTTGGAAACAGATCCAGTCCCTGGCACAGCAGGAAATGCTGTACCTATTTTTACCCACAAACATGCAGTTTTTCAGCAGGGACACATGGGAGGGCTCCAATTAGCTCACAGGAAACCCACAGAGGCAAACGCTGAGATAACTAATACCATGTCTGTCCCCACATGCTGCCATCCACACCAGGAGAACAAAACCCACACCCCGCGTACCGCTCACATCTGGGCTTCAGAGCAGGGATTCCGCTCTGAAGGAACCCAGGGTTCGTGTGGATTCAGGCGCCAGCGAAGGGCTTCTGACAGGTGGAGTCCGTTTTATCGTCTGTGACCTAAGACTTCTTGTTATTATTTGGAGAAACAGAGCAGCAGCAAATAGAGCATCTCTTTTTTCATATAACTCATTCATCCTCTCTTCATTCATGTTGAGTGAGTTTCATTCATGCGCTCATCCACTGCTGTGTTCATTCACTTATGCGGTCTCAGTCTAACTCACTGGTTCATTCTTTAAACAAGTCACTCTTTTTGTTTTCTCTACTTACATACGCACCATTGCTCTTTCATTATTTATTGTCACCAGCCTGATTCCTTTCACATTGACAGATTGTATTCATTCTTTATGACACACAGTCATTCATTGTTTTTATTATTTACATAGTTCTTCATATATTATATATGTGGTTTTATTAGTGACTGGCAGATTAATCAGCATCAGATGGAAGCTATAATAATGGAATGACTCCACTCTGCCTGGCTCAGCCCCCCCCCCCCCCCCAATTATAAAACTGCAGCATGACTCCTGCAAATTGTGGTCATCGAGAACAAATATTTGAATTCTTTGGCTTCTCAGAAAACCTTAGACTGAACAATTCAGCAGCAGGAGGAGGACTAAGAAAACATAGACATATTTTACCATATAAGTGTCATTCAAGTGAACAATTTACCTTTCGTTAATATCAGACAGCTACAAGATAATGAACATACATACATGAGAATGGGTTGAAAGCACAGATTAAAGTAAAGGTGGGATTTTATCTGCACTGATGACAGATTTCCTAATTGCCTCAGTCACAGTCAGAGTGAACGTATGAACACGGTTCATGCATTCACCGAAGGTTGTAACAGCATTCAGTAAATAAAGGCTGTAACTGTGAAAACGTCATGACAACGATGGGAAATACACGAAAGGCTGCAGACTTTGAATCAGACCTTGAATCTGTTGTCAACACTTAAACAAAGCAGCTTGTTTAATGTCTGATGATGTTTTCAGTGTGTAGAGATATGTACAGGTCGCACAAAAACATATTGTGGCTGCAGGGAAAATCAACATATCCACCATTTGTTAACAGTATAAATTAAATGGAATTTTCCGTCGGAGCCGCGGCAGCAATTTAAATGTGCCAGCTGCAGCGTCCAACATCTAACGAAGAGGCAGAAAAGCATGACTGCATGAAAGCAGGAGGCGGCTGCAGCAAGAAAGGATTTACTGTTGGTGGCCTGAGAAGTAAAACAAAAATCCTAAAGGAGGACGTCGTGGTTTCTCCGCATAATCAAACAGACGTCAGCGAAAGCTTTTCAAAATAGCGGCGTGGACCCGGCCCAAGGAAAAAAGGAACTGCGAGGTCTTTGAACATAAAGATGTATTTCACCCACTGAGGTGGGAGCGAAGCCAGAGCTGGTAGCATTTGTCTCCTTAGGAGAATTATTACAGAGCCACGTTTTCAAATCAGCTGCCGAATATATGACAACAGCGCCGCATTGGCACGCTGACATGTCATTAGCTGAAATCAGATCCATGAGGGGAATAAGTTAGGATTTCGGCCACTAAAAATAGCTGTTTGCCTCATTCCAGAGCCAGACTGTACGAAGCAGGCTGCTCCTAAGTGTTAGTTTAAAGTGTAAAAACCACAGGCTTTGCTCGAAGCAGGACACTGGCAGCGAGGCCCGATGAGCCCAGGCGGGACGTCATTCAGGGACCAGAACCTCGCAGACATCACTGCAGAGCACGTAGAGCAGTCCATTGGACCCAAAGGAGCACGCTAATTGGACGGGATCAGCAAAGAGACGGGGCAGTGAATGATCAGAATGAGAAGTTCAAGGAGCATTAATAAATTAAAAGCCACCTGCTGCAGTAAATGAAATCACACGGAAACAGAGGCGGCGACGTGACACCGAGGGAACCACGGAACACGGGCTCCGCTTCACCTCGTGTCTGAAGCTTCAACAACTGTCTGAAGCTGAAGCCGAACGCTCTGGAGCTCCATTTCCTTCAGACGGACTGGGACGACAGTGACCTTACGTTTAATGATGTCCCACCTGCATCAACGCTCAGGCTTCAGCTGACTTCATTCTCAAACATAGAGAACGTTGTCTAAGAACAACTCAAACAATGTCAGCAGCAGCGAGAGCGACAATAAAACCCATAATATCGGTAATAATTTCGTCCTGCGGGAACTCTGACCCCGACAGCTCCACGGCTCCGGGTCTTTGTCCTGTATTAGTGATGAGGTGGGTTCAGACGGGCTGAGATCATACGTGAGTAAATGTGACACACGGTGAAGGTGCTGTCGCCTCGTTCCAAACAGCTGCTTCCGCTCAGTGTCTCTGTTGTAAAGCGTTTCAACCGTTTCCAGTGTCAGCGGGCCGTGAGCTGCTGTTTGTGGACTCATCAGCCTCACCTCCAACCCCGTCCTCACCAGCTTTGGCTCTGAAGCCTCACACACGAACTCCTGTGCACAATTACAAATCCAAACATTTGCATGGTTGGAGATGAAGTGTGTGTGGGGGGTGTGGGTCTGTGCAGACCGTGAAACTGACTCATCTCCATGTAAGCGAGTGGAGCCCCGGCTCGCTGATTGGTCGTCACCGCAGGCCCTTCAGCGCCAGCATTAGTCACACCGCATGAAAGCATGTAGTCGCTGCGGAGCGGCGCGTACGCGTGGGAGACGCCGCAGCCACGTTCCTGCACCAACCGGCCCAGAGAGGGGAGGACACGGCCTGATCCAGGATCAGCTGGGCCTCATGTCCAGCTCGGACTGACCGTGGGGTCAAACCCGAGGTCAAACCCGAGGTCGTCTGCGTGGAGCCGATGAGGAGCGGCGCTCACTCACATTAACACAGCGACCGATTACGATTACGTCACGTAGAGACGGAGCCACTCGAGCCGTAGGTTTCAGGAGACGTCATTTAAAGGTTCATTAACGGATTTTGCCCATTAGCTGGAAGACACGCACAAACACACACACACACACACACACACACACACACACACTCTGACATCAGTCTAATGTGTTAGCGAGCACCTGTTTACACAAACAGCAGGATTCCCGTTGGAGGAATGATTTCAGTGTTTTCCTCAGTTCAAGCTCATGTCTGCATCTCTGCTGTAACTGTGCTTCATGTGACGGAAGGAAGCAAGAACACAATGAAAAGTGTGGTGGGATGTTTCCCAGTCGAGGCTGTGAGCTGCAGTCTAATATAGCAGGTCTACATAAATAATGTGCTAATTCGACTCATCATTAGTCAGAGCTTCTGTGAAACCTCTTCCTGTTATCTGGGTTTCATTATTCATCAGCGCAGAGGAGAGTTTAAAATATGGATGGTCCGGTTTGTGCAGCATGCGTGTGGAGTGACACGCTGCGTTCAGGGGTCCTATAGCAGAACCGTTAACGCGCTGCGTTCAGGGGTCCTATGGCAGAACCGTTAACGCGCTGCGTTCAGGGGTCTTGTGGCAGAACCGTTAACGCGCTGCGTTCAGGGGTCCTATGGCAGAACCGTTAACGTGCTGCGTTCAGGGGTCTTATGGCAGAACCGTTTAAGCGCTGCATTCAGGGGTCTTATGGCAGAACCGTTAACGTGCTGCGTTCAGGGGTCTTACAGTATGGCAGAACCGTTAACGTGCTGCGTTCAGGGGTCTTACAGTATGGCAGAACCGTTAACGTGCTGCGTTCAGGGGTCCTATGGCAGAACCGTTAACGTGCTGCGTTTAGGGGTCTTATGGCAGAACCGTTTAAGCGCTGCATTCAGGGGTCTTATGGCAGAACCGTTAACGTGCTGCGTTTAGGGGTCTTATGGCAGAACCGTTTAAGCGCTGCGTTCAGGGGTCTTACAGTATGGCAGAACCGTTAACGTGCTGCGTTCAGGGGTCTTACAGTATGGCAGAACCGTTAACGTGCTGCGTTCAGGGGTCTTACAGTATGGCAGAACCGTTAACGTGCTGCGTTCAGGGGTCCTATGGCAGAACCGTTAACGTGCTGCGTTCAGGGGTCTTATGGCAGAACCGCTTAAGCGCTGCGTTCAGGGGTCCTATGGCAGAACCATTAACGTGCTGCGTTCAGGGGTCTTATGGCAGAACCGTTAACGTGCTGCGTTCAGGGGTCCTATGGCAGAACCGTTAACGTGCTGCGTTCAGGGGTCTTACAGTATGGCAGAACCGTTAACGTGCTGCGTTCAGGGGTCTTACAGTATGGCAGAACCGTTAACGTGCTGCGTTCAGGGGTCTTATGGCAGAACCGCTTAAGCGCTGCGTTCAGGGGTCCTATGGCAGAACCGCTTAAGCGCTGCGTTCAGGGGTCCTATGGCAGAACCATTAACGTGCTGCGTTCAGGGGTCTTATGGCAGAACCGTTAACGTGCTGCGTTCAGGGGTCCTATGGCAGAACCGTTAACGTGCTGCGTTCAGGGGTCTTGTGGCAGAACCGTTAACGTGCTGCGTTCAGGGGTCTTGTGGCAGAACCGTTAACGCGCTGCGTTCAGGGGTCTTATGGCAGAACCGTTAACGTGCTGCGTTCATGGGTCTTACAGTATGGCAGAACTGTTAACGTGCTGCGTTCAGGGGTCTTATGGCAGAACCGTTAAGGTGCTGCGTTCAGGGGTCTTATGGCAGAACCGTTAGCGTGCTGCGTTCAGGGGTCTTATGGCAGAACCGTTAACGTGCTGCGTTCAGGGGTCTTACAGTATGGCAGAACCGTTAACGTGCTGCGTTCAGGGGTCCTATGGCAGAACCGTTAACATGCTGCGTTCAGGGGTCTTATGGCAGAACCGTTAACGTGCTGCGTTCAGGGGTCTTATGGCAGAACCGTTAGCGTGCTGCGTTCAGGGGTCTTATGGCAGAACCGTTAACGTGCTGCGTTCAGGGGTCTATGGGCAGAACCGTTAAGCGCTGCGTTCAGGGGTCTTATGGCAGAACCGTTAACGTGCTGCGTTCAGGGGTCTTATGGCAGAACCGTTTAAGCTCTGCGTTCAGGGATCTTACAGTATGGCAGAACCGTTAACGCGTTGCGTTCAGGGGTCTTATGGCAGAACCGTTAACGTGCTGCGTTCAGGGGTCTTACAGTATGGCAGAACCGTTAACGCGTTGCGTTCAGGGGTCTTATGGCAGAACCGTTAACGTGCTGCGTTCAGGGGTCTTATGGCAGAACCGTTAACGTGCTGCGTTCAGGGGTCTTATGGCAGAACCGTTAGCGTGCTGCGTTCAGGGGTCTTATGGCAGAACCGTTAACGTGCTGCGTTCAGGGGTCCTATGGCAAAACCCTTTAAGCGCTGCGTTCAGGGGTCTTGTGGCAGAACCGTTAACGCGTTGTGCTCTACGGAGCACGTGTGGAGGATCATTCATGGTGATCAGCAGCAGCACCTGTCCTCACATTCACACGGACGCGTGTAAGAACTTTGTTATGGTTGAGCTGCTGCTCCATTTAATCAAATGTGGAGCTGGTTCACAAAAAGCTGCAGCCGTTGGCTTTCAGGTAGCACTCTGGAAAATGAGGAGAAAAAACCTTTAACTTGATACGACAAATCTTTGAAATGCTTACCTTTCCCAGTGCCAGGACAAATCTGTAATCCTCTGCTGGCCTAGATCGCGTGTGAAAGCGCCTTAATCAAGCCGGGCCGGGCCGGGCCGGGCCGCGCGGACGCTGCAGGTGGAGCATATGTGGCATCGATGCAGCCGCTCAGAACCGGGTCTGGGCGTTAACGCGCGCTGGTTGAGGCTCACACTGGGCTCAGCCCCAGCGTTTGTGAGCCTCGGAGCGGCCGGACAGAACCCGCCGGGTTCTGCTGCTGCTTTGACCGGTGAGAAATCACACGTTGCTTTCACACGGGCAAATGTTAGACTTCCTGTTTCCTGCCACGCGCTGCCCATGAGTCAAGCGGTCGTCGGTACGAAGCCTAATCATTAAATAATAGTTGCATTAAGGGTTTTTTAATTTTGATACTCAATTAAAACCTTTGTAAAAATTGTGGCGGAAGAATTGGAGTCAAAGCTTCTGCTCAACCAAAGCCAAGCATGGAGGTTCTGCTTCAGGTTCTGAGCAGCAGCAGCTCCAGAACCAGAGCGACTCTTCCCATGACGTCAGAGACGAGCCGCATCGTCATTTCCTGTAGCAGCAGGTTCCTCCAGCTGTGGAGAAGCACCAGAGCTCATGAAACGGACCCGTCCGCTTCAAGCCTTTCCCAAATGACACCGGAGGGCGGGTCCAGATACTCCACTCTAAACGGAACCACAACTGCTGAGCGTCTGGAGTGCGTGTTGTCTGCAGCCGCAGCGCGGCCGTTTGACGGGCTTTTCTCAGGCCTGATTAATGTCCTGACAGCAGAACCTGAGCGGAACCGAACAGAACCGACGCCGCAGCCTCGCGAAGGCGCCGGTTCCCCCTTTTTTTTGCTGCTTCGTGACTTCCAAGGAAAATATTTGACCAGTGAGGCCCGACGGGTCATCTGTGGCTGCGCTATTTACACAAGCACTTAAATCAATACATGTAAGATTCTTTGCTAATCAAGCGCCCATTATGGTTCTGTTGGTGCAATTTTGCATGATTTTTCCACAGAATCATTTATTTCTGACGTCAAGGTCCAAGATGAAGAAGGAAGCACTTCCAGGCTGTAATGTGCTTATGCAGAAACGTCTGCGTCATAGAAGGATTTAAATGAAATAAACAAAAAACAAACAACGACCAGAGGTAAAAAACGACCTCAACGTTCCCGTTCGCGGCCCTGAGGCTGGTTCTGCTGCTGGTCTGACGCCCGGAGGAGGTCGGGCTATCGTTACCACACGCTGGGATGTGGCCAGAGAAGGGGAAACGCACGGCCCCTTTCACAATAAAGCTCCACTAATAAATGATGTCTGCGCGTTTGCAGGTGTTACACATGTTTAGCTATAAATCAGCACCCACAGCTGGTGCTTGTAAACTGAACTGAGTCCTGTGGCTTCAGGTGATTCAGAGCTGAGCTGGACCAACAGGATCCCGGATCTGAAATGATCCACTTCATTCACAGAGCAAGTCGCCTCAAAGCGCTACAAGCTAAGGTTATGATACAGCAGTCAGAGCTGCAGCTACACAGAAAATCTGTCAGTGTGGAAATTTACATAGAGGTCACATATAAAAGCAGAGTCGGCCCACGATGCAGAAGCTACAGAACGAACCTCTACTGAAGCTCAACAGCAGCGCTGGACAAAGACGGGAGATCACATGTTTAACCGTTCGTCATCACTGGTTCCAGAGGCGTCAGGAACCTGCATGTTACACACACATTAATGCCTTCACGCTAGTGACTGATGCTCGTGATGCGTTCAGGGGCCTGTTTTTTAAATAACAGTGTCACGCTAAGTTAGCCACGCGGCTGAACCTGGTCCGTCTCCAAGTTGCTTCTGTTTTAATTTACAAAGCAAACGTGTAATTAATGAAAATATGAAACCTGTGAGGCCTATTTCCATTCAGGTGTGACTCTCGCTGTGTGAATCAACATGGTTGTGTATTAGCTGTAAACGTTTCTCCATGAGCAGTTAATGCTCAGGAACGTCAGTAGCTGTGAGCAGTGAACCTGTCAGTTCACATCCAGCCGTCAGTCGCTTAAATAATTAGAAAGACGCCTTCAAAGTCTGTGCTTCCTCTGACTGACGAGAGTGAAGAGAGTCTGTCATGGACCGACACAGCAGCCGTGAAGGTGTGTGGTCGTCACTGCTCCACCCCCTCATCTGCTGCTTCCTCCTGTGCGTCCACGGCGGCGCCGTCGGAGCGTTCGAACTGGGCCCCGGCACCATCGGCTCCGCTCCAGCGCCACACTGGGCCGCGGCGCCGGCGTGGCGCCGAGGCGCGTGGCTGCAGTCACACCTGCTGCTTCCTCCGTCGGCTGCAGAATATGTTGGACCCACGCGCTGCGCTTGGACGGCGCCATAAGCCACGTTACGTAAGTGCTGAGAGGGAGGAGGAGGCGCTGGAGCGGAGCCAGCGTGGTTCTGCGCGTGGTTCTGCGTGTGTGCTGCGTGTGGTCCACTGTGGGCGTGGGTGTGAGGATCCACTAAGTGGCAGCGAAACATTTAAAAAGGTGCTAAACACTGTGTTCATGTGTCGCGATCTGGTTTGTTGCTGTGGACGAAGGTTTTAGCGTGAATTTATCCACTGAAGTAAATGTGATGTTAATTATCAATATCCTGATCAGTAATTCTTTCTGTGGTTTGAAACATTTGCCAAATGTTTGTTTGGTGCTTTTTTATTAATATTAAACATAGTTTTGAGCTTTTCGGTGACTGGAGACATACGTTTCCCTGCATCAGGCGGCTTCAGCGCAGACGTGCTCTAAGTGAAAGCAGCGCCTCAGAGTGGGCGACGGACGGCTCGGTTCCGGCTCGGTTCCGGCTCGGTCCCGGCTCGGTTCCGGCTCGGTTCCGGCTCGGTTCCGGCTCCGCGGTGCAGGCGACATGGACCCGGCTCACTCACACCTCTACGACTGCCTCCATCGCAGCCCAGCAGCCGTCAGCGAGGCTGAGTGCAGCCACGAGGAGCGGCCGACACACGTTCTAAATAATAGACGCGAAGGTTCAGGCCGACAAATGTCCTGAAACCTTATCGTGGGGTTCATGTGTCACAGTGATGCGGCTGCTGTGGAAGCTGAGCTACTGAGTGAGACCACGAGCAAGCGGACGCTCTGCTCATCACCAGCTGCATTCACAACATTCTACATGTCAATGAGCCACAGGGTGACGTGATGTGACTGCGTGCAGCTTCTAGTTACCGCTCGTCTGAATCCTGGCTCGTTCCCACAACACTCAGACAGAGATGTGTGTCGTGCACAACTGAGAGCCACGTACCTTGGAAGACGTCCACATCCTGAAGGTCCTCTGAGCTTGGGGGGAATCGTAGTCCTCTTGAGAAAAAAATAGATTTTGTGCAGGAAGTCCAGCGGACAGAGGAGGAAGTTGCTCACAAACTCCCGCGCAGCAGTTTCCACATGGAGTCATTTTTGCTGTAGCTTTCCATCTGCGTCCGTGTAAAGGGATATTGTCATTCTGAGGTTAAATGAAAGTGGGGGAAGTGTTGTTGCCACGGCTCCAAGCCTGTCCACACAAAACCTGGCTTATCTAATGATTCCTGTGCTTAGCTCTCATTGTGGGTCAACAACACAAGGCTTTTCTTGGCCTGTTGTGGAGAAACATGTGTAGATGTCATCGAAATGACTCTAGCCCTGGTTCATTTGATGAGCGCTAAATGCTAACGATGACTTGAGTGTTAATCAACTTTTGGAATGATAACAAAGTACTTAATCCTTTAGCTTCTTTCAGTCTGATGCTGTTAATCTGCTTAGTTTGCTGTATTTGTGGAACGTTCTGCAGCTAATTGATCAGACGATGACTACGTTGTTTCCATTTGCATGGCCTACAGTTGCTGTCTCGAAAACAAAAATCTGCCAAAGCCAGTTAAAATTCTACATTAGTGCAAAGAAATGTTCAGCTTTATTGCATAACAGCAAAACGGTCCCTACTCTTACTGTTATTGACAGATGGAACTGGTAAAGTGCGAATGCATAGCCTGTGTTGTGTGGAGTTTGGGTTTCTGTGGATCCCACACGGGTCGGAACCATGACTCATCCGTTTGGCAGATGCGGTTCGTTGTGGGGAGGATTCGGGAGAAGCTGATGTTCGGGACGCGCTAAAACGTTTTGACCTGCCAATTGGTGACGTGTGCGTGCGTGCGCGTGCGCGTGGACTTTGAGGCGTGCGTGGACGTGTGTTGGTGTGGACCGCTTGCCTTTGGGCTGACTGTGGCTTCATGGGGCGTAAAAAGAAAAGGCGGACTCTCCTGATCACACGTCAGTCTGGATGGACCTGGAGTTGGTGCTGTTTTTCCTGCTGATGTCGGTGCCGTTCCCTTTGCTCGGGCTCTTGTCCAACCCGCACAGCGACTCCGTCACGCCCTCCTCCATCTCCATATACTCCGCTTTGTCGCCCAGCGAGGAGCCGGAGGGCGAGCCTTTGAACTTCCGCAGGAAGTCCGGGAAGTAGGGGCATCCCGGCGGCGGGCTCTCCGCCGCCGGCGGCTGCTCCTCGTTGTCCGTCTCCCGGTGGTAAAAGTAGTTGAAGTTGGACACGATGACCGGCACCGGCAGCGCAATGGTTAACACGCCCGCGATCGCGCACAGCGAGCCGACGATCTTCCCGCCCACCGTGATGGGCTTCATGTCGCCGTAGCCCACGGTGGTCATGGTCACCACGGCCCACCAGAACGCGTCGGGGATGCTCGTGAACTGGGACGTGGGCTCGTCCGCCTCGGCGAAGTACACGGCGCTGGAGAAGAGGATGACGCCGATGACCAGGAAGAAGATGAGCAGCGCGAGCTCCCGCATGCTGGCCCGCAGGGTGTGACCCAGGATCTGCAGCCCCTTGGAGTGCCGGGACAGCTTGAAGATGCGGAACACGCGCACGAGGCGCACGATCCTCAGGATGGCGAAGCTCATCGCGTGCTGCCCGTTGCCCTGGTGCTGCGCCAGGTCCGTGCCCAGAGTAATGAAATAAGGCAGAATGGACACGATGTCTATGGTGTTCATGATGTTTTTAAAGAAAGCGGTTTTGCTCGGACTCGCGAAGAAGCGGACGATAATCTCGAAGGAGAACCAGATGATGCACACGGTCTCCACGATGAAAAACGGGTCGTTGAACGGCGTGAATCCGTGGTCGGGCCGGCTGGAGTTGCGTCGTGGCTGCAGATACTCCTTCTCGTCCCTGAACTCCGGCAGCGTCTCCAGGCAGAAGATGACGATGGAAATGACGATGACCAGGACCGACACCACCGCGATGCCCCGGGCGGGACTCGAACTCTCCGGGTACTCGAAGAGCAGCCAGATCTGGCGCTTGAACTCGTCCTCCGGCAGCGGCTTCTCCTCCTCCTTCACGAAGCCCTCATCCTCCCGGAACTTGAGGATCGCCTCCTCCCCGAGTTCGTAAAACTTCACCTCCTCCGAGAAGATGTCGAACGGGACGTTCACGGGTCTTTTCAAGCGCCCCCCCGACTGATAGTAGTAGAGAATGGCGTCAAAGCTGGGCCGGTTCCGGTCGAAGAAGTATTCGTTCCTCAGCGGGTCGAAGTACCTGATTCGCTTGTCGGGGTCTCCCAGCAGCGTGTCCGGGAACTGCGTGAGCGTCTTGAGCTGGGTTTCGAACTTGAGCCCCGACACGTTGATGACGACCCTCTCGCAGCAGCCGCACTCGCTGTAGACGTTCTCGTATCCGGACTGAGGGCGTCTGTCGGTGATCGACACGGTCTCCTCCTCCTCATCCATGTTACACACAAAACTGGACCTCTGGCTTCCCCGCTCCCCCGCCTCCCCCCCCTCCTCCTCCTCCTCCTCGGCCCCATCGGCCTCTTCCTCTTCTATCATAATGTCCTCCTCGGATCCCAGCAGCGCGAGCTCCGAGTGACGCAGGTCTCCGCCGAGGGTCGCGCGGCCGCGTCTCCAGCGCCCGACGCCGCGCTGCTTCTTGCGCTCTCTGACAACTCTGTGCTGCTGCTCGGGCTCGTGCTGGTGCTGTGGCGGCTGCACGGAGGAGGTGGAGGAGGAGGAGGGGCGCGAGGCGGTACCGCCGCTGCTGATGTTGGCGTTCGTGGAAGAGGCGGCGCGAGACTGATGCTGTCGGTTGTTGAGGAGATGGGCGCTGGAGGAGGACCCCCCCGCTCCGCCGCCGCCGCCGCCGCCGCCTCCCTCCGCACCGGATCCACCTTCGGCCGCCGCCGCCGCCGCCGCCGCCCGCGTGTGGGCAGCCTGACGCTCTCGCTCGCGCTCCCTCTCCCGTGCGCGAGCCTGGGCATATCCGTAGGGCAGGTGACTGTTGCACCCGCCGTCCGCGCCCACCATGGCAAACTCCATTTTAAGTCAGTGCGCGCTTCGGTCCGTGAGCGCTACAGTAACCGCCTCTCGGCCACGGAATAAAAAGTTGCAGCTCGGAGCGCGCGCACAGAGAAAATGAGGCATCAACGGGTTCGAGCAGTCGGTTGTTGACGTGAGAACGTCAGAATAACGCCAGGTCCATGTTGAACGCAGTCCATGTGGCTACTTACATGACAGGAGATGAGCTACAGTCTCCTCCCGTGCGGACGCAGGCCTCCGGGCTGTTATGACATCATTACCATAACCACAGAACGTGGGGCCAGCGGCTGTGGCCTGTTACGCACGCGCCCCGTTTTACAGCGTCCGTTAATGGTCCAACATTATAGATCACCGAGTCAACGAGCAGCGCCAGAACAGTGTCCTCCCGGTTCCTCCGGTGCCCATCAGGTGGTTAATTCCTCCACGGCCGGGGCTCGCGCCCGAATGCGTCTTTGGATCCTCCTCGGTCTCGTGGTTGCCATTTTAAATGATGGGAATAAAAAACGGAGCTCCGGTGAATCCGAATCACTTTATCCTCTGATGCTCTGCGAGAGAAAAGACAGGAAAACAGCAGTTTTCAGGCAAAAGGCGACCTGTTCATGTTGCCTGTTGTTTTGGCGACAGCGCAGTCTGAGGAACTACGCACATATCGCGGTGTTACGCTGTAACTTCACTTTATTATCATCATTATTGTTGTTGTTGTTATTATCATGTATTATTTGTAGCATTGGACATCAAGGCAGACGCTGACATTAAATATATGGAGACGTGTCTGTTGAGCACAGACGTTGTCATTAACATCCTTCATCACTGTGACACTCATACTTACTGTACAGCGGCCAAAGCACAGCCTCAGCCTCGCTCTCTAACACATCTGCTGGAGGAGAAGTGGGAGGTGGCGACGCACTTCTTCCCTTCCACCCAAATCCGCCACTCGATTTTGGGAGGCAGAATCACCGATCCCCTGTCCGTTCCAACCAGCGACCATCGCATCCGCCACGCACGTCCGTGCTCTGACGCACTGAGAGGACACTTTGTGGCTGCGCCTCGACGCCTGCTCTCGATTCAACAGGATCTATTGACGCTCGAGCCCCGTTTCTGCGGCATCGCTCGTGCTCCGCTGGCAGCAATGAGCGCAAAGACAACGAAGCAGGTGTGCGAGCGGCCAGGCGGCGTCGGCGGCGGCTCCGCGCGCTCACGGCGCGGAGGAGCGACGCAGGGTAAAAGTTTCCCCTCGCGCGGGCGACGGCGAGCGGCCTCGTGGTCGCGTCTGAGCATCACACATCTGGCGTCCGCCGCCGTGGCTCTAGCTCCGCTCCCGGTTCCCTCCCATTGTGTGTGATGCTGGAGCGCCTCGGTGAGAAAGCCGCTCTCGTACCGCAGCGCGCGCGGCGGTGCTCGGTCCTCGGTCCTCCCCCAGTGGACGCGGCCGGTCACTGCGTCGTGCTGCAGTCGCGCTCGCGCTCGCGCCGTGTCCTTCAGCGTCACCGCCGCGTGGCGACCGGTGGAACGCAGCTCCCTGCGTTCACAATGAACGGCGCTGGTGTCGGCTCACGTGCGCTGGAGTCCGGGCCGGTGTTTGGAGTTTTCCTATGAGGATCAATTCATCCGAAATGACTGCAGGATCAAAGTGCAAACATTAAACGAGCTGCTGTTTCATTTGTCACTGCCGTGTGTCGTTCATAAACATCGGAGCTGCAGCCCTGGATCTGCCTGACAGGCCTGAAAACACGTTGACCCGGTGTCTGGGTCAGAACAACGTGCCTCTGAGCAGCTAAACGTGGTTCATGTGCATCGTTTCTTCAGTCAGATCATTGTTTCTCCCATTCCTGCTTAGGTCACAAATAGGAATCTGACTAATTCCAAAGTCTCTAACCTGTGAGAAGGCACCTTCCTTCATCACCTGAGACTCAGCATCTCAGCATCTGCACCTTCTGAGTTACTGATCAGGACTTTGGGTGAACATTTGAGCCTAAACGCTCCTCTGTGTCGTAGCGGCGGAGCATTGGTGCCATAAAACCAAAGGAAGTGCAGATTTTCTTCTGCTTCTCTCTTAAAGGCACAATCCCACGTCTGCCAGCAGCTCAGCAAACCTCGGTCATGCTTTATTCTAATGATGCAGATTAACCATTAATACAAACACTTTAATTACCTGCATTTGTTTTCAGTCAAATCACTGTTCCTGAGGCGGGAGGGAGACGCCGTTATTGCTTTGTTGCTAATTGCACATTCTTCACTGAGATTGAAACAGGAACACATTAAAAGAGGTGAAACAAATACTTTATAGTTAATTGACTTGCTCACTTATAAAATAGGAAAATATAGGTATAAATGTCACAATGATCATGTTAAAAGCTTATATACTGCATTTGAAATACACTGTTCTGTACATCCTGTAAAATATGGGTTAATTAAAGTACGTTATTATAAGTACACAACTGGAAATGTTGAGTTTGGCTTTTGACTTCTTGTGTAAGTTACGTCCCAGCATCATTAACGCATGCTACACCAGGTTCTCATAAAGGCTGTGATTCACACGGATCCTAGAAAGCGTCTCATTTAAAAATCGCCAAGCTTTTATTCATAAGACCATCTTTTATTAATACAAAAGCAAATCTGGGGGCCAAACATCAGCGAAACTCAGCTCAGAGAAAAATACTGTATATTCATTTCACATGATGTTTAGAAATAGCGTCTGTGAGTAAAAGCAGGAAGCAGCCTGCGCTCCACATCTATTAGCATCAATGCATGTAAATAATAGTGAGGAGGCACAGACTGCTCCACAGCTGGAATCAGGGAATTTTGGGGGAATGCTGCTTTTCAAACCAACATCTGTCTCTGACGCGGCGTCAGATTCAAAGTTTCCCATTGGATTTATTGTCTTCACACGTTTCCATCAAACACGTTAAAATGTCTGAAATGCGCTGGTGCATGTGGTGAGTTTATAGTCGACTGCAGCACAGAAAGCTTGATGCTTACGTATGAATTAACCCTTCGTTGCTTATTGTGGAGGCCCTGATGGACGTGTTCCTGCTTTGACTGATGAGCAGCGAACCCACAGCTGCGTCAGTGTTAATGTGCAGGTCTGTTTGCTCCAGCTGGATCACAGGCGCTGCTCTGCTCTGGAGCCGCTGAGGTGAGAGCGCGGTTTCTCTCCTCGACGGCGAGATGAGGCCTCCTAAGTTTTCTTTGCAGCGGCCGTAGATTTATCTGGGTGCTTTCAGAGCACAGTAAACCACTTATTTGGTTCCTCCCGGGTTTAATTCGATTGTGCAGATAATTGTTTTTGTGCAGGTATAAGGCAGATCAGGAACCTGAGCCCATTTCAGTCCAGTCAGTTTGATTCAACAGTCTAATTAGGACACGAGCCGACCACAAAACTCATATCACTCTAAGGAATCCCAACCGGCCCCCGCGGTGCTTTTATTCTCTAGCTCTAAAACTCCTGTAGGGATGTTGCTGGTGTCGTGGACAGTCCTGCGTCAGTCGATGCAGTCGTTGTGCTACTTTTCCACGTCGTGGAGTCCGGTGCACGTTGTGTTCGTGGAACAGTGATGTGCTGACGGTGCAAATGGCCCAGCGCGAGTCCGCGGAGCTCGTCTCCTCGCTCGTTTCCTCGCTCGTCTCCTCGCTCGTTTCCTCGCTCGTCTCCTCGCTCGTTTCCTCGCTCGTCTCCTCGCTCGCCCTCGTCGCTCCTCGCTCGCCCTCTCGCTCTCCCCTCTCGCTCGTCTCCTCGCTCGCCCTCTCGCTCGTCTCCTTGCTCGTCTCCTCGCTCGTCTCCTCGCTCGCCCTCTCGCTCTCCCTTCTCGCTCGTCTCCTCGCTTGCCCTCTCGCTCGTCTCCTCGCTCGTCTCCTCGCTCGCCCTCTCGCTCGTCCTCTCGCTCGCCCTTCTCTCTTCAGACACTAACAAAGCTGTGAGAGGAGCTGCTTTCTAGTCTGCACAATACGTAGGCAATCTTCCACCCACCGCGCACTTCATGCACACTCATCTCCTGCACTTCATTGAGCATCCACCTCAGTCAGCACCAGGGGGAGTTTGAGCTCGGTAAAAATAAGGAGCGATAGAGTGAAGACACAGTGTGTTATTACGCTGCACTTTGAACCGATGCCAGAGCTGCAACACGCAGTTAGTCGCATCTGCTGAACAGCTGAAAAGACAAGTACCTGAAGTTTATTAACATTTAGCAAATGATCATAAATCATGTAAAACTTTAATATGTTCAAACTATAATATTCAAGATTGAACTGAAATAAGACTGAAAATGGTTTTATTTAATTAAACATTAAAGACATTTAAACATTTATAATTAGATCATTAAGGTCGTTTGAGTGGTTCAGGACACGTGGAGAAAATGAATATTATCTATAAAGAAAACTTGAACTCTGAACCTCCTTTAAAACACTGCAGGCTTTAAACATCACGTGTGTATTTAAACACTTTGCTGACCTCTAGTTTAACGGCACTGTGCCACATCACGGTTGGTTGTTATGATCATTTTGAGGCACCAGTTGCATCATGGGAAATGTAGGCGTGATTTCAGCTGAGCTGCTTATTCACTCTGTTCTGTTGGTTCATACGTTAAACAAATCTCTTCAAGTCTATGCTTCAAATAACTTGAAAATATGTTCTGAAGTAATATTTAACAACATAATTACATAAGACCATAACAGGAACAGTGAAACGTCCGCGTCGACACTTCCAGTCCCACCTACTCCCACACAGGGAGCCTCACAGGCCTCACAGAGTCCCGTCCTTGGCCGTGGAGGCGTCTGGTTAGTAAATGGAGGCTGATGTTGTGCGTTGGGGCCTGTGCGAGCGGAGCGACGGTGACGCTGCAGCCGATCTGCGGCAGCAGATGGAGCCGCAGAGGAGGCGAAGCTCGGACTGAGTGGGTTTGTCCGTGTCATCCGTCCTGTTATGGCAGAGTTTATGGCGTGTTGACAGGACCAGTAAGAGGCCTCCAGAGCACGAGGCCAATGACCCGTGACTCAGATCTGTGATGTCAGCAGGACGCGGCTCACACTTACTGGACAAATGTTTTTACACTGAGGAGGAGCTTTATAAATATAGTAGTGCTCAGAGTTATGGACTGGAAAATGATCCTGGGCCCTAAAAGCACCACCTCATCCATCATGTCCAAATTGATTCCCAGGTGACGTGAGTGTGACATTACTGAGCAGGTCTGCTCTTGTTACGGCGCTGGGAGAGACAAATAAGAAGCCCCCGGGGGCGTCCTCTGTTTACCTCGCTGCTCCGTTAGCGCTCTCTTCTGTCGGCGGCTCCAGCACAAATCGCTTATTTTTGGACCGTATTATCGACATGAACTTGAAAGTCGTACCTGGCCTTTCGTGAATCCAGCCTGACTGCAAATAAGGTGTTTATGTAATTGGACGGGGGGGAATACAAGGTTAATCCACAATGGTGTTGGCTAACGACAGAACGCCTGCTAACAGTGATAGATCTCAGGCGCGATATCCTATCGGAAGTAACGCTTCAGAGGACGGGGGTGACGCCGCGTGAACGTCCTTGCAGCCTTGTTAGGCAGCGATGGCGCTTCAGCAGGATTCTGGGGACCTGAGTCCCTGGCGGCAGCGAGTGCAGACGGAGCAGCGGCTGACGACCCGTGGCTGCGGGGCCAACGTAGACTGCAGGAGTCCTCCACATCACAGCAGCAACTGAGGCTCCAGCTTCGCTCACGCAGAATTACTGCCTTACTTTAGGAACCATCAGTGGGGAGCTGAAACAGTCCACTAATACAGCGCAGAGCGCAGTCTCCTTCTACCGCTTCATCATTATTTATAAATGCATTGGAGAAACTGCTGTAAAGTTCTGATTCATGCAGCTGCAGAGCAGGAGATGTTAATGTCAGATCATGCAGGAAAATACTATATACTATACAGGAGGGGCTGAGTTTTATAGATGCTGCAACTGGTACAGAGACGAGTGAGGGATGATCCTGTTATTTAAGAAAAGTAACTTTTATTCTAAGCAAGTTTTCCTAAAGTAATTCTTTATTATAGTGGTTTATTTATTGTGGGATTTGTAATTTGCCAGAGATGTTACAAACAGGTAGAACCTGCCGATGACGCTGGATTGAGGCTAATTAATTAAAGGTTCGGGTCTTTTCCATCCACCTCAGCCACAGACATGCTTGTGTCGTGTGGTTCACCTAAGCCTTCCACTCACGTCGCCTAAACAAGATTAATGAAGACGCGGCCGGCTCCTCCCCGTGTGGAGGAGGAAAGGCCACCGCTGACCTGGGATTCGCTTTAATGTCTGAGAAGGTCGGAAAAATCGCATGCAGCCAAGGCTGAACAGATTAAAAGGATTTAAAGGGCTCTATTTAAGTAACATGCACAGGTTAAAAGCCTCTAGTGATGTTTAGAGAGTGACACACAAAAGCTGCAGCAGAGGTCCAACACAACAGGTACGTTCATACAAGACTTGCATGCAAACTGTTAACCAATGTGTGTATTTTGTTATTCAGAGTCGAACATCTGGTTTAGTTCCAGTGGAAACAGAGAAAACAATACTATTTATTTAAAAAGACCTTTGTAGCTTGTGAAGCTTGAGAAGATGTTATGTTAAAACCCTCTCTTCAGTGTGTGATTCAGACTGATATGTAATTGAGTCAGTCAGCACAGATCAGCTGTAACTGAGAATTTCCCTTTTAGGGGAATGTGCAGCTTCGTTTATATATTTTAACACTATATTTAACACATGTCGCTTTAAATTGTACTAATGTAAATAGGTTTGAGCGTTTTTTCTGGACAGATCCATCTTTAAACCATGTGGCGCTCATTACAATAAAAATACTATGAAACTTAAATCAGCTGAATACAGTATACAGTGTCTGACGTGAGATCCGATCCCCGCGTGGCAGAGGATGCAGCTGGTTGTCATGGCAACGGTGCTGGCGGCGGCGGTGGCGGGACAGGGCTGCCGCTTCGGCTGCCGTCCGACCAACATCAGCTTCCCGGTCGACAGCTGTGGCGTCACGGAGTTCATCTACACCACCATCTGTGCAGGACACTGCTACCACGAGGTGAGAGACGGCCTGTTCTGCATCAGCATCACTTCAGCGAGCGGCACAAAACGGAACCAGGCCGTTTCCCTGAAAACCCGAGGTCACGTTTGTTTGTGCTGTGTCCTGACAGGATCCCGTCTACATCAGCCACGACGACTGGGCCGAGCAGAGCGTCTGCAGCGGGGAGTGGGCCTACGAGGTGAAGCAGCTCCAGGGCTGCCCGCTGGCCGTCACGTACCCCGTCGCCAGGAGCTGCGAGTGCTCCGCCTGCAACGCAGCGAACACGCACTGCGGCCACTTCCACGGATACGTCCCCAGCTGTGTGATGTAGCCCCGCGGCGCCGCCCGCTGAAATAAACACATGTCCAACACGTGCGTGTCTTTTTACGGGTCACCTGCAGATAACAGCCTTTAATAACAGCCTCTCAGCAGATCGCTGTCCAGCTAACGTTACTGAGTCAAAGCTCAGAAACTAAAGGTGAAAAAGCAGGAGTCACCTTGTTATTGAGAGGTGCAGATAAGAATCTGCAGTTTGCAGTGAGTGCAGGATCCTGAGGTGTTTGCTAAGCAGCGTCCACAGCTGCCTTGACATTGTGTGGGTCCAATAAAGGGCAGGATGAAAACCTGAGCTGGAACCTGCGTCCACGTGAGCTGCTGCGGCCACACGTCCCCTCCATTCGTCTGTCTGGGTTTAAAGTGCATTCATTCTCACTTCACTATAAAGTGCTTGAGTTTCCACATCTGTCTGTAACAGACGGGGGAGGTTGTCTCAGCATAAAGTTACCTCTCATCAAAGTGGACCTGCATCCAGGAGGAAGCTGCTTTAATGTGACACGTAATATAACATTCAGCAAAAGCATGAAATATGATTTGTTCATGCCGGACTTGTTTTTATCCTTAACGGAGGAGTTTCACATTAAAATTCAGGAATATAAAGGAAACTCCACAAAAGCAGAACTAATGGACGTCTTTGCAGGGAAATGAGTCGAATAGCAAATCAGCTCTCTGCCCTGAGGCGTCTGCAGACTGTCGCTGTCTGGGATACATATGGAGAAGCCTTGTTTTCAGCCGGGAGCAGGTGCCGCCTGAGTCTGCACGTCGTAGTAACTTCTTATGAATCCGAGGACACGGAGCGACCTGAGGCTCCTGCTAATGACACAGAACTTAGCATGACCAGCTGTTAATTACACCTACGCTGTGCAGCCCAGCTTTGAATGAGCTCCACCCTAACCAGGCAGCCCCGTAAACAGGCCTGGCACACTGATCCTAGATCAGGGGAAACCCTGAACCCCCTGCAGTGTTTACAGTAGGACCCCTGCTGTGAAACAAAGCTGTCGCGTCTAGCGTAGTTTTACTGCATCCATGTCCACGTGTAGTGGGGGAAACGAGCAGGCGTGGAGGGACTGTGGAGGCCGCTGCATCCAAGC
Organism: Betta splendens; assembly: GCF_900634795.4. Taxonomy (NCBI): domain Eukaryota; kingdom Metazoa; phylum Chordata; class Actinopteri; order Anabantiformes; family Osphronemidae; genus Betta; species Betta splendens. The sequence continues at coordinate 1,729,742 of NC_040883.2, read as the reverse complement.
AGCCTCAGATCCAACGAGATGAGAGAACCTTCCCCTTCCAGACTGAGCCCATGATATTTCATCACACATTCATGAAGCTGCTGCTGCCGCGTTTGAGTCTAATGTTTTTCAGCATTATTGACTTGATTTTAAAAGAGCTGTCATCTGATTTGATTCATGGCCACGCCGTGTCCACCTGGGAGTTAAAGGCATGACAGCACCATTGCTTCATTTTCCTGTCAGCACCCAGGACCTCGGACCTTTCCTCCGTCATGTTTATAGATTTTGTCTCACTGGTGCTGTACTGTCATGTCTCCAGTGAACACTGCAGGCTGGATGTCTGCTGACACATTCCAGCCCGCTCACGGTCGTCCGTGTCCTTTCGCAGTGCTTTGCTTTCAGCCGGCGGCTCCCTGGAGTCGTGTGCTCGCGCCTCACTAATGGCTGCGCCAGCCAATATTCAGATAGACCTATTCTCAACTTTATAGATGACCTGCCTCCTCTGCAGGAGGAAGTGGACGCGGCTTATTCCTTCCTGAGCACAACTTCAGCGCAGCTCTGTCCCAAACACATCTTTTATTAAGAGCTGTGAAAAGCACTGTTTGAAGGATGGAGGGTCCTAAACGGTCTCCTGCATGTGTTGTACGTGTGCTGTGGCCTGTCTTAACTTCGTATGCTGATGTAGAACAAGCTGAGCCTGAGCTGCTGCCTTTCACTCCCACTGGGCTGTTCTATGAGAGCCAACGGATGATGGATCCTATAAACGAGGCTACAGCAGCTTTGAGCTACTGCCCAGCAGGTTCAGTGTTTACCGCCATCAGCTGCCTGTTTATTAGCCTGCACTAATCAAGCTTGTCATGATTTGCATGGCCGGTGTTTGGTCGCAGTAATCCGTTCCTATAGTCGACCCGGTTCTGCTGAGTGCAGTGGACCTGTGTGTGGTGGAGCTAATGAGGACGTGCTAACAGGTGTGTGGGTGGAGGTCTGCTGGTTGGGTTCAGACAGGAGCATCTGGTAGGAGGTGGGAAAGAACGTTTCTGAGCCAAATGGTGAAAGTTCTGTGGTCCCAGAGGGGACGAGTCCCACACAGGTAGAAAGGAACCCCTCCTAACGTAATAAACTGGAAGCGTGACTAATGTGCGACATGAATAAACATTAAGTAACCCTCAGTTTGCATCTGCTCAGTCTCTGCTCTGTGAATTTTAACATTCATTCAGATGTAGCCGTGAACAGCACATCTACATTCTGGGATGTCACGCGTAGCCGGCTGCTCACTTTAAAACGCCCACCAGCTCCAGACGGGTGGTAAAGCAGCTCTTCACCACGTGACACTCGACCCCCCGCTGAGCTCAAGGACAGCGGAGATGTGTATGAATGAGGCTTTAATGTGTGAACAGTCTTGCTTTAGCCGCTGTGATGAAGTGCTGTGTCATGCTGCTGGCTCCGGTGCGTACGGCCCCTCTATTATGTCCAGCCTGTGGTCCTCTGACGTTAGGCCTAATGGGAGGAGAAATTAATTATACTTTTAAGGCAATGCTTTCCTCTGCACAGAGCATTCAATTACTGTGTTACTTCTTCACAGGACTCATACCGTGTAACACATAAATCTGGCTTTGACTTTCTGAGGGAATAACATTCAGATGTTGAGTGGGAACAATGGTTTAGGCCTGACCTTTAAACCACATTCGTTCCCACAGGAGAGAGTCTTCGTTCTTCTAATTTAACTCTAATTTAACTGAAGCTTCTGGAGTGGAACCAGCCACGCGGACCTGAACATGGTTCAGGCGAGGATGTTTACATTCTGTTAAAACCAGTGCTCAAATCCACCACACACAGTGAGCTTACTGGGAATTCACTGATAAATACTGTCCCAACAAGCTTAAGATCAGAGCCATTAATGCTTCATTATCCAGGAACTAAATGGAAGCTGGGCTTTGAACCAGCACAGGGTCTGACAGTCACTCAGAATGTTGTTACATCAGCAGAAATGTGTTCTTTATTAGCAGTTAGGCTATTTCCACCTACAGACATAAACACAACAATGGTGCAGACATTTAGAAGAGTGTTTAAAAATATTGAAAATAATGTAGCAACTAATTTATGTTAAACTGTGGATCTTGTAATGTGTTATGTAAAAAACTGTTAAATATCATGGTTAAGATGTTATAATAGAGGCTTTAAAACCAATGAAATTTAACACAGTAACACCCCAACATTCAGCAGAATATATACATTGCTCTGCATAGTCTTCAGTAGTTTATATATACACAAGGAATCTTGCATAAAAAGCCATTTCTGTAACAGCTGAGTTCAAGGAAGGTGCTTACGCTCCACAGGCTCTCTGAGGCCAAGACGCTGAGCCTTAAGGCGGCTGCGGCTGCGGCTGCGGCTGCGTCTGCTGACTACACAGCAAACTTGTTTCGGATGATTTCTCCACCCTCCACTTCCACCTGCTCATAAAGCCACTTCCGGTCACAGCGGCACTCGACCCCGCACTTGCGTGAGCCGCAGTCGGGGCAGGGGTAGAAGCAGCCCGTACAGTCCACATCCAGACAGTCACACATGTCTTTGCCGTTGGACAGCAGTCGGCCTTTGCTGTCGTACACTCGGCTTTTGGCTCCAAGATTCTGCCTGTTAAAAAACCAAACCACGTGTGACCTGTGAGTCCCACACAGCAGGAGTACTTGTATGTGTAACACCAGATCAATCAGGAATGTAGCGTCTCACCTGTCAGTCACCTGCTTTCCTCCACGTCCTCCTCGTCCTCCCTGTGACGAAACAAAAGACCAAAACATTTCATACAGTTCTTAAAATGAAGACTTTGTAATAATCATTCTTCATCATTAATCATTTGCCTTTAAAAACAATACAACTTTCTTGTGGTTATTATAGAGTATTTTCTGTATCAGCTTTGAATTACTGATTGATTTATACAGACGCTGATGATCACAACACAAACATTAGAACGTGGAACTCACCCTGAATCCGCCCCGTTTGTCTCTGCGTGCGTCTCTCTCCTTGTCTGCTTGCGTTCCCATCTGATTGGCCACGTTGGTCTCCTTCGGTACCACCCCTCGTTTGCGAAGTTCGATCTGTGGACGTTTCGTAATTACAGATGTAAAACAGAGCAGAGACGGTTTGAAGTAGTGCTTGCTGTGAGGCGGGGGAGCACCTTGGATGAATCGTGTCCTTGGGCGAATATAGTGGGCACCGCGTCCTCCCTCAGGAACTGTTTGCCGTTGTAGTCTCTGAAGCAGTCGGGCCTGAAATGCTCCGAGCAGAGACACGTGTTGGCAGTTGGGACGAAGTTCTTCATCCCAAGACTGTGAACCCATTTAGTTGCAAGTTGAGGTTTGCTGAGTGGGAACCTAATGCACAGGAGAGGGAGACACGGACAGTAAGGATGAAGTCTAAGTTTCCAGCTGTCGAACAGTTTGTCAGGTTCACCCAGCGAAGAGCGAGTTCTCCTGTGGGATTGTAGTATTTTCTGTATGTGGACGCATCTAAAGCGTCAACCTCAACATTGATTTGAACAGCACTCAGAGAGACCGAATAATTAGCTTTGAATACAACCAGTGCTATTCGTTGCTATTTTGACCACATTCCTTCCATTCTTTCGTCAAAGAGCAGCAACGATGACGTTACTAGCGCCAAACTTCCACGTCCTCGTGCAACTTTACCTGTAAAATCTTATTTCCGACCCTTTGACAAACTTGTTGTTGCACCCGGTTGCTGCACAAATAACGGGCATGATGTTCCCCTGAAAAAAACAATGAGCAAACAAAAAAAGAGACGAACGGGAGAAAGATGTGCACAAGTAGCATGAGATTGTTTTCGTTGCTCTTCTTCGATGAAAACGAACATCCGCTTCAACTTCCTCTTGTGACTTGATGGACGTCGCCCTCTAGCGACGGCCCGTGGAATCATTTCCTAAGAAAATATGGAAAATATGTGTTCAAATAAAAAACAAACCACCGTTTTTATTTTTCTCTGCTATTTATGATCCACATCAGTCTGGAATGTGCTTTGTAGTCCACATTTTACAACCACCACATTATGACTGCGTTTTGAAAATATGACTTTTTTTTATTTTGATGCTTTACATTTTTGATAGATGTGGACATGTTGCTGCTATGAATTAACCTGTTGTTGTAATAACCCATATATACATAGTGTATATTATATTATTGTTAGCATATACTGTAAATGTGTGGATAGAGAGTGAGATAGTTCTACATGGTTCCACTTATGAAAGTAATTGTCCCCAAAACATCAACGTTAAAGGGGCGATGACATAATTTCCTGTTCTACATTTTCACCCAGAGTTTGTCTATAAGGAGTCCACAGCTTCAAGGTGTATTTAGTTAACAAAAGTCTAAATACACATCTTGTACCTGTAGTTCTTTTAGAACTGACTTGTGTCATTGTAAACTAGTGTATGTCTTTTTCCAAGTTGTGGTTCATCTTTTTCCTTTTCAACTAAAGTAGCTGTAAAGAGAAAAAATATATATATATATATATATATTCAAATAGGAATAATATTTTTTTCAATCTTGACCTTTGCGTCTTAATAATAATCTACACGTTTTGTTGAGAGTTTGGTGTCAAAATCTTATTTTGTTCATATAGAAAATATGCTCAGCTCATATTTATTCAGCTCATATATTGTACATTAATTAACAAATAGCATCGACTGTCACACACAAACCCTGGAAGTGTTAAAAACACGAGGAATGCCCAGCAGCAGCAGTGTGAACTGATTTAGACTCACAACCACCTTCACAAATCCAAAGTAAACTCTTGTATGAATGTTTAGGCTTATGACGCGTGTGTTAGCGTTACACATTGCTGCCTGTCAGCCTGAACTCGGGGAGTCGTTGCTCCCTCGCTGACTCTGAGCCCGATAAAACATGTCCCGCTGCGCTCGCCGGGGCCGCTCAGTCACATGACAGCGCAGCTATGCTGGCTAGCGAGCTAACAGGTTAGCTTCGGTTGTCACAGCAGCTGTCAACAGCCCCGAAAGGACGGAGTCGTCAACCGCAGTCAGTAGGAAAATTAGAACTCACGACGTCTCTGGCAAGTGACATTCTGTGGTTCGTTATTGGCGGACGCTGCTACGCGCTGGAGTGGCCGTGGGTTAAGCTACGCTAACAAAGTTGAACTTGTGAAAAGGGAGTTCCTATTGTAGACGGAGTGTTGGGCTGATGCTAACGACGGCCTTGTTTGGACTGACGTGAAGCTAATCTCACCTGGTTGATCGCCCGCCCGTTAATGTGACGCTAGCAGTGATTTAGATTGTAATGTGTGAACGTTAGCGTCGCTGGTTAATGTTTACAGGCTAAACGCGCAGGCCGTTAGCGGTTTCCTTAGCTAATGTTGCCGCTGATTAATGTTAGCAGAGACTCTGGGGCCATAACAGCAGCTGTTTAGTTAGTCACCGCCGTCATATAACTCACATAGACGCGTATCTGCACCGAGCAGCAGCGTCAACACGAAGCTACAAGGCGGGTGTTTACGTTGTTCGCACGGTTGCGAAACGAGGCCACCGTTAATCTAGTCGCTCACTCCTCCACCGGGGAAGCTAATCGCGCCGTCACCAGGTGACGAGCTCGACGCCAGGCTGCGGCGGTGACAGCTTGGCGTCTGTGAAGTAGTCCTGCTCCATCAGCGTGTGCGGAGTGTAACGTCAGTGTGTGGGCGCAGAGGTCACATCTGCTGCAGCTGCTTTCGGGCTCTGAGCAGAGGGCTCCAGTCAGAAGAAGTGAAAGGTCCGAGGGGCCGAGCGCACTTCTCCTTCCATCCTTCAGGTCGTGGGAAGTCTGTGCGTCTCAAGCGTCTGACTGGTGAAAGCACCGACTCTTCGTTTCACACCAGCTTGTTGCTGAGTGCGGCGTTCCTGTTCTTGCTTCACTGGGGAGTTACATCCGCTGGGACTCTGAGAGCCGACGGAGAGGACGTTTCCCACTCATTTATGCTGACAGCATTCGCACACGTGCCTGGGACGCGTTTAAACCGAGCGTTCCCAAGCTCGCGCACCGGGCGCTCACCGGCAGCAACCGGGTCGTTGCTTTCCCGTTTCAGGTTCTTTAGTGGCTTAGAACTGATGTCCAGCTGTGGTGTGTAACATCAACACACTAGTAAAGACCAAACTCGGCCTTAGTAGTTTATATTTCAGTTATATTTACACTTGCTTGTCTGATAAGTTGTCTATGTAGCAAGGTTATAAGTCAAATCATAAAATTTATGACCAAATAAGTTATGAACTAGTTAAAACAAAAAATAAACGTTGGTCTCAGGGTAGATAAAATGTAGTATTAGTATGCAGGCGCTGTGCTTTTTGTAGCATCACGTACTATAAAGGACAGTTTGAAATAATGTGTCACTGTTATTGATTTTCCCGGTGCTATCATTTAATTTCAGCCATGTCTGAAAGCATGGGCGAAGGTGACTGACTGATAAGGTGCAGGCAACTTTGGACTTTGACACAGATCTGGGTGGGGATGACATGAGGGAACAGAGTAGAAATGTTCTACAGGCACAGAATGTGAGTCGGCCTCTGTTTGCCAAGTCTCCTGAGTAAAACGGTTTTCTGGATGTTTTATACTATTTCAGAAGGGGGGCGTCGTTAGGTGTGTGCTGTGTGACCGTACATTGACAGTAAATGTACTTGAGGACAAAACGGCAGCAGCCACAGCCCTTTGAGATTCATGCAGATGACCAATAGTAACCTTTGGTTCCCTCCCCTCTGTTTTCTCTCTTGTCTCCCATAGGGCTTTGTAGAAAGGGACTTCTCTCGTACTCCCTTCAACTTACTGAGTCAGTGAATGTCCACTCGATAAGTCACTGGGGGTTTGGCATCCCGCAGGCTCATCGGGCAGGCGAGGCTTCTAGCTGTGCAAAGATATTTACAGTCTGAAGTTATGGACACGGGAAAGATGGAAAGACGATAAATAAGACATCTGCTCAGAGGTATGGTCCGCCCGGCATTACAGCATTACATTAAGACATAGAGCTTTAGTCAGTTTTTACAGACTGATGTCGTTTGGCAAAATAGTCACTGGTAAAAAAAAAGCAATAACAAATCCCATTAATGTGTTCAAAGATCCGATGTTGCTGCTTAATGCTGACGTGTGTTTTTAAAGAGCAGACACAGTATTAGTCACTGTCACAGTCATGATTAAACAATCTGCTACTTTAATGTTTGATTGCAAAACCTGACAGAACAATTTATGTATTTTAACTGTTTAATGTTTGTCATAATTAAGTTAGTGGTTATACCTAAATTAAACAAGTCTATGCATCAGCTGCAAATTGATTGAAGATCAAACTCTGATTTCTCATTTAGAGAAGAGCTCATTTCTCTATGTAGTAGAATCCTATTTGGCAGCAAGTGCAGGTTTCATACATGTGCTGCCAACTATGCGTTATTTTGTGTCTAACCATGAAATGATGAAATGGACGTCAGCTGCTTGTTTGCCTTTTCATTTAGTCTGTGTGTTGGGTGCATCAGCATTGTTGACAAAAAAAGGAGCAATATATATATGTTGGTGTTCCCTTGTGCCATGACATGATGAACTCCTCCACACACACACACACACACACACACACACACACACACACACACACACACACACACACACACACACACACACACACACACACACACACAGACAGTCGCTTGCTGCGGTGAATACTCCACACGTCTACTTGCTCCCACATCAAACGGACTTCGGACTGCGGAGCTCGCTGGAAACGTTTTTGATATAACTGCAGAAAATTCCCTTGGTTTCAGTTCACATCCAGATTATTTGTTTACTGACCTGCAACGTTCAGGAGCTCAGGTCACTGTCGTGCTAAAAGGTGAACAAATCGCCTCACACTCACTTCCCTCATGTCCCGAATCATCTGATTTCCATCTGCATTTGTCCTTTCTTCAACTCTAATTATGCTCCCAGTACCAGACGTGTCAGACATGCTGCTTGAAGTTTTGAATTAATTTTCTCTCGTGAGGCAGCCATGAGCCAGCTTTAAAAAGTGTCCTTCTGTCACATTTCTTCATCTCTGCAGATGAGTTTTAAAGCTCTGTTGGATTTACTTGTTTATCAGATCAAGACGTTTCTTCTAGACTTTGAACAAATATCTAACTCTGGAAGATTTCAGATTTGAGGCTCATTAAATTCTGCCACAAACTCCACGTTCTATAAAACGCCAAGAAACAAGTCAAAGCTCATCTTCTTTGACATCATAACATTATAAACAGGGCAGAAGCCTTTCATATGTGACTTTTCCTTTTTATTGCAAGCTGGTTAAAAATAGCCAGAAATGACACATGGGTGACTGCTGAATCAGTTTCCTGAAATTCGCCCTCTGTGGCACATATGTTTTCATTTCTGCTTTTGCAGCCAGTTGAACGTCTCCTACACCCGTTTTCATGGTCAGGGCCAGTTAGATTTTGGATCTTTCTAAGAACAACTGCCCTTATTTTGATGTAATTTAACCACATCCGTTCTGAGTTGTACAGAGTGAACACATTATGTCTGCTACCGGGTGAACAGCACTCTGCACCTGTTGCCTCCAAAGCGTCCTGCCCAGAGGTTGATCATGGGTGACATCTGTTTCCACGTTACCGATCGCCCCCTAATGTGATGGTCATCACGAGTGTCTCGTTCTCTTCTCTGCACAGGTGCACGTTGATTTCGTAATGACAAGCTGCTGTGCAGAAGATGTCCACGCTGTCTGTGACTGATATCCCAGATGTTGGTCATGGTAAGAGCAACAATTAGTATGTTATTTCTGAGATGAACAGAAGCCAGGTGGATTTATTGATCGGCTGCTTTGTGTCCTGTGACAGATGAACGTAAGGTGTTCGATGGGGCCTCGGAGCTGCAGCTGGACTGCATTGTTGAGGAGAGCGGTGGAGCTGCCGCAGTGAAGCACGATGGCCTGCTGTCACTGGCTGACCTCTCCCAGCCAGATGACTTCCCCACCCCCCCTCATAACGGCCCTTCACTGACAGACATGAGCAGCCCTGTGCCAGTAGAACCAAATAATATCAAGCTGGACCCAGCTGCAGGTGACGGCGCTGCCAGCGTAGGTGAGAAGAGAGTATTTTAAAGAAGTACTGATTACTCATCGATCTGGGGAAAAAACGTTTCTGTAACTGTTGTTTTAGTCACTAACATTAGTCATCGTTGGGGGAGAGTGAGACTTCACTGAGTGAATCACCAGCCTGAAAACAAAGCTTTGTGGTCTTTGCTAAACAAATTACAGCCTGTAGACTGAGCTGAGAGCTGTTCCTCTCTGCCCGGTAGAACGCATCATCTCTTTGTCTTTGTGTGTGTAGACGGTCAGCCTGTCAAGAGAAAGAAGGGGCCAGCTCCCAAAATGCTGGGCAATGAGGTGTGCAGCGTCTGCGGCGACAAGGCCTCCGGCTTCCATTACAACGTGCTGAGCTGCGAGGGCTGCAAGGGCTTCTTTCGACGCAGCGTCATTAAAAGCGCCCAGTACGCATGCAAGAACAACGGCCGCTGTGAAATGGACATGTACATGCGCCGCAAGTGCCAGCAGTGCCGCCTGCGCAAGTGTCGGGAGGCCGGCATGCTGGAGCAGTGTGAGTGACGCTCTGCAGACACCAGCAGATGAATACTGGCCTCGTCCGTGTTTAAGGTCGGCCTCATTGTCACTTTCAGGTGTGCTCTCTGAAGAACAAATCAGACTGAAGAAGATGAAGAAGCAGCAGGAGGAGGAAACTGCACACACATCCACCGTGGTGACCCCCACCCCTCCACCGGAAGCAGCTGCACTGGATCCACAGCAGCAGGAGATGATTGAGAAGCTGGTGGCCATGCAGAAGCAATGCAACAAGAGGTCCTTCCTGGACCGGCCCAAAGTCACAGTAAGTGGAGCCGTACGTTCTGGCACGCACGCACGCACGCACACACTCACACTCTTAACCTGAGCATTACCCTACTCCCTTGTTTTGAATGAGATAGAGGAATGTGTACTAACCTGTTCTATAATGTGTGTTTTTCAAATAGCCGTGGCCGCAGAGTCAGGACCTGCAGAACAGAGAGGTGCGTCAGCAGCGCTTCGCCCACTTCACTGAGCTAGCAATCATGTCAGTGCAGGAGATTGTGGATTTTGCGAAGCAGCTTCCTGGATTCCTGGAGCTCACGAGAGAAGACCAGATTGCTCTACTGAAGACATCGACTATTGAGGTTGACAAATGTTTTGCTTTCTGTGTGATTTTCTTTCAATTAGTTTGGCTTTGTTTGATTGCAGATAAATAATCTGCTCACCGTGTGTTCCTCTTCCTCAGATTATGCTGCTTGAGACGTCTCGGCGATATAACCCTGCAATTGATAGCATCACCTTTCTTAAGGACTTTAGCTACAACAAGGAGGATTTTGCCAAAGCAGGTGCGATGTGGTCGTCTGAATTAGATTAAGTGCAGAACTCATCTAATGTCTAATGCAAACTACATGTACATCAGTTCTTTGTGTCTTTTTGTCAACGTTTCTCTCCTTAGGTCTTCAGTTTGAGTTCATTAACCCCATCTTTGAGTTTTCTAAAGGAATGAATGACCTGCATCTCGATGAGGCTGAATATGCTTTGCTTATAGCCATCAACATATTTTCTGCAGGTCAGAATTCCTTCAGTAACCCAGTCTGCAGTGTTCTGCTGTGTATTTGAATCATCATTTCATCAGTTTGTTCCTTCATTTTGCTCAGATCGACCAAACGTGCAGGATCATGACCTGGTGGAAAGGCTGCAGCAGCCCTATGTGGACGCACTGCGCTCTTACATCATGATCAAGAGACCAAATGTAAGTGCACAGTGGTTTACATAACCTCCTCTGACCAGCTGTATGTCAGCATAACCTGGAGATATATATAAATATAAATAAATAAAACAGCAGGCACATTGGGTCAGGGCTGGGGTCACCGTTTCTATTCACCCCAATAGATGCTGAACAGTCTAACAAGCTGCTTTGTGCTACAGGGAAAAAGCCATTATGAGAACACGACTGCAAAGTCATGCTACCCTTTTAAAATTTAGTTCCCTTTTTATGTGGCTCAGCCCTGTGTTTTCTAGACGTGGCTCCTCTGTTTTGTAATATTTTAAATGTATTTGCCCCCGTGTCCTCAGGATCATCTGATGTTCCCCCGCATGCTGATGAAGCTGGTGAGCCTTCGGACATTAAGCAGTGTACACTCGGAGCAGGTGTTTGCGCTTCGCCTCCAGGACAAGAAGCTTCCTCCACTGCTCTCTGAAATCTGGGACGTTAATGAGTGAATGGCGACCTGATGTCACACTCCATGGCTTAATGAGGCCCGAGGCAGAGCACGACATCCAGGAGGAACCCCGGCTCCTCTCTGCTCCCCTGATCAGTTTTTGTTCATAGCGTTGAGATTTTCTTTTCTTGTGGGAGGACGGCGTGGTGGCCCTTTGCTCACAGACTGCTAACTGGTGTTGTGTTTATAGGGATGAACATGAAACCTAATTGTTTTGTTTATATTTTTTGTGTAGATGCTGACGTTGTTGTGGCGATATTGATATTAACCAGCATCAGGCTTTTGAGCCGTTTAATATTTTGAGGTTATTTCAGTGTCTGGCATACTTGTATATTCATTGTCTAACAATTCAAAGCAAAACTCTGGCAGGTCTTGGCTTCTCACCTCAGAAGAACAGCCTGACATTGTGATACGACAACCGTTTGTTCCTCTGAGGGTAAATAAAGACGTCACAAGGTAGTAATTGCTCAGGTAAAGTAATGTGAAGTCGACCACTGGGAACTGGAGACTTTTTCAACTTCTGTCAGATTAGTTTTCTTTTAATTGCAGAAGGGACCCTTCTGGTCATACAGTTACTCAAATTCTCATGTCAAGTTTCTATTTATTTGAAAGGAAATGTACAACGTTCACCCATAAAAAGAATCCTCAAGATTGTACAATCGCATACGAAGGCACAAGGAAGTGGAACCGTGCAGGTGAAGAAGTAGACGAGACTGTGTCTGAACACGCAGCATCGGTACAAAGACGCACGCGGTACTGACATGCTCAAATTCAAGACCCGGCACATGTATTCATAAAGCAATGAAATTACTGCTTCTGTTAACACCCGATATGATGATGTATATGTGAGATGTACTTTTATTTGTTTCATTACTTTGCAGTACAGCTATTTTCACAATTTTAATTTAGTGAACTTTTTCGCTAGCTTTTAAAGGTTTGAGAAATGTAACATACGTATACTGTAGATTGAACATTGCATTAAATGTCTCAGCCTTTTATTTTTGATAAAATACTGTATGAATATACACTGAGGAAATGTAAAGCTGAATATACAGCAACAAACTAACTTGATGTAAAGGTCTGCCATAGTCCGAGAAGCTTCCTTCCAGTAGGTAGCCATTTAAAATGAACAGCTTTAAGCGGTCAGATTTAGGAAAACCTTGATAAGAAATATACCAAATTCTATATAATAAGCAGAAAACAAGTAGTAATTGTTAGTTTAAATTCTATTAAGCCTGTTTTTGTTCATGTCGTGTTCCATTCTCCGCCGTGTGCTGTAGGTGGATAAACACATTCATCCTCATGAGCTTCATTGTCTCGATGCTGCATGAAACAGGCTGAACGCTGAACAATGTGATGTCACTAATGTAGAAATGCTCCAACAGCCATTTCAGCTTTTCAATTAATAAAAGGACCTTGCTATTGATTCCAGATAGATTTGACCCTAACCATGGATTATAATAGCTCTAATGTTTTGAATTTCAACATTAGACCTGGGATGTCTGTGCTTTTTGTACTGTGACATATATATTTTTATATGTGTGTCTCTGAAACCCACTTTTGCCAGATCACCTGTACAAGCCACTAACACTAGTCTGCTTTCACTAAGAGCTGACATGGTGAGCTGACTTCCCATGTTCTAATTGTGTTATGGTGGATTAAACTGATTCCAGACAACATTTTAAAGTTCAGTTCCTGATTAAACAAGACAACACGAAGATGCTCATTTTAGTAAACGTTCCTCTGTGATGTCAGTGAGGTTCATTTTGCTCTCTGAATATGAGTTTCCTAAAGTACACGTCTAAAACAAGCTGAAGTCGAGTGTGTATTTAATGCAGAAGAAGCAGATTTGTACGCGAGTGTGTGAAACCACTATTTCTCTGTTATGCTTGAAATTTGCCTTTGGATTTTGGCTTTTTGCTTGACAAGAATCTGTGGCTCAACTCGTGTAATATTGGGATCATTTACTTCTTAGCCCGAAACTAAGTCCAGCTAACGTCACCAATGAAATAGAATGAAACTGGTTTTGTTCTGTGTTGTGTTCATTCTGATCAGTGTCATCCGTTTTATTATCATATCATGATGAAGGTTAATTTTACTGTATGTCTGTCTAGTATAGTAGTCTTAAATCCTGTCGTCAGAGACTGACGCTGTAAACGCTGATACACAGAAACCCAAACCTATTTTAATACCGACACCGACCTGCCGTTTGTACAGTATTAATTAAAGCTGTCGTAGTGTTATGTTTGGAGTCCACTTTAGTTTTAGTGAACTCAATGGATTAACGCATATAAACGAGACCAACATACAAACCCATAAATACCATTTGGGCCAACAGTGAACAGTATATGATACTACAACAACCCGTCCGGGTCCGTTTGGTTCTTTAAAGCATACGTTCAGTGCATTAAAGTGTCATTGGAGTTCAAACTATAATAGGTTCCGCTCAGTCCAGGCCCGTAAAGCTAAGCCGTCTATGGCGGCCCGGTTGGGACGAGCACTGGTTCTGGTTCTGTGCGAGCCTCCGCTCTCGCGCTGCTGGGGGCACCGAGTGGTCTACGTCAGGCTCGCGCGTCGCTTCCGTTCGCTCGCGCCCTCAGAATGCGGAACTCGCTGCGGAGCGACGATGAGGAGGATGTTGTGAAGGCAGGTTGGCTGGAGCGCACCGAGCCGTTCATCCAGCGCACACGCTTAATGTGCGTGTCACGGCGCAGAGCAGCTAGCGGCTCCCCAACACATGGTTCCACTCGTGTGCAGTAACATAACGAACGAAAGCCCGGTTTGGACGGCGCCGCGTCCCCCTCTCCCTGTGACCGAGGAGGACACCCACCTCCCAGGCCGTCATCAGCAGCTGGTGCCTGAGCGAGCGTTAGCGGCTAACAGGCTAACGTAAGCAGGTAGGAGGGATGCTTTCTCAAAGTTTGGCGTTTATAAAGCAGTCACGTGACTGACACGGCGTCCCGTGTCCAGTTGTGAGACGCCGCCGCCGTTTGCTAAGGCTGAAGTCGTTGCTATTTGTGAATTTGTCACGCTACAGCTAGCAGCTAGCTCCTTAGCTAAGCTAATCCGTCCGTAGCGGTGGCGTAGGACGCCGTGAAGGCACCGCGGTGAAGGTGAAAGGATGCTTCGTGGGGTCGAACGCCAGGCCCCGCAGCCTGTCGCGAAGATGGAGGCGACGTCACAGCCGAGTGTGTCCGTGTGGACGAGCAGGAGGGTTCGGCTGTGGCCCGTCACGTTCGGCCAGGCGCTGCCGTGGACGTTAGCGCCTCAGCCGGGGTCCTGGCTCACTAATCTCGAGCGGCTCGGTGTGGAGTTGTGTAACCACAGCGGGCTGTCGACAACCCTGTGCCGTTGCAACATCCTCACACACATCACGCCTGAAGCTGAAACAGCCATTGGGAAAGTAACGGGGTATCGTTACTTCAGGACACGTTCTGTCCACAGCTGCCTGCGTGGAGATCAGCTTCATTGTATTAGCATTGACCCAAGATGCCACGAACTAATGCACCGCCACCACGGTTCCTTCATCTGCACAGGATTTTGATTCCAGTCACAGTGAAACGAATGAATAAATGTGACTAAGGCCGCTCTGCTAACCACCTACACACGATGTTGGTCATTTAGTGCTGTTCAGGCTCCAGGGCCCATCAGATAAGGGTCATTTTAATAAAGCGTTTGCATGAGTGACGCTGGTGAAGAGGTGCTTAAGATGTTACTGGGCGAGAACCTAATCCAGTACAATCCATTCATCTTCATGTAAAATGGGTCAGGTATTGTGATTTTTTTCACTACTTGAGTTTCTATTGAAATAAATAGACAAAAAACTGAATGAGGCACGTTTGTCAGAAACAACACATTTAGGACTTAACACAACATTGTAAGGGAAAATGAGACGAATGCTGCCACTCCTCCAGGATCTGTGTTCTATGAAAAGCCAGTGGAGTTGTGGAATGTGCTCTTTAATAAAAACACGGTAATCAAGTCCCTCCCTGTTGCTAAAGACGTCCTGAAAACGTTGGCACGCTCCGTTTGACAGCTTGCACAGTGGCACACAGTCAAACCACCGCGCTGTGATGCAACGCCAACCTCAACGCCGGCGGTTATTCTGGGGAAACCCACTCCAGGTGATTTGCCTAAATTCATTTTGGAACCTAAAGCTGAGCTCATTCAGTGTCTAGAAACCTTTGATTATGAATTTTTTGAGTTCATGTATAAACAGAAGTGAGTGCTGTGTTGGTGCAGGCTATAGAAGATCCAGACCAGCTCCATCCTTTAGTTGTGACCCGTCTTCCAGTCTGCTTTCTGTTCAGACAAAGGGCGTTGCAGCCACTGTAATGGAGAAGTAATACTGGAGTAGTGGATTCCTGGTTGTTGTACACTTCATGTGCGCCTGTTTGTGTGCTGGCAGACGTGGGTCCACCCTGCTGCTCGCAGTGACTGGCAGGAACGCTGTCTGTGTTGCAGGCTGGTGAATCCTACCTCGGTGCTTACGTAAGACCACTCTGACCACGTTCATCTGCTGTTTAACCTACACGTCGTTGCCTCTGAAGTCGACGCAGTGTTGTGGTGTCTTTCACTGTGTGTTAAACGCAGCCCGTGTTTCATCCGCGTCTATAAATATTGCGCTCCCCTGCATCTCTGCCTGACGCGTGTGCCTCCAGCGCTGCTGCCTCGTAGAATAGCCATTTTGGCTTTGCTCCAGGAAGCGTTCATGTTCCAGACCTGCATGTTGGTTCGCTGTGCTGATTGTTTTGTGAGATATAAAAGGCTTCATCTGCCCTCTCACAAAGCCTGCACGTCTGCCCTGAGCTTAATTCTCTCTCTCTAATAGACTGTTTGTGTGAGGACGGTGAAAGGAATTGTACCCAGCTCAGAGCTGTGTGCGTTGTGTACTAGTAAGAAACGTATCCCTGGGTTCTATATTTTTCGTAGTCCAATGATACGTTGGTGACAAAGGTTCTAGTGAAAATCTGCTTCTTACTCATAGTACTGTATTTATTACTATAGTATGTAAATGATGTTCACTGATACATTAGCATGATTTGATGTACAGCTAATCAATCAACATTAGCATGATTTGGATTTGTCAGTAAACACCATTATCACCTATTACCTTTATGCTCCGTCGGAACCTGAATGATCTTATATCTCCGTGAACGGATTCTCCGATCACAAGTGAAGCTATTAAAGATAATTGGGCCCGTAATGCATGTGGAGCCCTGTGTAATAAAGCCCCCCTAATGTCCTCGTGTCCACTGGGTGCAGCTGTGTGCAGCGCAGGCTGTGCTGTGGGTAATGACAGCCTGTGTCAGGGTGTCTGTAGAGTCCCACTCACGTCTCAACGCAGCCCATCTGTCGACCCTGTTGTCTCTGAGTGTGGCCTGTTTTAGCCAGATGGGATCTGGTGTCTGAGGCACAAATGAACGTATTCAATTTATAAATAGTGGACGTGAATGAATATGCATTTGACCCATCAATTATAAATATTTTTGCAACCATAATAATAAATTTCTTCAGCAATATATAAATTGATGTTTACTCAGGTCTTCTGAGTCTTAACAGTTATAGTAACACTGATGGGCATCTAGAATAGTCTAAAATATCCCCAGCGCAGTGGAAACATGATGCAGCCTCACGGTCATGTGTAATTGATTGCCAGCTCCTGTGTCGCCCGAAGGCATGACACTCCACACTACGGACAAATGGATGAAAACTGAAATTTGTTCTATGCTGTATGTTTTAAATCAATATGAAGCGTGAAGCTATAAATCTTTATGTAAACTATTATGAACTGATGGTGGTTTGTTCTCAGACTGGATCTTAAATATTATTCCATAGTTGTTCAGTCTGGTCATTTTCTCTTCTTTAACGTTGGCTGTGGTAAATTACAGATCGGTTGTCTTATCCTTTGAGCCTTATCCGTCCAGCCTTTAAGACACAGCCTCAGACTCCAGTGTTTGTGTTTCAGGGTGGAGTTTCTGAAGCATGTGGCCTTGTTGTAGTGTGACACTCCTACTAATGTGGTTTCGCCATGTCAGGTGTGTTTTAACACCTTGGCACTCATCCCTCATTGTTTCTTTGCTAGAATGCTTGGATGTGTATTAAGGATCCTGTGCTTTAAATGGAACACCATTTCTGTCTAGAATAGTTGTTGAGCTGTCGTGTAGGAATTTCCCCTTTTTTGCCGTGTTTTGCTGCATCTTGTGGCATCCTGAACGTAAGAAGGTGTCTCTGTAAGTGTCTGTGATGGGAGCTGCCATCTCCAAGTGTGTCCTGTTCCCTGTCTGTGACACAGCTGAGGGCCACAGCACAAAGCAGGAAGGAGGCTTATTATGATTCCACCAAGGCCCCTAAGCTGCTTACTACATCAGCGAGCCTGTGCTGAAAAGTCTTAAACCTCAGCAACAACAGCTGAAATAATGACCACAAGCAAAGTCCATTAATCAAGTCCTTGGTCCAGACGAGGTTTTGTTTCATTGCTGTCAACAACAAAAAGAAATCCCTGTTCTGCTGAACTAAAAGAGACATCTTAATTATGGCAACGTCTGTAATATGTCAGTTAAACTAATTAACTGATGTCTTGAGATTGCAGCCTAAGAAATCGAAGGGGTCTTTATTCATTTTTTTACATGTGCACATCCTTTGTGTGTTTCAGGCCTGACGTTGTTGTCTCTGAACCATCACCATGATAATCAAAGAGCATCAGCGTTGCACCTGAACTGTCCCTGCTGTGATGGAACGTCACCACTGAGGAAAGAGAGTATCCTGTGATACAGGACGTCATCAGCCCAAGATGGAGAAAAAGAAAATGTGCCCTCGCCTTCTCGACTACTTGGTAGTGGTTGGAGCAAGGTAAGGGTCAGCGGGAAAATATACACCCCGGGAGAAGGTGTCTGTTTAGACATCGTACCCTAAATAATGTGATGTAATGTTTGTGTGGGAGTGAAACATTATTCTCCATTTCTCCATTTTGTTTTATACTGTGCTGCTATAAAAGCAAAATGAATGTGTCCACGTGTTCTCCAGGCAACCGAGCAGTGACAGCGTGGCCCAGACGCCTCAGCTGCTTCGCCGTTACCCGTTGGAGGACCACCACGACTTCCCTCTCCCGCCCGATGTGGTGTTTTTCTGCCAACCCGAGGGCTGCCTCAGCATCCGCCAGCGCAGGGTCAGCCTTCGCGACGACTCCTCGTTTGTGTTCACACTGACCGACAAGGACTCAGGAATCACTCGCTATGGGATCTGCGTCAACTTCTACCGCTCCTTCCAGCGCGGCCACCACCGCCCCCGCGGGGACAAGAACAGTCACTCGGAGACGGCGGCGCCGGAGAGCGCCAGCGAAGGCTCTGATGGTGGCGCTCCTCCGTCAGCGCTAGCTCCGCCCAACGGCGCTGAGGTCGGACAAGCACCCGCCTCTGGAGAGGAGAGTGGGCCGCACGGCGCTGAGCTGAACGCAGGAAAGTCCCCGCAGCACAGACGGAGAGCGGCCAAGATGGCGGCCAGGAACCGCAACAGCACGCTGACCTCCCTGTGCATCCTCAGCCACTACCCCTTCTTTTCCACCTTCAGGGAGTGCTTATACATTCTCAAGAGGCTGGTGGACTGCTGCAGCCAGAGGCTAACGCAGCGGGCCGGGCTGCCCCGGGCCACGCAGAGGTGAGCCTCATCACACCCACAGGCGGTTCCATCACAGCAAAGCTAGTGAAATACCACAGTCCAATCAACGCTAGTTGATATCGAAAAGCTGGGCATCGTTTTGTTTCCAGTTTCTAATTGTCTGAATGTGTTTACTGAGCCAAAAATAATTCCGTCACAATCGATAGATATTCTTCAACATAGGAAACCGTACAAAAATAGGAAATATCTGCCTGTGGCTGCTGCTGAGTTTATTGCTTCCCCTCATCTTCTGCTTCTCATAAGGTCCAACTGTTGTATGTATGTTTGCTGCAAAACGAACAGGAGCTTTTTGTGCGTGTTTCACAGGCCATCTGCAGTGACGCGCTCACGGTATGCTTTGTGCTATCACACTCCACCTTGATGATAAATAATGATAAACAAATGATCCTCGCTGCCTTAGGTTTGTTCTGAATACGTGTCATTGCAAATGCAAATTGTTCAATCTAGCACTATTTTAAAGGACAATGAATGGACAATATTAGAGTTTAATGTTTTGCTTCTTTAGAGTCCTAATTACCTGAGTGATGATTCACATTTTCAAGCTGCCACTCTTTTTGCAGCTGTACACTGGTGTGTTGGGAAGTGGCAGCATTTCAGTGCTCTTTGGGTTCCTCTGTTGCCTGAGCAACCAGATAGATTGCAATTTGGAGTGACAGAGTGTTAATTAGGCTGTCACTTCCCACTAGCTCAGGCCCAGCGTGGTTGCAGGTCTTCACCCGTGGTGCCTGTTTTCCTCACAGCCATCGCTACAGAATGTTTAGTGGGTCCACACATTATCAATGTTGGACTGTGGCTTCTCTGACAAGCGTTGGAAATGCTCTCCAAGCCAAAGGCTGAACAGACCTGGTGATCTTTGTCTTTTTCCTGACGTGGAAGCATTAAACTGTGTCATGGCGGTGACAGAGAAGGAGGGGAAGCATTGCATGATGTCTGCAGGCACCTTTTTCTATGGTGGTTCTGACAGATTGAGGTCTGTGGCTGCCTGTAGGTAGCAGCTGCCGTCGGTGGGAGGGGTCAAATGGAAAAAAGACATCTCTTCTCCAGCACATGCTTTAAAAGGGTTTAATGTTTGTGCAGATGATTCACAGCAGGGTTTTTCCGTCCCACAGCTTCATCAGTATCAGTTTGGAACAAGAATCACCTGATTTACATAATACTGTTAACTGTGTGTGGTAGTTAACTTGCAATTAAAGCTGTTTAAATTTAATTTTTTGCAATAATTGCAAGGAATATAAAGTAACAGTTAAATTTAAATGTGACTGTACCCGTGATTGATGTGTTTCAGAGACACCATGTGGCGGGTGTTCACTGGTGCGCTGTTGGTGGAGGAGAAGGGCAGCCTTCTGCTGGCCGACCTACGGGAGATCGAGTCGTGGGTGTACCGGTTGCTGCGTTCCCCGGTCCCAGTGGCGGGTCAGAGGCGTGTGGACGTGGAAGTGCTGCCGCAGGAACTCAAAAGGCTGCTGACCTTTGCCCTGCCCGACAACTCCCGCTTCTCCATGGTGGACTTCCCTCTGCACCTGCCCTTAGAGCTGCTGGGCGTGGACGCCTGCCTTCAGGTCCTCACCTGTGTCCTTCTGGAGCACAAAGTAAGGAAAGGACCGTTTTACTACACTGCTAGAGCAGAGTCCAATAACACAAGGAACCGTATCAAAGATGTAACAGGAGTCTGTTTGGCTGGAGCTGGTGTCGTGTTTGTTTACACTGACACTGATATTCAGGCTTTTCTACATGAATCCCAAGTCGTGAGCTACCAGGGATGTGACCTTGCTGTTGCATGAATACTGAAGAGTCTCAGCTGCCTTTTCTACCAACCTCAAGAGATGTTCTCTGAACCACATTGTTAAATTTAGTTGTTTGTGTGGCGTCACAGCTGAAAAATTAGGAAGGTGGCGCTGTTACTTGAATAGCTGTTCTCAGGGTTGGTTAAAAAAAAAACCTTAGTACTAAGTGTTGTATTCTTCTGTTTTGTTATTATTTAATTTGGCGCCCGGAAGCTTTCAACCACTTTACACCAAAAAGGAATTTTATAAAAGCTCAGCTTTTGTGATTGGAACTAGAAACCAAGGCAAAATACGTGCTTACGTTAGGCACAAATGAGGAAATATGTGTGTGTATGTAAAGTATTGTTGGTTTGTCTCCCTCACAAATGCACGTACATCTGTTGTGCAGGTCATTCTACAGTCCAGAGATTACAACGCTCTGTCGATGAGTGTCATGGCGTTCGTGGCTATGATCTATCCGCTGGAGTACATGTTTCCCGTCATCCCCTTACTTCCGACCTGCATGGCCTCTGCTGAGCAGGTAACGCTGTTTCTTCATGTGCTGTCCTTTTGTGGTGAACCAGCCAGTGACTGACTTCCATTCATTCTTCTCCCCACAGCTTCTTCTCGCCCCCACCCCCTACATTATCGGCGTACCGGCCAGCTTCTTCCTCTACAAATCTGATTTCAAAATGCCAGACGACGTGTGGCTTGTGGATCTAGACAGCAGTAAGGTCAGAGCTGGCTTTGGTTCTCGAAGCAGGACCTTTTGGAAGTCTGGTCCTAAATTCTTTTTAAAACACAATAAATACTTTGGGCTGTTTTTTGCCTGCAGGTTATTGCACCCACAAACGCAGAGATCCTCCCACCTCTTCCGGAGCCCGAGGCACTAGAGCTTAAGAAACACCTGAAACAGGTACCTGATGTGCTTTTTGATTCTCAGGGCTCCGTTCAAACCAGTGGCTCTACTGGCTGAAGATTTAGCTGAGAACCGTCTGTCCAACTGACCGTTGACGCTTGGAGTGCTTCTGTCACTTAGTTGTGTCTTGTATAATTGGTAAACATCTTTTTCAGCAGTGAGACGTAGCGCTTTCTGTCTTCAACAGTATGTACAGTAATGGAGTGTGAGAGCGTTTTGCACTGGGATGTTGTAGTGCACTAACACAAATAAATGTCTTTTTGTGTTTCCTCTGCATGCTCTAGCTCTTGGAGGTAAAACCAGTTTCTAGGACGCTGCTTTCTAATCAAACCTTTAGTGGTACCAGTAGTGACTAACCTCTAACCTCTTATCTGACATAACATTGGAACCTGGTTCTGATTCAGGGACACTCAGGGTCACACAGACTCATGGATATAGAATAAATACTTGATCCATCATTTGCAAAGCAGTGCTTCCATGGTATTAGGTTAGCATGTACATATTATTTATATCAATTTAAAGTAGAGCAGTGCATTGTGAGTTATTCTAAAGCGTGATCTTTGTTAGTCTGTGTCATTATTAGGCATGAAGAGTTCAGAAATTCAGAATTTTGTCACTGGCATGAAGCCAACAAACTGTTCATGCTGTAATTTTGCATTGAAATGATGCCTTTTCGCTAAACCAAATGCATATACACACATGGTTTCTGCATCGTGTGCCTTGAATCAGAGCCGGTTCGTGGCCTGACGTGATTAGCAGCTCTCCCTGTGTGTGGATGAGTGGCTGGTGTGTCGGCGTGTCCACAGCCTCAGATTAGCAGTTGTATTAGGAAACAAGCTCCCAATATTGACATCTGAACTGTGAATGGGGAAAATGTCACTGAGGATGGTTTAAGTGATTATTTGAAGACTGTGATGCCAATGCAGAGTGCTGCTAATGTAAGAGCCTCTAAAGTACTTACACTTACTACTGGCTAACTGCAAATAAATTGGTCCCAGTCAGAGACTAATTTATTTCCTCTTACAAGCTCACCTGACTGGTGAATACAACCTGGGCTTGTAGTTCGCTACAGGTGCTTTTTATGTCTGTAAAGATCTGCTGTCTTGTATCTGTCATTACCACTCCATTGTAACCACTGGTCTGTCCCAGCTGGTCAACATGGATGGTCGTCATGAGTCCGTTAGTGCCTGGATTCTGTAGGTGAAGTCTGATGTCTGATCATTGTATTGTCTTTGTCACTGTCTTTCACGTTGAGGATCGACATATCATCTTTCTTATTTTCTCATTCGTTTCTCAAGTGTTCTCAAAATGGCTGTCCACCACACTATCACCACACAAATAGATCTTCTCTTATTTCTCCTTTCTTCATGAAACTGAAATAATAAATACAGGAATAAAATAGAACCAAATATAGTAGTATTAGTAGTAGTTATAATAATAATAATAATAATAATTAAAAAGAAACTGCAAATAGAGAAACGCTGTTAAAGGAGCTGGAGAAAGAAAGGGAATAGGCCGTTTGTGAGCGTTCCATCACATGCTGTTCCAGTGTCAGACGCCTTCATGTGATTCTCCTTGCATCTCTCCTAGTGTCTGGTTAGGTTGACCGTGATCACCCAAAAGCAGATCTTCTCCTCTGAAAATAAGGTTATTCATCTCTCCTCCTGTGGAATGTGTAATGCCCCTGCACGGAGCGCTCACCTTATTTTGCTTGTCATTAATACTCGTCTCCTGTTCTCAAGACTTGAAAGATGTTGAGTGTAACAGTGTCACCGAATGTGGCTGACAAGTCTTTTGACACACTGCTTAGTTCTGGCTTGAGCATGACTGAATGTGCGTGCATCTCTCTTGGCATCAGTGAGTGTTCTTGTAATCAAAACAAAATATGATGATGATGAAGTTAACACTCATCCAGACTAGCAACTAAATTTTCCATTCTGCTAAGCTAAACATGGATGCGGTCTGCAGTAGTTCCTTCAGAGCCAACCATGCATACTGACTGACTTCCCTTGTGCTCCTCCTGTTCCAAATGACACTCCCACGACAGGCAGCAACATTCAAAACTCATCCTGGAGCTGCTGTGGTGTTAAACTTTAAACAGTAACTTGTACGCGCAGAGTTGGGATTGTCGTTTTGTTGTTTGGTAGTAAAACGGATTACTCTGTTTTGTTTTTTTTTTTTAGTTTCAAGTCTGACGATTTTAAATTACCACCTATAGTACGCAGTGGAGGAGAAATTACCTTTACTACTTTAATGTTGGTGCCAACTGTGGGAGTGGTCCATCTGTATCTGTGTTCCCCTGCTTGTGTTTAATGTGTTGCATTCTTTTTGACCACCTGTTCCTGTTCTAGGCCTTGGCCAGTATGAGTTTGAACACCCAACCCATTCTGAACCTGGAGAAGTTCCAGGAAGGTCAGGAAATGCCTCTGCTCCCTCCTGGGAGGGACAAAGCGTCTCCGTCCTCCACAGAGTTCAACCCTCTAATTTACGGCAATGATGTGGATTCTGTGGACGTGGCCACCAGGTACGTTTATTTATCCACCGATGGGGGTCGACACAAACCAAACATTGTGCCTGTACATTCAGAAGCCTTAAGGCTTGTGTCAAATTGGTGTCCAAGGAGCTGAGGAACTGTAAAACCCCTTTCTCTTTCAGAGTGGCCATGGTCCGGTTCTTCAACTCTGGAAATGTCCTGCAGGGGTTCCAGATGCACACTCGCACCCTGCGCCTCTTCCCCCGCCCCGTGGTGGCCTTTCAGTCCACGTCTTTCCTCGCGTCGCGTCCACGGCGCTCTGCCTTTGCAGACAAACTTTCTCACACCCAGGCGGTCGAGTTCTATGGCGAGTGGGCTCTCAATCCCACCAACCTCGCCTTTCAGAGGATACACAACAGTAAGGCTCGTCTACCATCACACAAACTGTTCTTCTAAGTGACTGGAACCAATTAATGAGCCCTCGTCTGTTCCAGACGTATTTGACCCCTCCTTAATTGGAGACAAGCCCAAGTGGTATGCTCATCAGCTGCAACCCGTGGTCTACCGGGTGTATGACGGCAGCTCCCAGCTGGTTGAAGCTATGGCCGGTCCCTTGGAGGATGAGGCCAATGAATCAGACCCCACAGACAGGTAACAACCGCGTCTCCTCAGCATTTCAGTCCAGGTAATTCTTAGTGGCTTTTGACAATAGGTTTGTTTTGTTGCAGTGGTAGTGACAGCGAGGCATATGATGACTCCAGCTCATCTTATTCCTCACTTGGAGACCTTGTGAGTGAGATGATCCAAGGTGACATTCAGGGAGACACACCAAGTAAGTTAAAAAATGACCATTTCACATGAAATGTGTGATGTTATGCAAGTTAAATAAAAATCTAATTTGGATTTGGTAGGTTTGGACCCGCCTACCCACGCTGCACTGGGAGACGCTAGCGAGGTCGAATTTCAAGATTTCCGCGACTTCAGAGATGACCACGGTACGGACGGGCCACCGAGCGGGGACGGACCCGCTGAACCTTCTGACGGGCAGCCTCTTCGCTCCAGCTCCAGCACAACTGCAAGCTCTAGTCCTAGCACAATCATCCAAGGAGTCAACCATGTGTGTGAATGTTTATCAGGCTATTTAAAATGAATGTAGTCAAACTGACGAGGAGACATTTAAACAGTTTCCTTTCATTTGTGTTCCTCCAGGAGCAGGGGGAGGCGCCTGAAATTGAAGCATCAGCAAGCGCGGCGTTACAGAATCCAGTCCCCGGACTGGGAAGTCAGCCGTTCCTCAGACCTACAGCTGATGCTGGCCTGGCAGACCCCGGCAATAAAAAGCAGGAGTATGACAACCCATACTTTGAGCCTCAGTATGGATTCCCCTCAGAGGACGACCCCGATTTAGAAGAGCAAGTGGAATCATACACGCCTCGATTCAACCAGAATCTCAATGGCAACAAGTGTGTTTTTTTTTTTTTTTGTTTTTTTTTTTAACAATTTTTTAAAACTGTGTTCTGTATTAGAACCCGACATGTTAAATCTTGATTAATAATGTTAAATTGTTGATGGTGTGATTTACCTTGTATTACTGTGAGCCTTTCCTTCACTGCACCCACATGTTACAGGGTGAGATTGAAGCTAATGTCTTTTTATGTTTCCAGGGCACAGCGTCCATTACGGCCCAGTAGCCTGCGGCTCCCAGGAGAGTCTGACGGGGAGGGGGACTCTCACAACAGCTCACCAAACTCCACCATCTCCAACAGCAGCAACGATGGATTCGGGGGGCTCATGTCCTTTGCTAGTAAGAACATTTGAGTATTATTTGGTGTCTTTTCCGCTAAATTCATGGTGTAAAACAGGCTGTTGTATGTGGATAATAATAAATTGAAGGAATAAAGACTATATAGGGAAATGAATAATAGCTTAAAGGTTACTCACCATTAAAACTAAAACTCAAGTAACCAAAGCAACAGCTCTAAACTAAGCCAGTGCTGTTTTACTAATGGCCACTAGCTTGTGTTTTCAGTTTAATAGTGTAAAAGGTGCTAACATTACAGCCTGTTCCCTCTAAAACCAGTGCACAATAATTATTTACCTATTTGATTCTTTCATTTAAGCGTAGTAGCAGTATCGACAGCTTGATCACACTTTTGACATAACAGCTTCTCTGTAGAAAGGGTGAATATGCGGACATACACTAGTGTGGTATTGACTGATTGGATCATTACTCCCACCATCACAGGCAACCTTTACAAGAACCACGGCACCAGTTTCAGTCTGTCCAATCTCGCCCTTCCCAATAAGGCAGCGAGGGAGAAATCCACTCCTTTCCCAAGTTTAAAAGGTAGGACAGCAGAACCAGTCTGAGCAGCTCCTCCTCAGATCTGCCTGTAAGCTCACTGTCCCAGTCCAGTCTGGGCTTATAGGTAATAACACACCGTTATAAAATGTATTATTCTTTATTATGTAGAAATCATTCAGCTTTTTGTTTTCGTTAACCATTCATTTAAATTCCATCACTGGCGTCATTTTTTCTACCTGTTTATTAACATTCAATATTGCTAACATGCATTTTTTTGTCATCTAATACAAATCAAAACTTATTTAAATAAATAATCTCAGGTACATTTATGATCAACTCTAGCATAGTATTTAATTAATGATCTTTTTGTTTTTCTGTGCCTTTTTTTTCCTAAATATTTTTGGGGTTAAAGAATATTTTTCTTTTGATATTGAGGAGGAAATGGAGCAAGCAGGTTTGTAGAGCTGTTTTATAGTCTGACTTTCTTCGGTTTGCATTATCAAGTAATTATGGCACTATTTTAGAGGAGAATATTGAGGGTGTGTGAGTTTTTCTCTCTATAATCTTAACAGGAAAATCCACACAAAACAGACCTTTTGCTTGAGCGTGTTCTTTGTATGCAGAGACTAGCAGCTCTGAGCAGCTCACTGTGTTCAGATGAACCACATCTGGGGAAGTGGTTCACACTGATGCATAAACCAGCGTTACTTTTCATTTGCACTAGATATATTTTTCAAGGCCAGCGTTTCTGTCCAGCGGTCATCGATGCATGTAACTGTGCTGTCTGTGTTGCAGTCAGGGTCCCGGCAGGCTTCAATGCAAAGGTTAACCTGCAAAATTCTTTCAACCCCAGTCGTGGTTCAAATTCAGCTGTTCTAAAGTTTTCTATGCTATTCACGAACAATAGTTTACCTCGAAACAGACGTTTTTGGACTCGTGATTTCTGTTTCCGCTGGATTTTCATTTTAACTGAGAGAAAAAAAGGGTGAAGCATGTTAAATGAACTCAATAGCTCCAATCCGTGTGCAATAGCTGCCATAGAAAATGTTTTGTTTATGATGTGTTTTGTCTTTTGTTGTTCAGATGCCCCTGACAGTCCGGGTATGTTATGTCTGGTGTGATAAGTTCGTGTTAGCTCACTGAATAGACGCTTCTTCATGCTTTGTTCCCGTCTCATACCCTGTTTCTTAGGGTGAGACAGAGAACAGACCCTGTGATCCCGTCCATGTTCCCCCTTGTTTTCCGTTCTGCTGTGACTGGATATTCTGTCTTTGACTAGGAACTGTTACCTGTGTTGGCATCTGAATATTCCTACTACTACAACTGCATCAATAGGTTTAAAGGTTTAGCTGAGTTCCATCCATAGAACATTATGTTCTTGGTAAATGTGTTTCCATCTTTCCCTCCTGCCTCCTGAGACCTGAGTGTTTGTCTCGCTTGCTTGTTTGGTTGCTTTCCTTTTCTTTATATACTCTATATCCAAAATCTTACTGTGCTTTTGTGCCTAATACTAAAATTATCTCCCACTAGAATCTACATTACTTGTTATTTAAAGGGCGTTTTCCTCTCGTGAGGACAAGCAGTTAGAGAGACACTTGTTTTGCTTATTTTAATGGGGGAAAAAACATTTGAAATTTTAGCAAAGTCGAGATTTTCACCCTTTAACTTGATGCGTGAAAAGAAGACAGAACATTTCAAACAACCTCATCTTCATCATGTCTTCATTAAATAGACCTAACAGTAAATGTGAGCTCGACACAAGCTCCTATTTGGAACTTTAAATGTTGAGCGTGTTGCATTAGTTGTTTTGTCCAACTGTTTCACAGATTGCCATCATTTCTCCATTCTGCTTTTGCTATTGCTTTCTATATGTTTCCCATTTTACTTTGTGTTGTCTTTCTCTACTGTGTGCATGTGTGTTCTGGGTTGATGTTAAGACTGGTTGTGTCTGGGCCGGTGTCCCTCTCTCTGTTCACCTTCTTGCTGCACTAATTCTGGGTTTTGTGTGCAGTATTTGGGCTAAATTCTCTAATGGAGATAATTACAGAGGCCGGCCCGGGGAGCGGAGAAGGTGGGTTCTGCCCCTTGATCCAGTGAGCTGCATGCTTCTCCAAGCCAGTCAACTGCATCTCCCAACATCCCTTCTGTCTGTGCTTGTTTTGGTCACCGTGTGCCGCCCACGTTCCAGTGGTGCATTGATTTTCATTCCTTTCACATCCATCCATAGTGATTATTTCCCTTCTTCAGACTAACTGCGTCACATTGTAGCTGGTTTATTTTTTTAGTCATTGAACTGGGATAATTTCAGCTTTTTTGAGGAATAAAAACAAACTTAAAAAACTTAAATAAATAATAATAATAATCACAGGATAAAGTGACACAATACGTGATTTAACAAATAACCACAGGGAAGCGAGTACAAGATGCAGAACAGGATGTCGTGAACACGGACCAAAAATAGAAAAGCTAACGCTAACTTAATAGCAGCCATTGTTTGGCCTTGTTTTCTTGTCTTTGGTGCTCCCACAGAGAACAGATGGGCCTGGACTCAGTCAGACTGTTGTTGTTGTTCTCTGCACAGTCTGCTGTGACAACAGTGGAACTATGCAAATGTTGAAACCGCAACAGGAGAATTGTAACTGTTATTAATTAAAGCCATGCTAATACCAGGCAGCATAGCTGGTGTGATAATGTGAGCAGATAAGGTAATCCACATTTAATATAAGATGTTGTTGTTTGGTGAGAAATGTTACATGAGAGCGTTTGTCCCTTTCCTGTAAGTCATCTCTTGAAATGGAGGAATAGTCCATTTATTATTACATTAAGCATTTTTTGTCAGATTCATTATACGTCAGTTTTTGGGTTAATAAGTTAGATTTAAACAAATTGTAGTTGTGGTTTTTATCATGTTACATTGAGATTTATGATCATCAGTACAACCTGCACATGGTCCTCAACCTTTTTCCCAAACGTATTTAGGCTCCACTGTAAGGGTTCAGGCAGGTCAGAGTCAGACTTTGAGCCGGTTGGGTTTGTGCAGCCAAAACCAGAGAAGACATCTTCCCTGTTATCATCAGTACGGTTGCTTCAGTGCAGGTCTTTAATTGGAGTCGAATCACAATGAAGTTGTTTAACTGTCTGGAGATTTGATGTTTATGTTCAGCGTGAGGTTTAATACCAATTAAAAATTGCAGTGTCATTTGACACAATTAATTAAGGTGTGAGTGACAATAAACGATCCAACCCCTAAGTGGCAGATGGTGAACACCCACATCATTAGATGAGATGAAGTCTCAAACACAACTCTCTTCCAACCTTGTGATGCAGCTCATTTCCTCTTACCATCCACTCACCTTTCTATTCCTTTCTGCATGAAGCGCTGATGAGGTTGAAGTGTAGTCTACCCTCTGTTTGACCGCTCATCTCCTGCCAAGAGCAGTGCTCAGAGCGTGCGTGCGTGTGTGCCCCGTGTCTGTTTGATTTGTCCTTCACCTCTTGTTGTAATAATAGACTCTAGCATCTCTATTGATTTGTTATTTCAGCGGTAGACAGCTTCCTGTAGATCCCAGGTGTGTCTGTCCTCTTCACAAAATGAATTAACTGTTTAGTTTTGTTTTTGTTGTTTTTTTTTTTTTTAGAGAGCTTGACCAAAAAGCTTTTCTGGTTTACTGGTCAACAAATGTGTTTGTGTGTTTACTTGACTCCTCCTGAGCCTCCTTCTGTATTTTGAACTGGTATATTGGACCTCATTGTTTTGCTGCTGTTTCCCAGGGGCGCGTGCACCTCGAGCACTTGTGGACCAGAAGTCTTCAGTAATAAAGCACAGTCCCACTGTAAAGCGAGAGTCGCCGTCTCCTCAGGGTCGGGTCAACAACACAAGGTAAAGCCCTCCTCATGTACAGCCGTGTCCTCTGGTTGTGGGATAGCTTGTCTCAGGTAAATGTGACAGACGCCATTGTTTGGGTCCAGTGAGAACCAGCAGTTCTTGAAGGAAGTGGTGCAGAGTGTTCTGGACGGTCAGGGGGTCGGCTGGCTCAACATGAAAAAAGTGCGGCGCCTGCTGGAGAACGAGCAGCTTCGCGTGTTTGTGCTGAGTAAGCTGAACCGAGCCGTCCAGTCGGAGGAAGACGCCAGACAGGAAATCATCCGTGACGTGGTGAGATGCTCAACTTCTTGACATGTCAAGATATAACGGCAACATTAGCAGCACAGCCTAATTAAAGAATTGTACTATTTGAACTGATGATCATCTAATCTTTATAAGCGAGAGCGAGCAAATGAGCAGCTCCTCCTCTGGCTGCTCAGAATTAGAATGAATCATAACAAGGCTGCTGCTTTCAGTAAAATTTTTCATAATCGGTTTAATCAAATAATCATTCTGTCATAATGAAAAACTGAAAGCGGCTTCTTGTTAATGATGTAAAATGAGCTTTTAGGTTGCTTGGATTATGTCGGTCACAAAAAGACCGACATAATTCAACCGAGCCTTGAACGGTTCTTGTATTGATCGCTTATCATTACAGGAGGTGAACAGGAAGGTGTACAAGGGCATGCTGGACATCTTGAAGTGCACGATTTCCAGCCTAGAGCACTCCTACACGAACGCGGGGCTCGGGGGAATGGCCAGTGTCTTCAGCTTACTAGAAATTGCACGCACACATTATCAAACCAAAGGTGCGTCGTGGACGTTTAATGCCTTAGATGAATGCTATCGCTAACCCAGGAGCAGTGGTCCTGAGCTACTAACACTCCATGTCCATGTCTTTGCGGTGTTTATTAAGCTGCATGCGCTGTTGACTTACTAAAACATGACCTGTAATCGTAAAGTTCAACCCTCATCACTGTTTTTCTTTTTTTCTTTCCTTGTCTGATATCGTTAACCCTCAACCTGCTTAAACCTTTGTCTGTAAATTTGATAAACTCTGTCTTTGGCCCCTTAATTTTGGAAACACGATAGACCCAGAAAAGCGCAAGCGAAGCCCCACAGACAGTGCTGGGAGCCCAGGGAGTAAAGAGAGTCCGTCGAGTCGAGTGGAGCCTGCCAAACCTCAGGGCCTTCTGAATGTCCCTCAACTGCAGCTGCCGCACCACACGGCGGCCAAAGGAGCGCGCCATTTTGATACCTGGAGTCTGAACGAGGAGAACTTTATTGCCTCGATTGGTGTGTACACCACTCCAGACCCGGTTGCATGTGCACTGTGAGATCCCCCTCCCCACATCCTACAAGCTCATCCACCTTTAAACCAGTCAACCTCCACCTCCTCCAACCGTCTCAAAGAAAGATCCAAAACAGATTCTCGCAGGGTTTAAAATTTTCCACACACTTGACCTAAAATACTGGGGAGAATCAAATTAAGTAATAGTGTTTATAGTATATATACATATATACATAACCAAAATCTGATTTTGGCCTTGCTTGAACTGAAGCGTCCTTGGAAAGTGTGTGGACCATTTCCCTGCCTTCAGCCTGGACTGCGTGTTTGTCTGCCCTCCCTCTGCCCCTGTTTGCCTCCTGGAGCTCTGTTGTCGGCCTCTTAGCATCCTGAATGCATGTCTTTGTTTTGATCTCTCAATACCTAAATCTGCAGTAGGCGATGAGGGAAGCCAGAGGTATGTGCATCGATAGTCCAATCGGTGCTCGTCTGTGCCTTCACTGCAGGTTTCTGCGAGGTGTGCTGTAGAACGTGGCAGCTCCCTTTGCTCTCAGCATGGAGGGGGGACGCGTCACTCCCCAGTAAACAGACTCCATTCACCCCACCAAGCATTTGAATTGGCTGATCTGATCAATATGTCGTAATCTCTAATTCCCTGAGAATCCTCCTGGGTCTGTGTACCGGGGACCCTTCGGGTCGACCACCCTTACTTTACCCGCACCCCTTCTCTTCCTGTTGAAGTTGCACCTTCAATTCTACAAAACGCTGTGAGACTTGCATCCCGGCTTCTGCAACTGCTCCATTTCACCCGCTGACTCGGCCTCTCAACCCCATCCCATGCTCCTCTTTGATCCAGCCATCTCTCTCTCGCTCGGGCACCGTTGCTCTGGAGAGTCAGACAAACGCAGTTGATCTGAGCCCAAGCTCCTTCTGGTGGCGCTGTGTGGCTCTCCAGGGCCGGGACCAGGAGCTTTGGGTGTGTTGTAATGTAGTAGCTGTTCCACACGGCGGATTCAACTCGACAGTGAACTACGATAAAGTCAAAACTACGTGCAACCATTACAAAACACCTTTGTTCAACGATGACAGATTCTTATTACTTCTTTTGTTTTGGTTCATTTTTAATGCTCATCCACCATACATGCCTTTTCAGCCAGCTCTCTGACTCTCTCTCTGTCTTTCTCTCCTTGCTTGCAATGCATCTTGGGTAGAATTGTGGAGCAAGCACCAGGATAAGCAAAAAGCTATGGAAAAACCTCAGAGTAAGAGACTTTTCACACACAAAGAGGAAAGCTTGGAGTGTTCAGCTGTTTTTACCCGCTACTGACTCAAACGTGCGTGTGTTTATGCACAGCAGATACTGGCAGCCTGGAAAGTTGTCAGAACTGACAAATAAGACTCTTGATGTGACACAATACAGAGTTTTGCATTGTGTTTGTTTTGTAATACAAGTTAAAGTGGGTCGTGAGAACAAGCCTATCCCAGTGAAACCTGCTGCACACTGAACTTACTCTGTGCAGACGTTGGGTTTCACAAATGTTTCCTTAGAACGTGTGAACCAGAAAACACCTTCTGTCCACTGACGTTGGCATAAAGACGATGTGGACGTCTGAAAAAATGACATTCTGTATTTCAGTACGAGCAGTTACATGTTTGTTCTTTTGAGTTTTATTATTATTCAGGATGAACAAAGACGTGTTTTCCTGCTCTTTTACTGTGTCTCCTGCCTGTAAAACGTGTTTACAGCCAGTTCTCCCGTCACTGCTACATTTTAGTCCCATACGTAGTTTCCAAAGGTCAGGATGTACTTTGTCATATCAGCAGCTTCAGGTGGTAACGGTCAGAGGACGACTCACTTGAAGCAGAAATGTCTTCTTCCCCGTCTTTGAGTTCGTCTGCATGCCTAACTGCCTGTGTCTGTTGGTTCTTTTCGGGGAACTTGGACCCATCTGCGGCGCTGACTGAGAATTACTGTTGCACTCTTGCAGTTCTGTTCTCATTTGTATGTTTTCTCCCAATGTATTTGCACTCTCTGCTTGCCCCTTGTCCTTCCTCTGTCTGCTCATGTCCTGTGCAGCCGTACGAGGCTTCCTACCTTAGACCAGACCTGTTAGCTTCGTCTTAACTAGAGCTGTGATTCTAAAGCACTTTGCTGTGTCACGAGGCTTTGCCATTGTAGATGGACGCAGCGTCTGTTGCTGTGGCTTTGAGCGAGTTGACGCAGCAAGGTAAGAAGGTAACGTGGTGACGCTCATGAACAGACTGTGATGATGCTTTCTGTCCTGCAGGGTCTGAGGGAGGAAAGCAGCAGCGCCCCCCGGTGGCGGACGCAGAGGAGAAGAAGTCGCAGATCAGCGCCGACAGCGGCCTCAGTGTCACTTCTGGATCTCAGGTCGGTTCATGAATAAAAGTAGCCGCTTGGCGGATGTTTCCGTTTGGAGGGTTTCTCTGAATGTGATTATCTTAACAGAAGAGTGACACGGAGTCCGTAACGAGCTCGGAGCCGCCGATCTTGACACGAAGCACCAGCCAGGACTCGGAGGCCAGCACAGTGGTAGGGCATGGCCAACGCGGAGGATGTGCCTTTTGTTTTTCCCTCCAGCTTCACAGTCCTTCATGAAACTCAGTGACATGCGTTCTGTTTCCATACGTGTAATTCTTCTAATTGAAATAGATGTGTTTAAGCGAAATATAAGTGGAGTAGTGTCGTGTCTGAAACACAGTGCAGCTTTGGAGCTAATATGTTCAGTATAAATTTTCCAGACATTCCGCTTCACAAACGTTCATTTTTGTTTTCACACATGTTGCTTCCAGATAAGCAACAGCTCTGGAGAGACTCTTGGAGCGGACAGTGACCTGAGCAGCGCAGCAGGAGACGGCCTCGGCGGGAGGACCGCTCCTCACCTCACTCAGTCCAGGGGGACGCTGTCGGACAGCGAGATCGAAACCAACCCCGCCACCAGCTCCGTGTTTGTAAGTGGAACCCTCACTGTGGCTGCGACGGTCATTTCACACTGGTCTCAGACGGTATTATTTTGGGATCGTTATTGTCCCTCCATCAGAGGTCTGTGCTGTTTGCTGCTGGTTCACTAATGTCCTGATTGCTCAGGGAAAGACCCACACTCTGAAACCAGGTGTGAAGGATCACGTGCCTCCGATGGCGAAGGCGCCGCCTGTGCAGCCCATGGAGGACCTGAGCATGAGGATTTACCTGTGTGAAGGCCTGCTGGGTACGTGCTCCATCTCATGTGCTGATAGTTGCTCTTACTCATCTCTATCAACAAAGAACTAACCTTTTGTATCAGGCAGCATTAACATTAAAGCAACCTTTCACTTGGTTCAACCTCCCACTGAACTTCTGCTCATGGAGAGAAATGGTTTTAAAATAGGAAGTCAGACATGTGACGACCGTCACGTTATTTGAAAAAATGAACACTTGTCACAGTGTTTTTGTTCTAACTCAGTGCTGAGTTGAGGCTTCAGTTACAAAATGAAATGATTCAAACACACTACATTCTAATTAGAAGCACAGTCTTGTGCATCCTTTGTCCTTGTTTATCCCCTTCACTGCTCCTCTGGTGGCTCGGAGTTGGCTCTGCTCTTGTTGTTGCCATTAAACATGCTCACCTCTTTGCCTAACCCCTCTCGCTCTCACCGCTTCTCTTCCGTCCTGCTGCCTCTCCTGGGAAATTTCTCCAGGACGTGATAAGAGCTCCGTTTGGGATCAACTAGAAGACGCTGCCATGGAAACCTTTTCTCTAAGTAGGGCTATTGTTTGGCCTCAGCCTTTTTTCCTGTGTGTGTGTGTGTGTGTGTGTGTGGGGGGGGGGGTTGTGGGCTGAGTGTTCACCCTTGATGTAATGTGATCTTGCTGTTTCTTCTTCCATGTGTTCTAATATGAGACAGGGAGAGAAAATATTACAGGATCACTGCTTCATACTCAAATGTAAATGTTGCCATAAAATCCGGCCAAGCTGTAGAAAACCAGCAGAAACTGACCTTTTAATGAGTCTGATCCGCGCCTTCCAGGGCCTGATTCATGTTTGTTTACCGCCTGTGTCTCCAGGTAAGGAGCGCTCCACTCTGTGGGACCAGATGCAGTTCTGGGAGGACGCCTTCTTAGATGCTGTGATGCTGGAGCGTGAGGGCATGGGCATGGACCAGGGCCCTCAGGAGATGATTGAAAGGTGCAACATGACGACTCTCAGATTGTCACGAATGCTTTGCCAGCGTTAATTAAGATCCATTTTTAAGTCGGACTTCTGAATCTCTTTTCACTGTGATTTCTGTGATTTATCACTGCAGATACTTGTCACTGGGAGAACACGACCGCAAACGTCTAGAAGATGATGAGGACAGACTTCTGGCCACACTGCTGCACAATATGATTGCATACATGCTAATGATGAAAGTACGTTTATCGTATGAATCACAGTCACTCGCGTTTCTTTTACATATCAGTAAGACGTGCGTTTTGCCTGTTCAGGTTAACAAAAACGACATCAGGAAGAAAGTGAGACGTCTGATGGGCAAATCCCACATCGGCCTCACCTACAGCCAGGAGATCAACGAGATACTGGACAAACTGGCCCACATGGTGAATGTCTGCTTTCAGCTGCTTCGTCATGGAGGATCATGTGTAGTTACTGGTGTGTCACTGTTGTCAGAACGGCCGTGAGCTGTCGATCAGGCCCAGTGGAAGCCGCCACATCAAGAAGCAGACGTTCGTTGTTCACGCGGGCACAGATACAACAGGAGACATCTTCTTCATGGAGGTAGAAACGCTTGTGTCTTCATCTTCCACTGTGTCTTATGTGATTACTGTTCAGCAGCGTCGGCTCCAAAGATGCTGTTGATAAAAAGCCACCAACATCTGAAGCTTCAGCTACGTAAACCGTTAACAGTGATCTCAGCCTTTGGTACCTGCTGTTTGTCCTGGGGCTCCTTCTAAACCTAGAAGTGTGGACCAGGCCTTTACCTGGGTTAACGTACATTAGATCCAGGCTTAACGTTAATTATGTAACCTGGTATCACTGACTCGTCAAACTCGCCTTATTATTTCAGGTCTGTGACGACTGTATAGTCTTGCGCAGCAACATCGGCACGGTTTACGAGCGCTGGTGGTACGAGAAGCTCATCAACATGACGTACTGCCCCAAGACCAAGGTGCTGTGTCTCTGGAGACGCAACGGCCAGGAGACGCAGCTCAACAAGTTCTACACCAAAAAGGTCAGAGACGGCGTCGTCAGCTGAGAGAACGTGGCTCCGCTCTGAAATTAACACTGTCTTTGTCCTCTAGTGTCGTGAACTTTACTACTGTGTCAAAGACAGTATGGAAAGAGCTGCAGCGAGGCAGCAGAGCATTAAGCCAGGTACAGTGGGACCTTCACTCTGTCACTGCCGTTAACAGCCGAGCCGCTTCTCATGTAGTTGATGTTGTGTGTGGGGTGGGTGGGTGTTTGGTTGGTTTAGGGGTGTGTGTGTGTGTGTGTGTGTGGGTGGGTGGGTGGGTGGGTGGGTGTGTGTGGGGTGGTTGTTTGGTTGGTTGGTTGGTTGGTTTAGGGGTGTGTGTGTGTGTGTGGGTGGGTGTGTGTGTGTGTGGGTGGGTGTGTGTGTGTGTGGGTGGTTGTTTGGTTGGTTGGTTGGTTGGTTGGTTTAGGGGTGTGTGTGTGTGTGTGGTTGGTTGGTTGGTTGGTTGGTTTAGGGGGTGTGTGGGGGGGTGTGTGTGTGTGGGTGGGTGTGTGTGTGTGTGGGTGGTTGTTTGGTTGGTTGGTTGGTTGGTTGGTTTAGGGGTGTGTGTGTGGGTGGTTGGTTGGTTGGTTGGTTGGTTGGTTGGTTGGTTGGTTGGTTTAGGGGTGTGTGTGTGTGGGTGGGTGGTTGGTTGGTTGGTTGGTTGGTTTAGGGGTGTGTGTGTGTGGGTGGGTGGTTGGTTGGTTTAGGGGTGTGTGTGTGTGTGTGTGTGTGTGTGTGTGTGTGTGTGTGGGGGTGGTGTGTTGGTTGTGTTGGTTGGTTCGGGGTTGTTGGGGTGGTGTGTGTGTGTTGGGTGGGTTGGTGTGTGTGTGTTGTTGTTGTGTGGTGTGTGGTTGTGTGTGTTGGGTGGGTGGTGTGGTGTGGGTGGTTGTTTGGTTGGTTGGTTGGTTGGTTTAGGGGTGTGTGTGTGTGTGTGGTTGGGTTGGTTGGTTGGTTGGTTGGTTTGGGGGTGTGTGTGGGTGGGTGTGTGTGTGTGGGTGGGTGTGTGTGGGTGGTTGGTTGGTTGGTTGGTTGGTTGGTTGGTTTAGGGGTGTGTGTGTTTTCTGATCTCGTCGTGAGCAGTAGATCTGACCTCAGGTGCGGTTTCCTGCAGGTCCAGAACTGGGCGGAGAGTTTCCCGTTCAGGACATGAAGACCGGTGAAGGTGGACTCCTGCAGGTCACGCTGGAAGGAATCAACCTCAAATTCATGCACAGCCAGGTAAGAGGCCAGTGCCGCGGCGAGGAGTCGCTTCCCGTCTCACACCAGGGCATGAAAGTTGAAAATCGCTCCTGATGTTTCAGACTTCATCCCGTCCATCATCCGTCATCTTTCCCGTTTGCCTCTGTATCATTTTCTTCCTCTAATTTCATTCAAATGAACCTTGAAATGGCAGCTAGACACGCCTGACTGTCCTTCACTCACACTTGATGTTTTAGAGGAAGAACTCCTGTTAGTGCTTTTGCTTTTTTGGATTTGCCTTTTAGTTGTAGACTGTCTGTTGGTGTCTGTGTTTGCATGCGTTCCCCTGAACAGTATTAACACATCCCTCCACACAAGTTTCCTTTGACATTTGTGGTGCTCAGACCTCATGTTCACTTAATGTTTAGGAGATGTGTTAATGTGTGTGTGCGTGTTGTGCATCAGTGGCCAGACGGACCTCGAGAAAGACTTTTCATTAATAATTGGCTTTTTAATAGCCGCTTTAACCTCAAGAGTTTGGACCCTTGAACACTGTCATGTGTCGTCTTCTTGTCTAGTCATAGTCGGGGTTTGTATATTTGTTTGGGTGCCGTTTAAGTGAAGATCAGGACGCCACACAGATCCATAAGACACCTCCCACATATTTAATAATTACCATTTAATTTCATTGCAATAATGTGCATTTATCTTGTCACCAGCCTCAAACTCTGTAGTGATGTCATTTTTTTCCTCAAACAGCAGAACTTGTATTTTATTAAAGTCTGAAGTTGCTTTGTTGGAATCTTCATGTTTGCACTGGAGCAAAATTTTTGCAAAAGTTTTGTTTCTGGTACTTGTCCCATTTTGATAAATACATTTGGTCAGATTAGTATTTTTCTAGTGCAGTGAGTGAAGGTAAATGTGTTTTGGGTTTTGGTGCATACAAAGTTCTACATGTTAAATATTCAGCAGCTGTGACCAGTAGACGCGTCTGGACTTTAGTCAGCAGCTAGTTAAAATGAGAAACTCTTGTGTTGTCTGAGCAGAAGCCACTGGGGCCAGTTAGTTAAAGCAAAATGTCCCCAACCATCAGTTCAGGTGAGGGTTTTAGCTTTCTACTCAGTCTTCACAAATAATAAACAAATAATTTGCCACTGTCTCCAGAACAAAGTTCTAGTTTTTATTCGCTTCAAAGCTGTTGTATTTCAGCTTTTATATTCAGTGTTAGTGGTTGATAGCGATGAAGCTGCTGATTCAGGCTCCACAGAGCCCTTTAGTGTGTTGGCTCATTATTTCCTCACCTTATCTGTTGTAGTAAAGTCTGAGTGAAAGCCGCACTGTGCTAGCGTCTGGGAACCTGCCCAGAGTATAGCCGCGCCGCTACTCCTAAACAGAACCGCAGAACACGCTAACGTTTGAATGTTTAAATGAGCAGCAGCGCGGCCGAGCTCCGTCAGTCTGTGAAGCAGCTCCTGATCCGTCCCCGCACACGTCCGTGCTCATGAATCAGCGCTCGTGAGGCTTAGTGAGGTCCGGGGTCAGAGGTCAGAGGTCAGGCGGCAGCAGCGAGCGTGCGTCAGTCCGTTCTGCAGAGCAGACGCTTGTTTCCGGCCCTCGTTGCTGGAGGAGGAGGCATGAGGGCTCTGGGCCTGTTTGAAGGTGCAGGCAGCTCTCACTTCCTGTTGTTTCCTGGTTCGTGGGCCTGACTCCTTGTGTTGCGTTCCTCATATCGGCTCGGCTGTGAATATAAATCCATACGAGGCTCCTGTGGGCAGCGTCGTCGAGTGTTTGTGCTCTTCTGTCCGATAATAATCCAAACCATTTCTCTCCCATGCTTTCTCCCCCTGCAAGGAGCGGAAGGTACACAACCTCTGCTGTGTTTGCTTATTAGCAGTTACATCTTGTTGGGTTCCTTTTGTTTCCTCTATCTTTTCTTTTGACTCTCGTAGCTGTACGGCAAGTCTAAGTTTGTGTCCTTGTCTGCATTTCTATACGAACCTTCCATGTGTGCATCATGTGGGCCACATTGCATCACTGAGCATAATCCCTTTTAACCATTGTTGCTCTTCTCATGCAAATAAAACTATAAATCTAGTTGTTGAAACATTCCATTTCCAAAACCAATCATGTTGAATTAGTCCTGAGCTTTGATCAAACATGCATTTATCCTCATTAGCCGTCGCCCATGTATGCGTCTGCTCATGGAAACTTCTCAGTGTGCCTTTCTTTTCTTTGTTAGCTCTTAAACGCTTGCCTTCCATGTGTAGTCGTTTTCTTTTTACCTTTCATACTGAGCAAGAACACGTTTACTACGGTTAATCCTTGATTATGAAGTGTTTAATTCTCATACAGTGTTGAGTTATTAATGTTCTGTCTTGCTTTGTTTTGTTTGTGTTTAGGTTTTCATAGAGCTGAGTCACATTAAAAAGTGCAATACAGTGAAGGGAGTCTTTGTCCTGGAGGAATTTGGTAATTACACCATCTATTGATTGTAAGCCTGTACACGGCACGGCAGTAACTCAGCTTCCTGGCAACCAAAGCTCATAAGGGTTCACTAAATTGGATACTTACTCTGATGGAGGAACAAGGAGACACTAATTGTGGCTCTGCAGCTGTTTAACACAGTGATGAACAGATCAGATGATGTGGTTTTGGTTCAGTCATGTAGTCGAGCTGAGTGATGTTTAATGGATTCACAGAAGAAGAAGCACGCTGGAGGTCAGTCACGTCAGAAACACCAGCTTCCTGGAAAATCACTAACACGTGGTTTCACTGCTGCTCTGACGGGATCAGAGCAGCCGTGAAACACAGCAGGCCCACGTTGTCAGAGCAGCGCCTTGGTGAGATCAGGGTGGAGGTGCAGGTCAGAGTCTGGACAGGAGGACGTCAGGCGCCGGGCTGGGTTATTGCCGTGTCTCTGTGCTGCTTTGTAATGTTGCCCTCATCTTTGCCACTATGAAAACCTTCATTCTCCAGCAGGTAAAGTCTTGTCACCTTTCTCCTTCCTTATTCAGACTAATTCTGTGCACAACATGTTCCCACTCAGTCGTTTAACTTTTATTTCTGTCCCTTGAGTTTTCTTTGACGTTGGTGCACATCACTCGCCTCCATGTGGGTGCTCTGCTCCCACACCACTGTCCCGTCCTGACATCTGCCTCTGTGGAATCAGTGATGGGTGCTTTTTCTATTTCCCATTCCTCATGTCTGCTATGGGTTCACAGTTACTAATGAAAAGTCCATGTGTCCTGTGGACAGTGACACAGTCCAGGGTCGAAGGCTTCTGGCCTCTCGTATCTTCTTTTCTGTGACTGGTTCTTGTTTTTTATTTTCATATTTTAACCTTACATTTGCTGTCTCTGGCTTTTATTTGTCCATTTTCTGGGCCAAGAATGTGTCAGCAGCCGCCACCAGCTTTACTGTAACTCCCATTATTACCAGTCATCATTAGCCTTTCAGTCATTTGGTTCACTGACTGTTTAAAGTGTCAGTGTGATGGTTGTACTTCAGGCGTCTGTGGTGGACTCTTCTTGGCCCTCGTCCCATTTTACTTCCTGTTGAAACCTCCACCTTCCTCCCAAACGCTCTCAAACATGAACTCACTGAGGCTCCTGCTGCCTTTGAATTGTCTGTTTTGTCTCTCGCACCGGCATAGTTCCTGAAACTAAAGAAGTGGTGATCCACAAGTACAAGACCCCCATGGTGAGTCCTGGCGTCTTCTGTCAGAGTCAGTGCATGTGGACTGATCACAGAAAACCGTAAACACAAGCGTGTGCAGGTTACAAACTGCTGGAGGCCACAAACTGAAGCTTCACTGTGGGATGAATGTTGCCACTTGCACGACTAAACTAAAACTAAACAGTCAGACGTCTTTTGCCTCATTTGAAGCTTTCAGGCGGATTCGGTTTTATTACAAAAAAATCAGTAGGTTGACATTCACTACATAAATGCTGTGACTCTCGCCCGGCTCATGGTTGTTTCTCTCCCGCAGGCTCATCAGATCTGTTACTCCGTCCTCTGCCTTTTCTCCTACGTGGCGGCAGTGAAGGGGAAGGAGGCGGAAGGGAAAGCCAAGATCCTGTCACCGAGGCCCCTTTCTAGCTAGTCTGCGCCCTCACCCCTCACTGGTGTGCACAGACTTGACAATCCCCAACTTTATTCTAAGCACACTCTTCCTGCTCCTTCCTCCTGTACATACGAGCCCACGACCCTTTTGGATCTTATTGTGTAGACGTGTTTGGTCAGTGATGTTGTGTAAATAAATCCAGCCTCGTGCTTTTCGTCCTGATGTTCAGACCAACTAGCTAAATGTTCTCTCCCTTAGCTCGTGTCCACCCGTAGCCGAGGCGCAGCGTGCATGCAGGTCCCGTGCACAGCCTTCACGTTCACCACGAGCTTCTTCCCCGCTCATGCGTCCGCTTACGACTCTGTGACTTATTCTGTGATACGTAATTACTGTAAAGTTCCAGTCTGTCCAAGTTGAATCTGGTGAAGCATCTGGAGACCCTCTAGTAGTGCAGGACGTCCCCAGCTGAAGATGCTACTGCGCCTCGCAGCAGAGCACCGCATGTAAACGCTTCTAAGGTGTTTGAGCCCAAACTTCTCTTGCTCTAGATCGGCCTGCAGGCCTCAGTTACTGTTCTAGTTCTACTCGTCTGTGGTCTGCTGTTATCGGTTGCATGTTACTATGAGGACAAAATAAATA
The DNA here is from genome assembly GCF_900634795.4 of Betta splendens. Lineage (NCBI taxonomy): Eukaryota > Metazoa > Chordata > Actinopteri > Anabantiformes > Osphronemidae > Betta > Betta splendens. Next base: position 1,687,066 of record NC_040883.2, on the reverse strand, counting down.
TTATATATATTTCTATATATAGTATTTATTTAATATATACATATTGACTGTACATTTTCTGAGAAAAAAAAAACTATTGATTTGCTAGATGTGCAATACTTAATAAGTAGTTAGCCATGACCAGAGCCAGGTTGTGAGTGACCTGGCTTCCACAGGGTGAAGAATGTAAGAGAGACCTTGTTTTTTTCTACAGTGCATATTGTGATTGGATGCGATGACGTCAGTGTGACATGACTGTTAAACGTTAGTCTTTTTTATTTTGAGGTAAATCAACTTTGAATCCTGTGGCAAAAAACGGCTGCTGTGTCTCGTGATCAGTAACCGTTTATAAAACGGTCGACTGATGCCAGAGCTGAAGCTCACGTCAGTGTTTAGGAGACAAAGAATGGAAATCTGGTTTTATTTGAAAAGGAAACGATTCATTCCTATAAAGTCAAAGCAGCTAAAGCTGAACATTCCAAAGCCAGCAGCTGTTTTTCGCTCCTGTGGCCGATGGTTGATTTGCCGTTCAGACGTGACTCCACAGCTGAGGGCGGCTCACGTCTTCATGTCGCTGCTGTTCGGTGATCGTGCAGAACTTCTGAAATCTGGTTCCGTGTGAGTGTGTGGGTTCGTGTGTATGTGGTGAACAGTTTCTCCAGAGCAGCAATATATCGGTGGAAGATGTTTTATTTTCATTCCGACATGCTTGTATTTTTAGTAAATTAACTGTGCAAAGGAAAATAATCTCGATTCAGAAGATGCTGGTCCATTAGTGAGTAACACCACACGGTGTAAATAAGAAATGAGCTGAAGTAACAGGAACCGGTTTGGGAACCAGACCCAACTCTGCTGACAGAAAGTTAAGTTGTTGTTTTTTTTTTAACCGGATAATACAACTTATCTGTAATTGTACCGACCAACTGCTGTAAAGACAAGGAATAAAAGGAAGAGGAGATGCCAGGTTGAAGAACTGCAGTATCTGAAAAGTATTTATAGAATATGTACAGCTTTGGCAATATAATAAAGATGTCCCAAACAAAGCCGTGTTGGTTCTTCTCTGGAGGAAGTAGAAATGGTGGTTTAATCTTCATGGGTTTATTTAACAGCTTTGCAGTAAAAGGCTACTTGTACAGTACAAACTACTATCAAAGACTAGAAAAAGTAACGCAGGCAAATCGTTACGTGCAAAATACAAAGTCAATTAAAAGGTTCCAGAGGGAGGAGCACCAGCCGTGGTTCATCGGCTGCTGGAAACGCTTGTAAATATGATCTACAATTAGGTGCCAAGTTTCCAGAGTAAGAAAGATTCAAAGATGAAGAATAAACCAGCCAAACTGGCCTTTATGAAACATGACTTAAAACTTACTGTATCAATAACGTTTAGCTGAAACCTGGGATTAAAAACATTTAAGACTAAAGCGACTGACTAATCAGTACGACGCTTTTAAGGTACTTCTGTGTTTGCATTGCAGTGTTGCTGTGTGACTGTACATGTCTGAGAAAAGGCAGTTTACTCAGTATAACTTCATCACAATCATTTGACCATAAAATACTTCAGAGGTTCACTACAAGTCTTTGCATTGGTACGTTGTACATTAATGACGGAACTAATCCAGGCAGCAGAAGTTCACTTCTCTCATCACAGAGGGCCAAGAGTTGGTGCAATTTAAAGAACGGTCTGTCGTCCACATTATATCATTCTTTGAATGTTTTACTAATGTCTCATTTTGTCTGCCAGATATTTCAGAATCACCCTGTCGTGATCGCGCTACAGAGTAATCAGCTCAACTTGTTCAGACAGAACTCACATGTCCTCCTGGACAGAGTGACGGAGTATCCGCAGGCGGGACATGACCTCATCCCAGTCCAGGTAGGCGCCCTCCAGGTGCCGCAGCCGCTCTGGGCCGCTGACGTAGCTCCTCCGCCCGTGCAGCAGGCGCCAGTTATCAAAGGTCACCAGGTCGCCTGAAACCACACCAGCAGCCAGAGATCAGAGCCGCTTCTAGACATTCTGCATCTGAGGTCACATGACGCGTTTCACAATCAGATTGAACAGCTGATCAGAGAAAGTCGTCAGGTGAATAACAGGTTCAAGTGTCACAGATTGGGCCGTTTACTACATTTCTCTCCACTTAATGTAAACGGATACGGATGTTTCTGAAGGCAGACACGCTGTCAGCTTTTCCTTGAGACGTGCTCGGACAACGCATCCAGTACAAACAGGTTTGTTTAAAGGATGCTGAGCCCTCAAAGCCAGCTCAAGGACAGGACAGCAGGATGGATGACGTCCAGCATGAAGGACTGAACAGCAGCTGCTGCTGCCGAGACGCTGTCTCCCTACTAATGTCACCATTGTGCTATAATTTAGTGTCCTCAACAATGTCTTCACTCAATCTCTGCCAGGAACGAGTGCAGCAGCTATTCAGAGAGCATCGTACAAGACTTGGGTAATTAGATTTTCCTCCACAGTGACAGGGACGACTTTGACATTTATGATGTCACTGTGACCTTGGTGATAATGAGAAAGATGTTATTGGACATCACTACCTGCTCATGTTCTGTTCACAACATTTACTCTGCCTTTTTCTGGCTGTGCTTCACACTATCTCATTTTCATTTTGGCTTTTATAACTAACTACGACAGAGCTTTTCATTCTGACCTGGCTCCATTTTGTAGGTGACCACGTTCTCCGGTCGGTTCATGACATCAACATAGGCCTTCAGAGCCCTGTAGAAAGGCTGCACCTCATGCAGCGCCACGTCCAACACCGAATCTCTGGTGGCGTTGTTGTAGTTGATTCTCGCAAGTCGTCCCTTAGGATCCAGGCTGCTCAGAGTAAAGGAGAGTCAACAGGGGACCAACAGGAGTCTAATGAACTCAAAGTCAGTGTCTCATTAAGTCTGAGCTCAATTTCATATTTGATGAGTGAGATTTGTTTCCAGCTTCTCAAGCTTTTGTTTTATAATTTTGTGTATAAGGAACTTACAATGTTTGATTTTAGAAAAAAAATTAGATTTCCCTTATCAGGATTCTACCATTTTATAGTCTCAAGGATAAATTGATCTAGAAAATAATAAATTAATTCCTGAATAGAGACGATGACCGACTCCATAAATGTTGCCTAAGAGCCTGATTCACCCCATTCATGAACCTCAGTCAGTGTTTTCTGTTCAAAATAAATGATCCAAACTCTTGTTTTACTATACATGTATGCTTTAACCTCTCACTGTGGCCATGATAATGCTGAACAGCAGATGGCAGTGTCTTATTACAAATCCTACACAAGCTAAACCCCAGCAGCAGGTGCCTATGAACTCCGTGTTTTCAGCTCCGTGTTTAGAGAACGGCGACATACGGGGACATGGAGCACTGCCACCTACTCTATGATGCACTTCTTGGACTGCAGCATGAAGTCGCAGTAATCCGTCCCCGTGTCGGTGAAGTCCACCTGGAGCGTGGTGAGCACTCGGAAGGCCTCTGGGTCCTCCCTCTGCAGCTGCTCAGCCATGTGGAAGCCGTCCACCACCTCGCTCTCCCCTCCTTCCACGGCCTGGTTGATGCAGTGCAGAAACTGCACCTACACAAAAACACACACAAAACCTTGTTTTACAGCTGTAATGACAAAAGCCAAAAACCAAGGTAAAGCTGGGTGGGATCTGTAGCTGATCAGGCGTGAACTCACGCCTGGTGCGAAGTGTAAAGCAGGGTAGTCTGTGTGATGGCTGAGTCTTCCTGAGGTGTAGGCCACGTTATTTGCCATGTATTTGTCCTGGACCTGCCACGTGTGCCTGAAGACAAAGACACATTACATTAATAACCTCCATATTATTTATTTAACTTTGGCTTAAGAAGATCAGCAGCGACAATTAGACCGCGTGGGGAAAAGGATGAGATGAACTTTGCAGGGATCCCTGAGGGAAAAGTAACGACTTCACAGCGATGCTGAGACTCCAGCCTCTGAAGCAGACACTTCATTGAGATGCAGCAGGAGTCAAGCACTAATGAGGGAAAGTTATCTCCACGTTCTGTTTGCAAGCCTCGTTCGGATGCCCCACTCATAAAACAGTCGAGCTCCTCTACTTCCTGCACGATGAGCTCATCCACTGGCTCCGGAAAAGCTTCACACTTCAGACCTCGGTTCTGACTGAGTGCACCAGGTAATTCCTCTGGCTTAAAAACGCTGGAATGTTTTTAGGCCGTTTCCTCCATCTCTGTCCTCAAGCAATCAACACAGCAGTAAGTCAAAGTGAGCTCTGCTGTGATGAAACGGCCAACTAAGCTTCTCCAGGAACCCGGATGAATCAAAGCTGCAGATAATTGACTGGCGGTCACGTTTTCCTAAACATTAATATTGTGAGAAGACAGAATCTTTCAACTTGAAATATGGCTGCCTATTTGATTCCATGGAAAAGGACGTAAATACAGATCTTTTGTATTAAATTCTGACTATAAACACTCACTGGGCTCCGCTCCAGCTCAAATATGATCAGTGGAAAATTCAACAGCTCAAGGTTTAGCGGCCAGTCAGATTATTAAACAGTGGCTTGGCTCAGGATGACTGGAGCAGAATGGATGGGACGTCACGCAGTCTTACCCGTAGAATGTCAGTCTGAGATAGCCAATCCTCTCAGCGAGCCGGGCCACTTGGCCGCGCTCAGCCGGAGCCCCCCTCAGGTACACGATGCCAACGCGACGGAGGGCCACGAGCCAAGCCAGCGCCGCCTTATCGTCGCTGAGGACTTCCTGGAAGTCGGCTGTGGGGATGCGCAGAGTGGAGTCCCAGTAATAACGGCCTGAAATGAAAGGAGGGAAGGAAATCATTTGCTCTTTGTTTGTACAACGAGCTTTGACTGCAGCGTCCCAACACGAAGCTGCTGCAGCTACAGATCTGTATCACTGCAGCTTCATCCCAGTGTTTCCACCCTGTTTTACTGCACAGTCGCTCCACGCTACAGATATTTGTGAACAAAGGATTTGGCAGGTGCAGCCGCATATGGACACAGAAGAATTAATTCACACATTTTCTGTCAAGCGCTCACAGTCTCAAAACATTCACTGCTTTATCTTTAAAAACGGGATAAAAACAATTTGCTTCAGAGAGCGTGTCTCATCTGCACACGTTGCAGGACAGTCAGCACACTTCAGGATGAACAGCGTGCAGAGTCAAATCAGCGTGTATCCTTCACACGGATCCTCCCACTGCTCTCCACCCAGCTGGCTCCACTCCTTTTTCCAGGGAGTCTCTCAGCGGCTCCACTGAAGCAGCTGCTAAGAGCATTTGTGCGGAGGAGGAGGTTGAACGTCTACCTGTCGTGAGCTGAGAGCTCCTCCTTGTGTCTCTGTTCAGAAACCACACACAAATCACAGGCTAAAACGTGCCGTCATCTGATCAGACTGCCTGCTACAAAGGTCTTTACACCAGCAAACACCATAATTACGACTCCCAGACTTTGCTGCAGGCTGTTGTCACAAACAATCAGCTTCTGGACTCAGAGTTCACAAGGTCAAAAATCCTGGGCTTGTTAGAACTCTTCAAATGGGCCGAGTGGAACAAAGGCAGAGGAGGAACTGGGGCAAAGGTCAAGTCTGCATGTTACAATTACTGGTGTGAGCCTGGAAGTGGACGTCCAACGATAAGAGCACATCCACATGCATGGGATCTAGTAAAGCTACTGTATAAAGGGCATATATAGCGATAGTCCAGTCTGAGAGGACGCAGGGTTTCCGTGGATGGACCTCCACAGCTCTGCTTCCAGGAGCCTGTGTGTCCGCCGTGGAGCGTCACCTGTGACAAAGAGGCGGCTGCAGGGTGCGTGTGCATCAGCTGTGCAGCATTTTTAAAACGGATCACGCCCGCTGCTGTCGAGTGAGTTCACGGTGTGGCGCCGGGTCAAACAACAGAAGACGAGGCATGAATGTCTGCCTTCAGTGTAGCAGCTCCTCCGTGTGCTGGCTGTTAACGGCTATTATTTGAGAGCTCCATACGTTCTGACACATCTGACTGTGAAGCGTGTTTTAAACAGAGTCAACGCAGCACCGGTGCTACGGCCCCAGAGGCCACGTGGGCTTCAGTCAAGCTGGGTCCTACAGATGTGCACCACTCAGCTCCCACCAGAGGCAAATCCATCATGCTGCTTTTTCCTCTGCTGGAAAAGCCCGTGCATCCAGAGCCAATGAGACATCAGCCTCACACGCTCGCGCATAGTTTCCAGCTGTGGTTACGATACGACGTCAGACGCAGGAAGTGAAAACAGCCACAGGACCATCACAGACAGCGCTCGTCTCACAGGAGATGAGCAGGAAACCCGGGGCCACGGCTCCGGCGGCCGTCGGCAACTCTGGCCACAACGAGCCGTTTGAGCTGGAGCACCTTCAAAGCTCCGCTGCAGCCGCTGCACAGTCCAGAGCCTTTGTTTGGACTTGGCTCCCGTTATCACAGAGCTCCTATCAGCCGCTTCACTTGGCCGCCTATGGAATGTGGAGGCAGCGCCAAGGAAGAACGGGCTGAAATGACAATCAGGTGCTTGTTCAGCAGACACTGGAATAAAGGAGCTGCTCCTCATTGTGTTCTCCTCTTTAATAGCATGAACACATTTGACCACTGGCACAACATACGACGACACCGTCATACTGTGACACTGTTACCACGTACTATACTGTGTGTATTTCACCATGATACTTTTACCAATTACTACATGACTTATTTTTACCATTTACATATATATTATAACCATTTTTTCATCACATGCTTTTTTCATTAAAATACTGTGTCCATGTTATGATGACATACTATTACAATTTTGAAATAGAAATACTGACACCTTCTCACCACATTCTACACTATGACCCTTTTTTTTAACCACAGATGGAATCGCCTTCTTTTTTACCACATACTACTATGGGAGTATAAAAAGTCCAAATTCCCATAGATTTCCAGGGAATCCCATAGATCATTTGTGAAGAGACCTAAAGCTGAATGCTGACAGATGTCATTCTATGTAGGTACAGCAGTGCAACAACCAGGACGAATGAGAGGTTTTATAATTGGAGAACAGCACGTTCTCATATTTAGTAAATTATATCAACATTTATTCTGTACAAACGCAAACCTGTATTTATTTAGAAGCCTTATGTTAAAGTCACAGCAGAATTTAACCATCATAGGCTAAATAATCCTTTACTAACCAGACTAATGGCTCCATTTCATATTCCCATTAACAACCAGCATGTCTGCCGATGAACACCACCCCCACAAGTAATCTGACAAACACACCTTTATTTGTAACAGCCCTGAATGACGGGGAGCCACGCTCTGCATTCCCATCATGTTGCACAGAGTGAGCAGTGTTTTTCTGCAGGCCCGGCCCACACGGGTCCAAACGCAACTCTTTCTCCATCTGCAAGTTTGGAAGTTGGTTAAATGACGTCCTCCTGCCTGCTTATGCTCAGTGCTTGAAACACGCAGCTAGAGGTCTGGTTTGCCAAAGAAATGAAAAATCCAATCATCATAATCACCTCGCTCTCCATGCAGTCGTGTAAAAATGTATAAAGCGATGACAAAGAACGGGGATTTAACCCAAATATAGTTGATCCATGAAGGAATTACAAGGATTACACAGTGAATAAAAACTGTAGGTGGGGAAAATAGTAAAATTGGGACAATCCCTGGATTTCTGGAAGGAGATACTGGTACGTAGGATGTTTGGATGACCAGCATGTGTGAGAAGTCCTATTTGTTAAACCCTTAATCTGCCACTACGGCACATTACACGACAGGATGCTAATTCTGCTACATGATGTCAAACACTAAAGATCCACCCAGGTTGATAAGAGCACATCCACATGCATGGGATCTAGTAAAGCTACTGTATAAAGGGCATATATAGCGATAGTCCAGTCTGAGAGGACGCAGGGTTTCCGTGGATGGACCTCCACAGCTCTGCTTCCAGGAGCCTGTGTGTCAGCTGATGAGTGATGACACACAAGGCTAAACTCAGACCAGATGGCAGAAGGAACATCAGCCAGACAGGGAACTGACATATTAGCTCCCACTTGGCTGAGTTATTGAATCCGTCATCAGACTTAATGCAGGAACGTCCAAACTGAAACGAGTCAGTTCACGAAAGCCCCAAACTAATCAGTCAACATGTTTACGGCAGCCGTCTCATTGTGAACCGACTACTAATTGATGCATACTGTAGAAACTCCAAACAGGAAATTAGGTCAGTGAAAGAAATTAATCATACTGTCATAAGCCACACAGCGAGCTACAGCTAAAAAAACTAATGGAAAAAAAACATTAAATTAAAAATCTTGTGCTACTTGTTACGTTTTGCAATCGACCTAGAAAAAATCTGAGCATTAAAAAAAAAAAAAAAACGAGACTCTTAGTTTAACTGTTTACTGATGAATATGAATGATGGTAATGATCACAAAAAAGTGAGCAAAGGTGCAGCTAAAATATAAGTTGTAGTTATTTAAAGACGTGACAATGGTAACGTTTAGCTTAACGCAGGTCCTAGATCAGTCTGACCCCGACAGTTGGACATATTCCAAAATGAAGCCAAACGCCTGAAGGAGGACGTGACAGCAGCTCTGTTTACACAGCACAGCAGACAAGTCTTCACGCATTACGTTCAAACCACTTCATCAACACAAAGATATTTACAGGGAGGAAAACAAAAAGACTTATGATCACGAGGAGATGAAAAAATAGGTCAGTGATTATGAGGATGTGCAAACGGCTGAAAGCTTGTAATTCTGTCAGTCTGTCTATCAGCACAACTGGATGCAGTTAACGTCAGTAATCACAGCAAATGGCAGGTCATGAATTTAAACTGTTTACTACAAGTATCTCGCGAAGCGCTGAGCACTGAAACACACGCAGGTGGTGGATGAACGCGAGAATTACCTGTGACCGTGTGCTTTAACGTGTTTCACATCAGTCTCTTAAACACCAGTGACATTCAATTAGTCATGATTCAAACCCAAACTAAATAAACATGACAAGCAAAAAATTACGGGCCCGAAACAATGACATGGTTCAAATATAAAAGCATCTCACAGGCTAGTGGTTAAATCACTGACAGATTTATCAGCGGAAAGGAAAAATGATGGCAGACAAGAACACGAGTGACATGAGCCTTCCATGATGCTGGAGGCAAATGCACATCATCGCTGTCCATTAAGAGCTGCAAAGGCTTTAACATAAAGGCGCAAAACTGGACACTGTATCTGTGAGAAAATATAACACTTCAATCAAGATTTAAAATTTAACAGCATCATCTCCAGGGGGATTTTACTTTGCCTCATTACTGATGCTCCCAATAAAGTGAGAAACAGGAAAAGCACAACAACATTTGAAGCTAGAACAGTGATGAGAAATACTTATATAATATTTACATAGAAACTATTGAGACCAGAAAAACACCGGTTGAAAGGGACCAACAGGCCACAGACAAACGCATTAGTGCACGTGAAAGGCTCTAAAACACACCGAGCAGAGCTGCATGTCGAGCAACGTGATGCGTTGGTTCTGTGAGGACGGGGGGAGACACTGAAACAAATCCAGAAGGGAAAAAACAGGCTGGAGCTCCTACAGCACCACCAACAAACCGGAGCGCTGATGCCTTCACGGACAGGAGATGTTCCAGTCTGAACCAGGTCACCGACCTCCCACACTGAAACAATGCGGCTCCAGCAAAATGTTTAAAAGCTATAAATCAATAAAACAGTAAAAACAGTCATTGACTGAGCTGCTGTGTCCAAACATTAACCAGATATGAGAAGATTAAACAAAGTGTGGGTCGAACCTCTTGGACGTCACATACAGTTAAATTCCTGGTTGGATCCAGGTTCAGGGATTAACTTGCTCCCAGGGAAGGAAACGCTGACAACCGTGAGCTTGTGTTTGGTTGGAACACACCGATCTTTTCTTGACCCTCACTGTAAATCAGTTTTCCATATGGCAGAAGGAGCAGCTCTGAGAGACTCCCATTCACACAGACGTCTGTCTGTCGCAGTGTCGACTTACACCGTTACACGTGAGGACGCTGCATGGTTCACTGTGTCTGGAGCACATGTGCAGCCGATACGTCCTGGATCTAATGGTTAATACACAACTATCCTCAACTAAGGAGCCCACAAACACACGCAGGTGATTCCTGTGTTTTCACATACACACGCTCTCTCTTGCTTTGCAGCTCACGTCAATAACGGCTTCATTCTGCGGTTGTGCGTCTCCATAGAAACGGTAAGAGCAGAAGAGGAAAACATGAGCTCTCACATAAAAACACGAGGTACAGTCCAGGCTGAAGGATGTTCCCAAAGCTCTAATTAGCATAGTGACCCTGCAGTGTCCTGTGGTGCACGCGTTCACTGTGGACACGGCTCCAGCAGACAGACTCAGGCCTGTAAAACACAGTCCAACAGCATCAAAAGGCTCATTCAAACTGTGGACTACGCTCCAGCGACTTAACATCACAATGAACCTCAAAATATGAGCGAAATCCTTGGAGGTGAATGCTACTTGTCATCTATCTTCAGAGAACGTGGACCTTTCCAGTATTTTTCGGCACAAGGAATTTCAGGCTGCAGCTCAGGAGGAAATAATTAAATCCACAGAGAGCGTGTGCACACGTCATCTTATATTGTGTTCTGGTGTATGAGCTTCGCAGAGGCTTCCAGGTTTGCTCCTGGCTTTGAGCTGGCTACAAGAAATCTACACAACCAAATGAATGTAAATTGCTTCAGGGAACATCAGTTTAGTCTTTAACATGAAGAGACACACAGACGCGTAACGTTAATCAGTCTGCAGCAGAGCAGGAGCCACTCAACCCTGTGGGTCCTTCAGGACCATGTGCACGCGAGGCGCCTACAGTCCATCCCCCGCTCCACTCAAGCACCGCTACCTTGTTGCTCCGTTTCCCTCTCTGCTGTCTGGCAGACAGGGAAGCGAACTGGCCGTTGTAAATGTCCTGTAAATTACTTCTCTTTCCAGTCTTTAAAAAAAAAAACTCCTTTCCTACGAAGACTTGTTAATAAATATGTTAATAAAAATGAAATGTGTGGAAAGAAGAGTTTAAATTTGAGCATCTTTGTTCCTGACTTTCCATTAACAGCTACATAAAAAACAATCATTTTGTTCACAACTTAGTTCCCGCTGTTAACAAACGTTAACGTACTGCACCTCAACACAGAAAACATTTATCTAAACCTCTGGACAAATAAAAAAAACTCAGGAGTTACACAAATGCTGACATGGGTTTGCAAAAATTAAGATTTGAAGGTCATTGTGGAATATTTTACAGTTATGACACATTTCCAAAAAAACCTAGTGGGATAAATTTGACAGAAAATAGAAAGACTCATTCTTATGTTAATAATTTGAATGAACTTAACTTTCGGGGCTTCTGAAGCTCTAGTATTTTAATATATTTGATCAGCACTACTGTACATGTAAACACAGCTCAGTGTGTATCTGCCCCCTCCTGATCTGGCACAGCTAAGCTACAGGCCACGGACCTGAGCGCATGGAATTCTCCAACAGAAGCAGCTCTCCCCAGTTCCAATTACAATGACTGAATTAAATCTAAATGAAGAAGGTAAAGCCAAGTCCTACCATTGAGAAAAAGCTCTTCTTGCATCGCTTGTCTGGCAGCGGGAGAGAAACAGCGCTTCTTCAACCAGTCTGGATCGAACACACTGTTGTGCTGGTCAGTCCACACGACGGACACCTGTGGAGGAACCAGAGGTACACCCATAAAGTACTCCCATGAAGTACACCCATAAAGTACTCTCATGAAGTACTCCCATGAGGTACACCCATAAAGTACTCTCATACAGTACACCCATGAAGTACTCCCATAAAGTACTCTCATACAGTACACCCATGAAGTACTCCCATAAAGTACTCTCATGAAGTACACCCATGCGGTACACCCATAAAGTACACCCATGAGTACTCACATGAAGTACACCCATGCGGTACACCCATAAAGTACACCCATGCGGTACACCCATGAAGTACTCTCATGAAGTACTCTCATACGGTACACCCATGCACTACCATGAAGCCCTTTGTCCAAACTTCTCATTCTCCGCACCCCCCACCCTTTAAAGAAGTTGAACCATTACGCATTCTTACCAACAGACACAGATACTCACAGGCGAACGTTGCTGCCTCTGCTCTAGTATTTCTGTAGCCATAGGCTATAGAAGCCTAGAACCACAAAATATAATCTCATGGACGCATCTGATTATCAGTATAACAAAAATAGAAAACTAATGGGTTTAAAAACAATGTAAAGTGACAGAAAGCTGCAACTGGCATTTATTATAATAACAGATCTGAACTGCTGTTTATTCATATAAACATGGTTCTAAATGAGTGGATGGAGGACAAATCTCCTCTGCTGCATGGACAATATATGTGAACAAGATAATGTTTATTATTATTACTACTATGATAAGAGATCCAGGTTAGACTTACTGTATTCTTGAATAATCCATAAACCAAGGACAGGTACTAAGAAGACGTATTCTCCACAATGGGCTGTTTTACAGTTTTCTCGTCATCATAATGATGATATAGTAGACAAGGTTAAAATGTGAGCATTTGGGTTTGAGTAGTGTCTGGGATTAGTCTTTTTAATTGGTGGGAAATTTAATCATTGCCTTCTTTTGAAATACACTTACTTTATTGTCGTTGGTGACCTCCACCACGTTGACGCCTGTGTAGATATCAAGATCGGACATCAAAAGCTTTCGGGCCTTAGCCGACTGCAGCGTACACTGTGGACACTGGCAGTTGTCTCTTAGCCACGTAAACGGATACAGGCTTTGACCTCCATCCTCCCACTCCACCTCCATCAACCTCTTGTCGTCCAGAGCGCGGACGTGCCTCACTGAGAGCCGAGCCAGAGGGAGGGAGGCTGACCCCAGTGTGTGCTGCCTGCGAAGCTGCACCGCAGCCCGACCGGAGGGTAGTGGACCTGGTGTACGACGAGCCCTCAGAGCCTGGCAGGCCATGGCAGAGGTGCTCCTCTGCAGGGCAGGCGGAGCAAAGCGGGCAAATTTACTCATCCACATTTCCAGTTGGTTCCCTCGTAGTAACAAGATCAGATCAGAGAGGTCCCCAGCTCTGTATTTAAACAAGAGGAAGGGAATAAGTTGAGAAAAAGTATGTTAATTATTTTAAAACCTTGCCCTTATACAGTTACAAATTGAAAAGAGTCAGTTAATTAGTTACCTAAATACCATATTATTCAAGTACACCTTAAATAATCAAGTGCATTGAGTACATCATGAAGCAGTCAGAGCCACCCACTGACATGCGAAAGTCATACATTTTAATCCGTATCATTTTCATATCATTTAAGTTCTTCTTCTAGGTTGTGCCAAGTTTGTTGGCTACAGTTTAGATGGACGTTTACTACAGGCTTTGGGGTTTGTGAGCGGACGCCAGCTAGAGGAATTTATCAAGCCTGGCCTGCTGAGTGTGTATTGGTTGGATCTGGGCAAAGCTACAGCAGCATTCTTACAATGTAGACACTGGCAAAGTGTAGTGTGATCCAAAATCCTCCACCTCGGTTCAGTTTGCCTGAACTGTTTCTCTGTCAAGCTGAGGCCAAGTTGTTTTGTCTGATCAACATGCCAACAGTTTCACGATTTAGAAAAACAGCCCAACCGAACATCCCCTTTGCTAAAAATGTTAAACATCCTGCACATCCCAGAGAGAAGAAGAGAAGAAGTGATTTAAATGCTGAATGCTAATGTGGACAAGTCAGTAGTAGGAGATAAGCTGTGCTGCTTTAGAAAGTAAAGTAATGACTTATTTGTTTCTTGAGAAGCTTTAGGAACTGTGAAAGTAAAGCAGGGTGTATACACAAACATACTGAAGAGCCAGAACTGATTTTAAGACTGACATGAGCAGAACATTCTCTCCTGAACAGGTAAGAATCAGCTTTATCACACGCTACTACTAAGAATAATTAATTATTAGTTCTGGCACTCAGGACCCTTTGTTGTTTATCAGGGCTTCATGTCACAGCTGATGACATCATAACTAGTGGCTGGTGCTATTGGGTCAGCATTAAACGCTATGACCTTTAGCGTTAGCACCAGAGCACCTCCCTCTGCCTCTGGTACAGCATCAGCAGCATCTGTCTAGACCTCATGTCTCCTCGATGACAGTGAGGGCACTTCATTACTTCACAGCTGAGACAAACACCGCTCCATCGAGTACACGTGGAAGGATTTGTACTTCACCTGTGGTTCCTGTCCTGGCTACTGCTGATTAGCTTGGCCAGGTGTCAGTTGGATTTTCCAGCTGCTGATTGACTGAACACCTGATCAAGGTAATGAGTGGCAGCTGTCTGGCACATTGGTTAGACTCTAACCAATAAGTGTAACTGTACCAGACAGTTACGTTAAGATGAACTTTGAGCACAAGAAAGAAGTCTGTTTCCCTTCTGGATGAGTTAATGAAGAACCTGTTTGGGAACACGTTGACTGAAGACTCCTACTAGAAAGAGCTTATTAAACGGTAGCATCAGTACAACAGGTGGGTTGGTTTGTTTGTTTGATTGTTTGTTTGTCAACACAACAACGTGTCCATCTAACACAAGCACACGTCGCTTCTCGTGTTCACGCAGTTTCAGTGTCAAACTGGGGTTTAGCCTGAGCTAAACCTGCAGCTAGCTGCTAGCTAGTCACCAAACCCCCGCCTCGCCACCTCCTAGCTGCCCGAACGGAGCGCTTCTCCGGCTTCGCCTTAAACTTCGCATTTCAACGTACGTTCTGTCAGTCACCTGAACTCCAGACGACGGCTCCTCTTCGCCGCTGTGGTCCCCGCGTCAACGCAAACGCCGGCTGCCTGTCACTGGGAGAGGAAGTGGGTGAAGGGTCGACCGGGTGACGTCACGGCTGCACGTGCGTCGTTTACTCCGCTCCTATGCGAACGGCGCGTGAACAAACACGCGCGTATATATCTATAAACGTAATAAAGTCACATCCTACAATTTAATTCTAAAAATTTTAGTCATAATCAGTCACGAACCACTGATTAATGAACCTGACCACCACCATTGGTTAAATAATACTTAGAATATTTATGTAAAGCACATTTGTTTATTCACATAAACAAGCCAAACAGAGCCAAGATCAAGGGTGTTGGTTTTATGTAACACTCGTTTCATTAAATGACACAGTATAGAGCGCTGTTTACTTAAAGCCTCCCGATAGTGATGCAGCTTGTTACATAAAACCTTTTCCACTGCTCGATAACAGCTATCAGTTTCTTCTAAAGGAAACATCCGTGCCCTTTCATAAAGAAGCTCAGGCCACGGGTCCTCTCTGTTTTATGTGACTGCATATTTATCAGTGACCTCACTGAACCAGTGAACGGTGGCACTCGACTGCAGGTTACGTAACCCACATCTGCAGGGATGTGGAACCTCAACACACTATTTCAGAAAAAAGCTCCTTTAGCGCCCGGAAGAAGCAAGCGGTTTGGAAGGTCCAAAATACCAGCAGCACAGAACCATGTTTGTGTTCCTCAGAAACACTAACAAGCAGCTTCTTTGTTGGAGGCGCTCATAATTAGAGGCCACTGACTGAGTGTATAATCCACAGCAGATCTGAAAAGCTCGTAAAGCAAACACAGAGGGCAACTATGTCATTTTGAGCCACGCGGTGATACAGTGGAGTTTACATCCCAGCGGTCATAAATACCACTGTCTGAGCAGCAGAGAGAGGAGCCTGTCAGCACGCAATCATCTCATTTTCCATCAATAACTTCAAGAAACGATGATTTTTTTCCGCCTGAGAAGAATCTTCTCAAGATCTTGAACTATTTTCTACAGAACCTCATCTGTAAGAAACAAACTCTGGCAACAGCGCTGTACTTCAGAGATAAACACTTTATTTGAGAAGTCACATCCTTTAAAAACGTAGTGTTTTACATGGACGTCCACGAGTGCTGCCTGCAGTCTTTACACCGCTCCACATATCTCACATCGATAGATATCTGTCGCTCTATTGCAATTCTTTACATAACACAAATACATATTTAGGTGTTCTGTAATAAAGATAATGCCACTCACAGTATTTACTTATGTCTAATAATGCACCGTATATTTACATGATTATACTGTCTGTGCAGATCAGCACAGCGAAGGCCTTGCATTTGAAGCCAGGCCACAACTTTTAGCACCAAAACAGTGAAGAAGTGTGCAAAGTGTGCCAGCCTGGAAATGCAACGCACAACAATACAAATACAAAATACATGTGTATGCGTAAACATTCTTTGGTATAACTAGAAACATTCATCTTTAGTGTCAGGATGAGGAAAAAAGCACTGAAGCATTTCTTTGGAAGCGATCACTGTGGTCGGTTTAGTACAGTGACGGAACTATTTACAGAGAGCTCTCAGAAATAGTGGACTCACGGCATACGTTCAGAGGCCCAGGTTTCAACTTCTGCCACAATAAAACAAAGTACTGGGAAATTATGTTTGTCGATAATGAAATCACTAATTGGAAACTATAATTTCCTAGATATGATTTCTTTCCGGCGCCGGTGTTGAGGGGAAGCGGACCTCCGCAGCGCTGTATAATTTCAAATGGAGCCTGTTTCATTAAAACTGTAGAAATAAATAAATAAATAAGCCACTTGAGCCCTGGTTTGTTGAACCTACTGAAGCAGCCGAGCGTCACAGGCTGCAGCGCCGTCTTTGGGCCGGAGTCCGTCTGACTGATACCTGCTGCTGTCGATCACATCTGATCACATCTGATCGACAGCAATGATCCACTCATACGAGCTTCCTGCAGCTTTGGGGTTCAGAGGCTCCGACGTCTGCTTCATGGGGGGGACGGTTCTGGTCAGTTACTGCCTCTTTTTGTGGTTATGCTCCGCTTTAAATTCCACAACCTCATTTATAGATAAAAGCTATTGAACTCCCGATCATTTCGATTGCGAGCGGCCGTTGGACGCCTCAGGACTTCATGTACTCGTTCTTCAGTCTGCTCAGCCGCGTCCCGTGGCTGCGGACGATCAGCGACAGCAGCTCGTGCTTGTCCTTCAGACCCGCAGAGATGTCCAGCGTGTCCTTCAGCGCGTCGCGCGTGTGCGCGATCATGGCGAGGCAGTGGTCGCTGAGCCGGTGCTCCTCCTTCAGCTCGCTCTCCTGGCTCTGCTGGAACTTCACCTCCAGCTCCAGCAGCGACTTCTCCGAGTGGCCGAAGGCCTCGCGGATCTGGCCCGTCTCGCGCCGCAGGTACCGCCCGTAGCTGTCGTCCCCGTCCAGGTCGTAGGAGATGCTCCTCCCGACGCCCTCCAGGACCCGCGCCGCGTCCTCGATCTGCCTCTGGACGATGGTGAAGTCGTCGCGAATCACCGCGTCCTGGTCCTCGTCCAGGCTGCACTTGCGCTCGTCGGTCATTTTGAACAGCATCTGGCACTTCTCCGGGTCGTCGTTGTCCTCGTAGTCCCCGTCCGGGACGAAGTAGTGGTGGAAGGTCCCGTTCGACATCTCCGGGTGTAAAGGTCCGCTGAAAAACGCCGCGCACCGCGACAGCGACAGCATCCCGGCGCACAGGAGCACGTGAAGCAGAACCATGGCGCAGAACCGCACGCTCACTAGTGACTCACAGGCGTCAGGGTTCGGTTGATGAAGCGTCAGCCACAAACACGCACATTTCAGGCAGCTGTCCGCGTCCAAACGGCTCCGGGCCGCGTCCTGCTCGGTGCCGTTCGTCCGAACTGATCCGAAGCGCGTTCCTCTCCTGCTTCAGTCGAACCCGACGCCTTTCATCCCCGCCGAGGTTCTGCGCGGATTCTCCGTCTGAAAGCCTGGTTCCGAGCCGGTTCCTGACTTCCCCCGGCGCCTTAAACGCAACATCTGGACGCCCCCGGAACCGCGCGGGGCTTTTCAGCTAATAATAGGCCGCCTCTCAAATTACAGCCCTCCGTCACGTTAAAGGCTGCGTCGAGTCCGGAGCAGCGGCCGAACGGAAACCTTCACACTGAACAGAACGGGCCCAAAGCAGAGCAGATCCAGGCCCGGATGATAATAAATGGTTCGGTTGTTTTGGAGTTTGTTGTCTTTCACTGTTTTATGCTAATTGAACCATCAATTAACGGTTACACAGTAAATATATAAACACACTGAACAACTGTCAGTGTTTCTAACGTACAAGAAAACTAACATCTAAACTACTTCTTCCACGTTCACCTGTCAAATATGTCTGATAGAATCTGTAAAACTCTTTTTAGGGTTTAAAATGACAACACAACTCCGTGTAAAACACGGTCGGTTTGAATTGTGTAAAAACGGCTTCCTCCAGCGCGACCACCTGTTTTTCACTCACCTCCTGGCATCAAACGACGAGTCTGCAGCAGAAACACGTGACGCCACCTGTTGGACGCTCAGAACACCTTTTCGGGCCCATTTGGCAAATTAAAAACTGTGAGCGGAACGTTTAACGTGATCGGCCAAGAAAGTGGAAGTAAATGAGGACGTTGCATTAGAGCCTGTGATGTGCGTCGTCTGCTCTGAGGGAGTCATTAAAGCTGATGTGGTCGTCTCATAACAGCAATGATGTGCTCTGCATGTGAGACCTGCACCTTTATTAGAAACTGCAGAGCCAAACGCAGCAGAGGAACGCGCTGTGACCCGAGTGCAGCCGAGCGTCTGCATCTGCAGACATTGTCCTGCAGCAGAGCCTCACTGGGCGTCAGGCAGCATGGAGTAATGTTATGGCTTTGGGGAGTGTCGTTGTGGCACGATTGCATTTACATTCAATCATTGTGAAGAGAAGACGCGCTCCACCTACTCACACAGGACAATGTGGTAAAAATACAGGCCTTTCTGCACCGAGGCTGGATGGAAAAACACACAAAGCCACATACAGTATTTCCTCCCTCCGTTCTGAGCTGATGAAACGTCTCAATGCAGGAAAATAGGATTTAACAATGCACAGGGATTTGGAGCACTACAAATATGAGCGAGATCACATCCGACCACCAGATTAGATGAAGTTTAGACGTTTCCAAACTGAGGTTACCTCATAGTGAGCAGGCAACCCGCTGCTCAAGGGCACAGCAACCAGGCGAATCCAGTGTCTGTGTGAGGAGGTCAAGGCAGTGGTTCCGATGGACGGGGGACGTCAGAAGCGGTCAGAAGTGGCTCTACAGACCTTTATTTTGTAGTAGACACCAATGAATTCAATCCCAATTAGGTGAACGTGCAGTAAAACCTGTGTCCAATGCTACGACTTTCTGCCACGTTCCCTCAGGCTCATTTAATTAGACGTAACTAAAACTCTGCCTAAAACTCTGCTGTGATGTTTTTGGCTGCTCTGCGTCTTATTTTGAAACTCCAAACCACAGAGTGATGACCCGTCACCCCCGGGACGACAGGCGCTGCCAGTGACATCATACCTTATGTGCTTTTCTAAGACTCTTTCTGAGCAGCAGCTCAGGGCCTGAAACAGAAATTCACGCTTATCCTTTTTCATTATCAGTAGTTTCCCAGTGAGGCTTCTTCTGTATCTCCTCACAGACTGCGGCCAAAGTGTTGAGATAAAACATCAGCCACACACTCAGCGCTAAAAATGCATAGCTTTGTCAAAGGGAGCGAAACCAGAAGTGGTGCACGTCTCCTCTCTGAGACCCCGTCCTCCCTCCTCACAGCTGCAGAAACGCTGGACCTGTTCCACCTCCTCCACCCGGCCACACGCAGAACTCTGGTGCGTGAACACGGAACAACGGGCCTGAAGCGCCGCCGTGTCGCTCGCAGCTCCGGTCCACGCCGTGTCCCAGCACAGTGTGAAGAACCCCACAGGGACGTGAGGACCATGGCAGCATCGCGTGAAGTGGACCCACCCGGTCCGGTATCGGGTCTGTTCCTGTATGTTTGCTCCGGTCCAAAGTAAATTCTATGTGGATGGTTTTTGTCGACCTCTGACTTCAGTGATGAAATCATTTACTATTCAGACCCTTAATATGAATTTTTGTGCATTTACTCGTCCTGCACCTTTTCTATCCATCTGAACCACTGCTCCAACACACACATTTGTCTGTTGAAAGGAAAGTGCCACAAACGGAAACATTCAATTCCGATGAAAACTGAAAGCGCTGTAATGATTATTGGTCACAACAGAAGGAATGATGTCACTGCAGAGCCGACCAGATATGATTAGCAAACGCTAGCATGCTAACACCACGAACCTTCACTGGTCAGTATTTTATCGTCCTGTTTGAAGGTTGTGCACGTTAGAACCGACCCCATCGCGCGTTCGCTTCCGCTGCTGCTTCGGTGACGGCTGTTTGTGTTCGGCTCTCGTCTGATTCATATTTATTTCATCCTCCTCCTCTCCTGTCTCTGCTCATGCTCACAGTTTGCCCCAACTCTAATGAAGTTATTTCTCTCCAGCTTGAGATAATGGGCCAAGAACAACCCATTTGTCTGCGTTCTCCACGTCCGCATCATTACAGCAGGCGTTTCCGGGCGGCTGCTGATTCATTTTCCCGGCGCCGTTCGCATCTGAAGGCGCTAATGTGGAGCCACGTTGACGCTCTGATGTTTATCAGCATTTTCATCACCGCGAGATTGATGGAAGCGAACTGTGCGTTTTTCTCCAAACATTAGGTAGAGGCCCCAGGAGAGGAGCGAGATGTGATTAATTAGTGGAGCGCTGTCTGTAATCGTGTGTGACATCTGGGAGCGAGCGTTTTGTCGCCGCCTCCATTTATGAGTCGTCCTCTGAAGGCGGAGACGGCCTCCGTCCATTTGGTTTGACAACGGACGGACGCAGCCGAGCTCAGATCACTTGATGAAGCAGCGATGGGTTGAGATCGTTGAGGACGTGTTCTCCCCCTCACGGCCTGTGGACGTGCTGAAGTCGTGGACTCCGTTCTCCGCGTTTTCCACGGCCTGTTTTGAATCACGGCCTCTTCCCCGCGGCCACGGCTGCAGCTGCTTCTTTTCAGGCTGACGCATCCTCTGCCTCGCTGTGTAAAACAGACGTGGTTCTGACTAATGGAGAGTGGAGCACGGACCGGTGCTGGCGCCGGGCCCGTGCATGTGTGGGTCGACTGATCCGCGAACCTCACGCGAACCGCTTTTTACGCCAGGAAAGAACTGGATTCAGGGCAGAGGCTGTTTCATCATCATTGATTCTGCAGTGAACAACAATTATCACAGTGCTTTCAGTTTCCGCTTCCGTTTGTGGCACTTTCCTTTCAAACGGCCAGATCTCAGTGTGGATGTGAGTTCTGTGGTCGTCAGAACAAACATTTCCTGGGGTCTGAATGACATCAGTGCTGCACATGGAGGCTGAAGCAGAGTAAACACACGTCAAAGCTGAGCTGCAGTGAAAGTCTGGCAAAGTACCATCCGTGTAACTTGACACAGTTATTTGTAAGCAGCGATTGAATAGTAGCTTCCTAATCAGTGAGCGAGGATTTTATCGGCCAGAGTCCGGCTGTTTCCAGCCCAAGTCTAAACTACCGGAGCCTTTGAGCTGATGGGGGAGAGCAGCAGTCCCCTCACGGTATCAGGTTATTTTCCAGAACCTCGGACTCGCTGTGGAAATCCTGTGATCAGAAACAGGGACGACTACAGCACGATGTGACAGGCAGCCGTCAGCGCTGATGAACGACGCTGGGCGGCGACAAGCCGTTCATCTCAGTCATCGAGACTCAGATGATGTGATTGATTATAGTGTGAATCCTGAACAAACCAATTTAAAGCTAATTACAACGCTGGTGCACGATTTATATCTTCTCTCCACTCTCTCCAGTAACTTATAATTAGTACGAAGTCCTTTATTTCATTACTTCTGCACAAACCTTAGCCTCCGTTTATTAAGGCCACTGACCTTCACCTGCTGAATTAACGTCGCTACCAAAGAAATGGAAGCCATTTAAGAAGTTATTAAGAAAATATGCACGTTGTCTTCTGTCGATGACATAACAGACCTTGTACTCGGTCCAATCATGACTTCAACCATTTAACTACATAATTGCAGCCATAAAAGCCACAACAAAGGACCTTTGCTAAGATTTTGTATAAAGGAACATTTGAAGTTAAATTGGTAGCAGCTCTGAGATAAATCCCTGCTAGTCCTCCTTCTAATAGAGTTCATTTGTAGTTTATATAATGATTCTTGTTATTTTAAATGCAGCCACTGACGAATGTGAGTTAAGGGAGCGACAGTAACAGAAAAAAAACATGTTTCCAAGAACAGATTAAAGGCAGCGTAGAGGGCAGCGAACTGGAAAGGGAATTAAAACGCAGCCCTTTCTCAAAGCAGAGATGAGCCTGAAGCGTGACCTTCTCCCATCGCAAACCTGCAGCCTATAGCATCAGGAGAGCTATAATCATAAAATGATTATGACTGCGTATGCAGTCAGGGATGGCGTCATTTGCTACATGTCTCATTCAGCAGATAATGACTTCAGGGACTCTGGAGGTATAAATAATGCACCAGCCCATTCGAAACACAAGGAATTTGGGAAAATAAACATGCACAGCAGCCAGAGTATACTGGAAAAATCACTTTTATGATGAAAACTGTTACCAGGGTGACTCAAGAGCCAAAAAACGCTGAATGTTGCTTTTCTGCTCATCAGAAGAACTGGCGAGGCTCGAACCTCCCAACAGCAAAATGCGTCTACATATGTTGAAGCTTGGAAATAAAACGCATGCAGAGAAAATGTCTCCCACTTTTATGCACAGATGCAAATCTGATCCTTTATCCAGCAACACGGCACCGAGGAGATGCCCCAGACGCCCTCCTGAGGCAACATCTGCCCAGATGTTACTCCAGGATTTGAATCATTCCTTCACTGAGATCTGATGATTTGAGGTCTCTGAGCCTTTGTGAACAGCGTCTATGCAGAGCATAATTATGAAGTTTACTGAGAAACAGAATGAAGTATGAGAATAAAGCCACTGGAGCCGCGCCGCTCAGCGCGAGCGGAGCCGCTCTGAGTGGGTGTTTGCAGCAGCAGAGGCCTCGGCTTCTATTCGGGAGCGTGGTGTCATCTTTTAAACAACGGCCGAGTTCAGAGAGTTTGTTTCAAGAGGTTTGACTCTGATGACCTGAAAATAAAACCTGAGCCGAAACAAGAAACAAACGCATCCAGAGATCCATCACTTCCCTCACGCTGTCGGACACATTTGACCATTTACACCAACGTACAGTAACAGGCTGAATATTACTGGTCATGATCAACGCTCATCTTACAGCCGGTGTGAAGCATACAGAGGTTTTTCAATGTATGGGCTGAAAATAAGGATGTGAGTCAGATTCAGAGGAGAACGGGCTAAAAACCCGAGCAGCTTAGGATGATTGAGTGGAGCGCAGTGAACTGGCCTGTTGGACCGATACCAAGCGTAGAATCAAACAGGAGCCACTCCAGGCTGCGTTAGGTGACTGACAGGCCGACCGGACCTGAGCCCAGCTGCTCCAACGTGGCAGCGCTGGTTGGGTCCAGACGCGACTCGGCCCAGTCGCTGCTGCAGAGGCTGGATGAGACCTGCGTCCAAACATCACGGAGGCCACATCTGTGTTCTTCATGTTCCCGGAGCTCGCTTTTATTTATTAGCGCAGCGTGCACTTCATGCTGTTGCTACGGCAACCAGAGCAGACAGAGGTTGACGCTGGCTGAACCAGGAACATGGTCACAAATGGTCAAAAAATGTGATCTGAACATGCACTGATTTAACCAAATGGGGGAAACATAGATGATTTAACAGCTTCTACGTGTGAGTCCAGCAGAACCTGCTGCAACCTCACACACTGCACAGCATCAGCTTCAATGTTGCTCCACACGCAGTCATCTGCACGTCCTCGTGTCGGTCCCAGCACAGACGACGCTGTGTCAAACGCTCCAGAGCAGCTAATTCATCAAAGATGTGAGAATGCGAAACATGCTGTGGACGATGACGTTACGATGGAAAGAAGCCACAATCTAAACAGTCGCCTCCAGCGGCACCGACCGATCTGAGCCCGGCCTCTAAACGCAGCTCCGTCCACTGGAGGCTCCACTGGTGCTGCTTTTATTTTAAAACACTAGTTGTAAAGGTTTCGCTGAAATGAGCAGATGTTTTCTAACGCAAACCCGACCACGGACGCAAACTCCACACAAAACCAGGATAAGCAGCCCTCAGAGAAGAGCAAATCTGAATGTGCACATCCTCCCGACAACTGGACCAACTGCAGCCGCCGGTGAAGATTACGGGAAATGATTGAAAGCTCCAGAGCCGCTTTTAAATGCACCTTGTGCTGAGATTGTCCTGTCAGCCAATAGTGTTGCCATGAATAATGCAGCCGCTCTGATCCCCTGCTCAGAGCCACTGAGGAACATAAACACCCCGACATGCTGAGAATATCACTGGGATTAGCTGGAGCGTTTATCTGCTGGTGGCTCTGTAGAGGCACCAGGCGGGTTCTGGCCGGGGTTCTGAAGCACCAGGCGGGTTCTGTCCCCAAACACGACATGCAGACGTCTGAGGAAATGTGGAGTCCTAAACTTTTACTCTCTTAAACATTGATGGCCCGCGACCGTTAATGAGGAACGTCACCGGTGAAAGTAAATCTGTTTTACTGCCGAATCGAAGCTGAAAACCCAGACTATAACAACTTTATTCCTCCCCTCCGAGCAGCTGAGATATAGGATCCGCTGCTGGCAAATAAAACCCGGCGGTGAACACTGTCCACGGACCCGTTGTTAAGCCAGTATTAGTGGAAGGGAGGCAAAAGTCAAGTGATGCTGCAGCGAAACGACGGCGGGGCTTTGATGGCGATCCGTGCTTCTACTGCTGCAGCAGGTGATTTCAGCAAAGGTCACGACGGAGGAGCTGAAGTGTGGAGACCCCCACCCTCAGACCCAGCAGAACCGGCCTCGGCCCGATTCACCCACCGACACAAGCAGCGCGTTGCTGCCGGGTGCGATCGCTTTGTGTTGGATGTGGAACCGTTGCCAAGACGACTGCAGCATCTACGAAGTGAGCTCATGGTTGTGGAACGAGATGTTGAGGCTTCTGATTCTCTGCCACACGGTCGCTCACTTCGGCGCGCGTGTTTTCCACATGCTGTAAGCCGTTTGTGTGGCAGCTGGCAGGACGGCTGAGGCGGTGCCGTAATCTCTGGACCGCGCTGCCGGGCCTCTGCCTGGTGCCGGGCCTCCACTCGCTCACAGGCACTTTGTGTCTGGGCGGCTCGTTTGTTTCTGGGGCGTTAAAACGGGCCTGATCCGAATCCTCTGAACCAAGGAACCCCTGCGGCGGCTAGAACCCTACTGCAGGGGTTCTAGCTGCTGCAGGGGTTCTAGCTGCTGCAGGGGCTTTAGCTGTCACAGCGGTCCTACAAAGGCTGGGTTCTAGCTGCTGCAGCGGTTCTAGCTGGGTTCTAGCCGCTGCAGGGGTACTAGCTGCTGCAGAGGTTCTAGTCTCCGCAGCAGTTCTAGCTGGGTTCTAGCTGGGTTCTAGCTGCCGCAGGGGTTCTAGCTGCTGCAGAGGTTCTAGTCTCCGCAGCAGTTCTAGCTGGGTTCTAGCTGGGTTCTAGCTGCCGCAGGGGTTCTAGCTGCTGCAGGGGTTCTAGTCTCTGCAGCGGTTCTAGCTGGGTTCTTGCCATGTTCTAGCTGCTGCAGGGGTTCTATCTTGGTTCTAGCCACGGCAGCGGTCCTAGCTGCTGCAGGGGTTCTAGTCTCTGCAGTGGTTCTAGTCTCTGCAGTGGTTCTAGCTGGGTTTTAGCCGGGTTCTAGCCGCTGCAGGGGTTCTACCTGTAGCTGCTGCAGGGGTTCTAGCTGCTGCAGGTGTTCTAGTCTCTGCAGCAGTTCTAGCTGGGTTCTAGCTGCTGCAGGGGTTCTAGTCTCTGCAGCGGTTCTAGCTGGGTTCTTGCCATGTTCTAGCTGCTGCAGGGGTTCTATCTTGGTTCTAGCCACGGCAGCGGTCCTAGCTGCTGCAGGGGTTCTAGTCTCTGCAGTGGTTCTAGTCTCTGCAGTGGTTCTAGCTGGGTTTTAGCCGGGTTCTAGCCGCTGCAGGGGTTCTACCTGTAGCTGCTGCAGGTGTTCTAGCTGCTGCAGGTGTTCTAGTCTCTGCAGCAGTTCTAGCTGGGTTCTAGCTGCTGCAGGGGCTCTAGTCTCTGCAGCGGTTCTAGCTGGGTTTTAGCCGGGTTCTAGCGGCTGCAGGGGTTCTAGCTGGGTTCTAGCTGGGTTTTAGCCGGGTTCTAGCCGCTGCAGGGGTTCTACCTGTAGCTGCTGCAGGGGTTCTAGCTGCTGCAGGGGCTCTAGTCTCTGCAGTGGTTCTAGCTGGGTTTTAGCCGGGTTCTAGCGGGTGCAGGGGTTCTACCTGGGTTTTAGCCAGGCTCTAGCCGCTGCAGGGGTTCTAGCTGGGTTCTAGCCAGGCTCTAGCCGCTGCAGGGGTTCTAGCTGGGTTCTAGCCGCCGCAGGGGTTCTAGACGGGTTCTAGCCGCCGCAGCGGTCCCAGCTCTAGAACCGGCTCCTGCAGCCTCTGGGGTTGAGCCAACGGTCAAGGCAGCGCCACTTTTCCATATGCGGTTCCTTACATAAGACCTGTGTGAGAAGCTGTGTGTGATCCGCTCCGACCACAGAGCAGTTTTATTTTCCAGCTTTCTCTGTGGTCATTAATGTTAAACGCTGGGCTTCTTTTCCAGGCTTCTCTCAGACTGTGCCCACACCTTATTAAACGGATTTAACTGACTGGCGTTCAGCAATTATTACTACTTTAAACTTTGGACCTCATTGTTCTAGTGTCTAGTATCTAGTTTAGTGCTGAAGTTCCAGGAGCCTTTGGTTTTAGGGCTTTTATAATTTTATTTATTTATTTCCAGTGATTTTATTTTGAAGGGGTAGTTAAGGAGCTGAATTCAACGTAGACCTCGAGGCCAAACACCTTCTTATCCTTGGTATAAACACCCACTAATGACAGGCAGCTTAATAATGTGGACTAGTCCTGTACCAGTGCAGTGTTGGGGGTTTAGTGCCATAAAACCAACCGTGTCCCATGACTCGCCGCCGAACGCAGCTCCTTCCGTGCGTCAGACATTTCCTGGACACGACAGACGGTCTGATCTGTGGGCGAAGACGTTCTGGAGGAGTGAGCTGATCTTTGGGCCCCACGTTACCTCTAGACATGTTTTATGGCTTTCTGGCTCATAATGAGTAAAACCTGCCAACAACAAATACACAGAGTCCTTCCTCATGTGTAACAGGGGACGTCCGTACGGACCGGCAGTAGATGCCACTGGGAGCAAACAGACCGCTATGTTTTAATGGCGCTGATAAAGGACTGTGTATTAACAAATACCAGATACTTCATTATCACCACAGCTGGAGTAAGTCAATGCTAATGTTTTAGCCTATAAGCACCATTTTATCAATGATCTTTCTTTCTCCATGGGAATCCGGTGGTTTCATGGTGGTGGTGGTAATTCTAGTCTCACGATGTGATCGGACATTAGCATGAACTGAAGGGTTCAGTATTAATAAAATAAATACCATCTATGTGGAGCATCTTTTGCTGAAGCCAAACGGAAAAAATACTTTCTGCAAACTAAACAGCATGAAAACGTTCATCACAGCCTCCTCCAAGTGGTCGACCTCCAGCACAGATTGGACGCGCTGAGATCCAACTAATGTCAAAGGAACAATGAAATAAATAGAACCAATGTCTTTGTGCATTTTTGTGCAGGTTTTCTTGCTTCTCGTGGCCGCATGCCGATAGTCTGGTTTTTAGGGCGGGAGCCGTTTCAGATCGCGTCTGGATGGTGATGTCATCGGTTCTGCTGCTTTATTCCAAAGAGGCCCGACCCGTGAGGTCATGCTGAAAAGTCTGGGTTCAGACTCCAATTACTGCGAAACCTTCTGTCTGTGTTCGTGCATTCAGTTTCACTTTGCAAAGCTATTATCAATGTTTGCAGCCGCGCACAGCAAAGTTCAGGCTCCTTGTCAGAGATGTTGAGAAACCGTGAGTAATGAGCTGATGGATTCCAGCGAACAGCCAAAAACTGGGCTTCTGTCACGTGTAACAAATGTGTTTGCTTTCAGAAGTCACAGAAGCAGCCAAGTCTGTATTCATTCAGCATTGGCTGCTTAGAGACGGTGATTTCCAGGTTCACAGGTCGGGTTCTAAGGCGAGGAATGGACCCACGGGGAATGGACCCACGAGGAATGGACCCACGGACGCCGGGGCAGCTCCCTCCTGGTCCGACTCGGCCCAGGCCTGTTTGGATCCGGGCTCCGGGTCGGACCCTGCGTGTTACTGCAGACGCAGGCGTCAGGTGTTGACTGTGAAGTAGTGGCTCTAAATGTAACCTGAGGATCAATAAACAGAATAAAGCAGCTGCTTCTGGTTTTTACCCTCTTGAACGCCCTCTTTCTTCAGGTTTCGCGCCTCCGTCTTCCTCCCCGTGTTCAGTGGGTCTTCCTGGCGTCTGCTCATCATCACTGCTCCATGCAGCATTCCCTGGTTCTGACTGTGGCAGCAGCTATGGGCCACAAACAGCTGTTTGCTGGTTCAGACGTCATCGTTAACAACGTGACACAGACACAAATCCAATAAGTGTTCAGGCTCCTTTAGGCCAATTAGCCGCTGCATCACCGTGGTGTAGTTGATCACCTGCTGCTTTCGGATTCTAATTTGCTCTTTCGCTGCTGGTGCATTATTGCCTCTAACTGGCGCCAGCGTCAGCGTCGTTCCTCTTTACTCCTCCACCATCTGTCAGTTCTGTGTTTGGACGAGGAGACAAAGGTTTTCAGCGTGTGGGTTCTGACTGTTTGTGTTCTGTACAGTTTGTTTTCGGGTTCAATGAGTGGTTTCATATATTGGGCTCTGCACTGGTTTCCTGCCGTCCTCCAGCTCGTGTCCTACTTTCTTTCTGCTTGTGCTTGTCTTTATTGTCTCACTGGATGTTTCTTGTTTTAGATCACCTTTAGTTTAATGTGGTGCTAAAAGGCTCATCACGGATCACAGGTGAAGGTGCTGGTTGATGCTGACATCTAGTGGTGGAGCAGCTGCCGTCATGGTAAAAGTGCAACAGAAGGAGGAATAAAAAAATAATAAAGCAAAGGCTGCGTTTCCTTCTCTCCTTAAACTGTCCCTTCGCTCTCCTTAATAGAAGCAGCTCAGTAATTTATCTGATGTGCTAACGTGTAAACAACACTTTGCATTATTTATGGGAGATTTTATCTCTGTGGCAGTAACGAAAACAAATGAGAAGCTCCTCGACGTTAGTTTGATTTGCATTGGGCCTCACTGGGTTTATAGGACGGCGCTAATAATCAGATGTTTGACCTTTGGCGCTTTCTGGGCTTTTATTTATTACCCAGGATGCATCAGGCCAGGCTTTAATTACTCTGCTATTAATGACAGATGGTAATAACACTGTAAACTTGGTCTTCAAAAAATATTCTTGGCTCAGTTTTCCCATGTGTCACATGTTGGCTGTCTAAAAGCAGCTTCTTCCTGTGATCCGCTGCTTTATCCTGATATTTCAGACTTTCTTGTGTCACATCAAAACCATAAAAGTGATGGAAACACTTTCAGTTCTTTAGCTTTTTTTTAGCTTTCACATGATGACAACTCAATAACTTTAAAAGCCATCTTTTAACTGTCCTCAATGTCTTTTTAATAGTTTCTCTTTTTGAACTAAAGTTCAAAACACGTTGGCCGCCATCAGTCAAAGGAAGATTGTGCTATTTAAGGAGAATCTCTAGACATATGGAGCGGAGCTTTTAAAACTCCTGCTCAGCGCAGTCATTCAGACGCATTATGTTTGTTGTCCATTTATCAGTGTCTCATATGAAAGGAAGAACAGACGTCACGTAAAAACACACACGAGCCGAGATGAGACTGACGCACACGCAGACCTTCAGCACAAAAGCATCTGTGCTTTTAGCAAAGTGAAGTGTTTTTAACTTGTACTCATCACTGCGGTATTTGTTTTGTGTACTTGTACACACGCGTTAACACACCCACCTCTAACAAAGGGGTGGATGCAGCAGCAGCTGCAGCGAAGAACGCGCTGCTACTGCACTGTTCTGCCAAAACAAGCTGAGCGTAGAAGCATAGAAATGAAAGGCTTGGTTTGATTTGTCCGAGCGGCGCCGGCTCCTCGCGTTCTTTATGTTAGCGGGGATCACGGCAGCCTGTGGGCGGCTGCGAGGCCTTTATCAGCCGGCGCTGCAGCCTTTTACAGCACACATGCTGCTTATGGCATCACTAATGGGGGGGTTTATGGGGAAGTCAGCAGCCGATGTCTCTGCTCAGTAAACAAAGCGGCTCCAGGTTCAGCTGCGTCTCTGAGCCAGCGTCACATCAGTCAAGACATCAACTCAACCCTTTAGTACTAAAAGAAAACAGCCCATGAGCATCACAACCCTGGAGCCGGTCCCTGAAAACAAGGTGCTGAGTCATCCTGTGGTTCTGGAGGATCCAGGTCGTCCACCGCTGTGTTAACAACACAAAACCCAGTTCCTCCCAAACTGCAGCCAGCCACAAACCTTCTGGGTAAATTAGAGGAAAACATTATTATCCACAATATTGCAGATTTCACTGCACTAAATAATTCAGAACAATAAGATCTGGCCATTCAACATTTCTATTGATTTGTGCTTCTTGTGGGTCACAGTATCCAGTATAATGAGACTGTGTGGGTTCCCATGACTGCCCGTGATGTATCATTTGCTTATAGTTTATTATGAGCTATAATTAGTAGACCTATAAACTGTCCTTGGGCTTCATGTGGGGAATAACCTTGCTCCTGGCTGTGCTCCAGTTAAGCTGTTTACATGCACCTTCATCACCCTGTGACAGAGTCTCTGTGTCCATTAATAATCCAGATTATTTCTGTGCCACCTCAGGTGCAGACCTTAAAGGCCTAAAAGCACCACTGATCACTAAGGAACTGACCTTCTGGCTTGACTGACTGATGTAAATGTGCTGAAAGCTGGTAAACAGTGAGGTCACAGTGACCTGGTTGAGCCACAACCACATCTGAATAGAAAATGAATAGAAATGAACAGTGACACTTTTACATGTCTGCTGTGAAGGAGAGCTTCACCAAACGCCTACAAAGCCTTGGTAAATAAGAGGCAGCCACTCACTTCTGATAAAGACCACGACGCTGCCGTGTGCTGAGTTCACACCACAGTCACAGCATTTCACAGCAGGAGCTAAAGCTGGGAGCAGCATCCAGTTCCCTCGTGCCCTCTGGGCCTCACTAGTTTAAGCCTGTGGCACATCACGCAGCACAGCTGGGCATAGATGTTAATGGGCTGCGGAGAGAAGCCCGACGAGGACGAGGCCACGATGCAGCCGTCCATTCGTTTCCAGGGCTCCACACGTCTGCACCAGAGCAGTCTGTGTCGTCTGCAGCCAATTAGCTGCTGATGCTCGCGTTCACTAAAATCATTAAAGCCGCTGTGAGGAAATCCCACAGGACCTGACTGGAATTGTTATGAACTGCTTTATGATCAACTGAAGAAACAAGCAGGAGCGAGCACAGTCTTCATCAAACAAAGACTCATCAAATCAAATGTTTATCCAAAGCACAGGGAGCTTTAATTTAAGTACTTACTGTAAAATGAATTTAAACTTGGAATCAAAAAGACTTTGATTTGAAATTATCACTTTCCAGTGAGGTGCAAAGTGCTACTGAAAGCGTGAGCAGGTAGGACTGTACCTTCACACCAGCGTGGCCTGCGCCTCCCGCTCTGCAGCGAATACCGTGAAATTAACCTTAAACACAATAAAAGGTCAAAGGATTCTTTAAACGCTGTATAAGTGCTGAGCCATGGTGGCATTTTGGCTGTTACACGTTCCTTCTCAGAGCCATTTCCCCAAATTGACTCAATCTGACAGAGTAGGAGCAGCCTTTGATTTCCCAGTGTTAATAAATTATTAATGGTACATTAGGACATTTTATTTTAGAAATCTCAAGCTGAGCGTTCATCCGCTGTAGAGGAAAAACTGCATATTCAGATTTTTACTTCAGTTCACTTTTATTATTTGAGTCCTGAGTCACCGTTTTATCTCTTCTTACATACAGTACAGTAAAGGAGCAAATGTATGAAAGCTCAGAATGAAGGTTGACTTTAAACTATTTATTACCTAGTAAATGCACCACAGCCTCATTTATTCCGTCCAAGGTGTTGGACTGTGTGTAAGAACAGACCTGAGGTTTTCAGCCCATTTACAACAAACAAACGCAGGTCGCAGCCCTGAGGCCACGATGAACAGAACGCAGCTGAAGCAGTTCCTGTTAGAATGCAGAGCAGTCTGTCTGCGGCAGAGAGCGAAGGGTTAACGAAGGGTTAACGAAGGGTTAACGAAGCCCCACCACAGCGATGGCACCACCACCGGCCGCTGGTTCCTCCCAGAGCTTCAGCCGCCTCGGAAACGGCAGCATCAGCGCCTCGTCGTGTAGACGGTGATGCTGTCGGGCTCCGTTGGGGGGTGGTTCTGTGGGAGTTAATGGAGCCTCGGAGGCGTGAGGGCCGTGGTGTTTGACAGAACCTTGCTGCTCAGAGCGGCTGTGGATGGAGACGACAGACTGTGTATGCGTCTGCTCCAGGAAGGCGGGGTCTAATTAACCGTCTGATGTCAGAAGACCCCAAATCCTTTAAGACTTCAGAACCTCACTGGATCCAAAGGATGCAGAGCGTTGCTTAAACCCAATCTGCATCACATGTGCAACTTCCTCCCGTCTGTTTCCCCCGAGGTCCAGAAAAGTGCTTTTCAAAGGAAAATGCGCATGGCGGTCAATAAGTGCATCCTGATAATGACCTCAGCCGATCAATGGAAAGCATCTTTACAGTTCTTATTTAAAGCCAAACACACTGTGCCCTTTTCTGTGTGTTTGCAGCTAATCAGACTGAATTACCCTTAAACACAATAATAGCTCAAAGGATTCTCAAAAAGATTCAGATAAGTACGGGCCATTATGGCATCCTGCCTATTAGACGCTCCCTCTCTCAGCCATTTCCCAAATTGACTCGCTGATGAAGCCAAAGCAGCCTCAGATCTCAGCCACAGCTCATCCACATATTAACACTTATTTTCCTCAATGTCTTAACCCGCTGAGATATTTCACCACACTCCAGTGTGAGCATATCCTAATGCTAATTAATTATTAATCACACGCTGGAAAATGATCCTTCACAACTTTCAAACTAAACTATTGAGTAAAAAAACTTTGGCTTTTGTTAAATCAGCCTCGAGTCACTACGGCTGAAAAACTGAACCGAGCCTCCAATCTGCCACATTTTCCACATAATAAAGACCAACTTGTCAGCACGCTTAATCTTTTTAAACAGTCTTTGTGATTCGAACTGAACTGAAGCAGCATTTTCTTATTCGGCAGCAAGAAGATGCAGCAACACTCACATCCTCAGATGAAGCAACCCTGAGCTTCACAAAGGACCGAACAGTAAACAAAAAATATGGATTTGTTAATTTAAAGAACAAATCCTTTCTCCACTCTTAGAATTGATTCCACTGTGTGTCTGACAAGTCTTCTTACACAAACAAGGCCCCGTTTACCTCATGTACTGTACAGTGTGTATCACACTATGAATAATGTGCTTTCCTTATCTGGGAAAACACACAGAGCTTCAAGAAAGATGCTTTTCTATTGAGCAGTTTTAATTAAAAGCAGGTTTAACATTAAATGAAACACATGACATGTGAACGTAATCCAAAAATTAATTAACATCCTGGTAAAGATTTATTTTAGTTTGTTCTAAATGCAGAGACAAACAATAATTGGCCAGTATGTATGAAAATGGCATCACCAGGTGAACTCTGATGCGTTTATTTAAGCCGCCTCCTCTTCCTCCCTTTTTGTAACTCGGTTTCTGTCTCGCAGTGAGGCCTTCGGAGGACGATTGCTGCATTAAATTGGATTATTTGGATCCATTTCCTGAATATTACAGAAGGCGAGTGGTAATGTGCCGCCTGTTCCTCCGTCCCCGTTCAAACCACGGCACCTTGTGATATCAAGTTGACATCAAGGCAGAGCTCATTTCCAGGCAGCGCCGCGCAGCAGAGCGGAAGCTGCCATGAAGCATGGATCAGCGTGAACGCTTCATAATGTATGCAGATTTCCCACAGCCGCACAGGCTTTTCACTTTTTCATGGCTTTTGTGCTCTTCGGTTTCATGTGAAGCGTGTTTATCTCATCTGTGGGAGATTTAGCCGCTTCTATTATTCACGTCCCGGACGAAGCTACATGATCCCATCAGAGCCAAACGCAGGAGGACCAGCAACAAGCTGCTCAGTTCAGCCTCAAGATAAAGTCATTTGCTTTTGACGACTAAAGCGTATGTCACATCTTTGATCAGTCGTAAAACACAGCATGTAAAATAATCAGGGCGACCTGGTTGTGGAGCTCTCAGCCTTTACTCCCCTCCATCCTTTAACTTCCTTAACTAAACAACTGCTCCTTGTTCCCGGCTCAGCAGAGCACGGCGGCTCTCGGAGCCACTTCATCCACCGCTCTCCAATGACAGCGACGCAAAAACAAGCCCTGCTCATCTGACTCACGGTGGCGCTTAAAGTCACACGTCACTCTGCAGCCTGATATAGACCGGGGACAAAGGCGTGGAGGAAACACGAGCTGGCAGCCTCCGGTTGGTTGCCACGGCAACGGTAGCCTAGGTAGGAAAAATAGAAGCTCAAAGGACCTGTGGCCGAACGCTCCACCCACTGGGGGAATTCACAGATATGAGCTGGCAGCCGGCGACATGTCGACTCACATGAACCAATCCAGGTATTTAGATGGGAACCTGCAATAACGAGGCGCTAACGTTGCTGCCGCTCCGGCCGTGGAACCCCCCCCCGGCCTCTCCCAGCGATGCCTTCGGGCGTGTCGCCGTGGCTGGCAGGTGAAGGGGCAGGTTGAGCAGGTTGCTCCCTGAATGCCTGAATGCTGCACTGGGCCCTCCTCCCTCGCTCCCGTTTCTCTCTCCAGCGCCTTCGCTCATTCAAGAAGAGATTTGTTTTCACCTGTGCACCTGTTTTGATCCGATCCAGCCCAGAAAGGTAAGGATTCACCGGAGAAGGCTGAAATGTGAGGCTCAAAAAGATTCTAATGACAATTATTTTCTTCATTTAAACCAGTAGGAGCCCCAAAAAGTGTGTGTTTAAAATAGTTTGTCGGTTTTCTTCACTTTTCCTGATTTGAACAACGGAAAGCGTCGACGTCAACAAACTTAACTTTAACTTTCAGAGCGACTTCGTTGATTTAGGATCACAAGTGATGAACTAAACTACTTCATGTAAAGAAAATACAAGGTACAAAGCAGTTAAAGAACCTTTGTTATTACATCAACTCCAAAGTTCAGTTCTATGTAAGAATATGTAACAACAACAAACAGACTCAACTGAAGACAAAAGTAAAAATGTTTTCACCGAATGACGAACGGCGTCAAATCAGGAGTCAGAGTGAAACTTGGTCTGATGGTGTCTGAGCTTCATGTCAAAACACCTCACTGTAATCCACAGAACATTTGAATAGGACTTAAATTACCATCGCTCGTTCCAGCTTATTCACAGGTGATAAGGACCATATATTTAGATTAAAGTCACATAATTAGTGTGTGTGGGCGAGTGTTTACAGGAAGCATCTCTGTGGTTCCGCGTACGCGTCCTTGTGGGACGTCGGCGTCTCGGCTGCTACAGGCTTTCGCTTCAGGGCGCAGAGGTCGGAAACGCCACGCGCTTATTTTTACTCCTAACAGACAGAATGACATCACACAACAGGAAACACAGGTTTCAAATCATTACACCGCTAACACATCAACACGCGGTCAAACAGGTGCCCAGTGTTTAGAGTGATTTAAATCGGTGTTGAGGTTGTGTGTTTGTGCAGATGGAACGACAATAAAAGCTGATTCACAGCTGAGACGTCATCAATAAAAACAAACGTATCGCCCTCGGGCGAAGACACAGTGAAAGGTTTAATGGGACTGAGCTGCAGCCGGTGGGAACTCAGGTGCAAATGGAAACATGTAGTTCAAGATCTGAGATTTTAACGAGACCCTCAGCGTTCTGCAAATTAGAAACAAACCTTTATTCTACAAGCTCAAACTGTGTCCAGGAGCTTTTATTAATTTTACAGCCGGCAGGAATGGCTAAAGGCACATTCCACTGTTTCTATGGCGACAATGACATGAATCAGGGCCAGGGTGAGTGCAGGATGCTAACGTTCTTTACGGTACGCTCCCCTGCTACGTACAGTCGTAGAAGCTCACACCTGAACCTGAGCCTGTGATTAAACTCTTGGCAGGTGAGTCTTTGACTGGGATCTAGTGAAGACGCTAGCGTCTTCTGCCGCGTTCCCAGTTGGAAGCTGTGATCTCAGCGTGAATGAAGGGCCCGGTTTCTCCACTGTACGACTGGTCCGGCCTGTTCCCTCCCTGCGTCTGGGTGGATTGAGCCATTTTCTTTAACGATGTGCTCCCAGTGATGTAAACATAAGCAGTTACATTGATCCAGCATTCACACAGCGGGTCGCTCCATCACAGGCCACAGCTTCTCCATTCACTCCACACAAGCAAGTGTGGACCATAAAGGAGCTCGTTCAAATAGCCACACTTCAACTTTCTTATTTGGAATCAGTACAATTATATGCAGCAAAGTGACGACAGTAAAAGTCTATGGAAGTAGACTGGGCTTTCAGTGATGCCTCATAGTCATTCAGGACGTGGCACCTGCAGTCATGAATCCAACGTTGGGACAAAGAGCAACATGACACCTCATGTTCACACCAGAACCAGCAGAACGTCACCAGGACTGTGTTGTGTGTAGTTTCAACAACAGCTGCTGTTTCACAGATTTAACTGAGCTCAGATCAGTTACATCACTGATCGTAAGCATTAATTGAGGCGCAAGGAAGTCTTGGATTTCGTTCATCAGGCAAACAGATACTTGATCCATTTGTTTTGATGATCATGAGGTGAAGTGAACATGTGACCAACATTTGGCCTCTTCCATGCTGTGTTTCAGGAAACTAAAAGCCGAGCGGCGATGGAGCGTCTGCTGAAAACCGCCGTGTGGCTCCTCCTGTTCGTCCAGCTGGCAGCTCAGACCACCGACTCTCCAGGCCGCACGCTGGACAAGGCCTGGCTCCGCGAGCCGCCCAGGAAGCTCGGCCGTGTGAACGGCACCACCGAGGAAGAGGACGCGTCCAGCATGGACAGCGAAGGAACCTCTGGCTTCACGGTAGCAGATCCTGAAGAAGAACTCAACGTAATTGCTCAGAACAGCAACACCACGGATCAAGAGGTCGCCGAGGCGACGGCGCCTCCCGCTCCCACGGCTTCAGTTCCCGCCAACACGAGCCTGGTCAACGGCACAAAAGACCACACCTCCACAGCGCCGCCGCCCACCTCGGACCCCGAGACCAAGAACTCCACTGGGCTTCCTGACTCGCAGCCGACCGCCGTCGCTCCACAGGCCAACGCTACCCGAGCGCCGGCGTTCACCAACAGCACAGAGCCCAACGGCACCAGGGCAGCGACGCCCGAGCCCAACGGCACCAGGGCAGCGACGCCCGAGCCCAACGGCACCAGGGCAGCGACGCCCGAGGCCAATGGCACCTCCACGCCGTTCCCCCCGGAGACGACCGCTGCGGGGCCGTGGACCTCGACGCCCACGTCCGTGGACACGCCTGCGAAGGCCAACAAGACGGACAAAGACGCCGCCCTCGGAGAAAGAGGTAGAGTTTGAGCGGCTTCCTCCCAGCACGCCTCAGTCTGACCCACAGGTACTTAGGAAACACATCTGCGTTCTGTCCATTCTGTCCGGGCCTTTAGAGACGCTGACTAAAGTAAGAGAGGCAGTGGCTGCTTTTAGGCGCTCAGATGTCGCTGCTGATTGTTTTACACGGCTCTTTTCCCAAAGCACTAAGCTGCATCTTTGCCCCATTGCTAACAGACAAACGGCCCTTCTTCCTGAGGAGCCGGGTGGTTTGGGTTTCAGGTGCCACCGATGTGGCTGCTGTGACTGAAGGGGTCCGTTACCAGTACCTTCTCACAGCACAATGGAACCCTGTTCAGTAGAGAGACAAACATGAGAGCGGTGGTCAGAGACCAGGGTCAAAACGCTGCCTCTGTTCAGGGCGTGAGATCTGTTTCAAATGACATTTTCCTGCAAACATACACAAGCAGACTCGCTGCTGCTGTAACACGGCACCAGCGAACAGGGCCCTTAAAGATCCGGCACCGGCTCGGCCTTAAAATAAAACACACCGCACGGGCGACGTGACAGCAGGACATAACATTAACAAACGACGGCAATAAACGCCGGTGAAACCGCAGGAAAAACAGAGAGAGAGCGCGGCCGCGAGAGACTGTGACAGCGCAGAGTCCAGATAAACACAGAAAATATGAGCCGCTTCCACCGCAGCGCCGCCGTAAAATGAGCCGCTCACCGCGGCCGCCTGTCCGCAGCGCGCTGCCGTTTCCCGCCATTTCATCAGCGTTCTCCATAGAGACGTCACCGAACAGGAACCCGGACTCCCCCGACACCAGGAGACACGATGCGACTCCACTCATTCCAGCCACAACCGAAGTAAAATGCGGTTCATAAGGAGAAACCACCTCCACTGTTTTATCTCTGCTGCTGCAAATTACAGCAAGCGAAATGAGGAGTGAGAAAGTGGGCGAGATGCAGACGGAGCCTTTTCCACATAAACACGGCCTCTGAATTATGCATGTGATGAAATAT
This sequence comes from Betta splendens, assembly GCF_900634795.4. Lineage (NCBI taxonomy): Eukaryota > Metazoa > Chordata > Actinopteri > Anabantiformes > Osphronemidae > Betta > Betta splendens. Next base: position 1,648,325 of record NC_040883.2, on the reverse strand, counting down.
GAACGAGCCGACAACACGAGCACCGTCGCCGGAAAGAGGAGGAACCGGCGCTGGGTTCTCCGTCAGATGAAGGCAGTTTGTCTAATGGAGAACCCAGTGACGGTTTAACAGTCACTGGGTTCTCTGTCACAGTCAGACAGCAGCAGTTTGACCGTCACTGGGTTCTCTGGCCGCCGTCAGCGGTTTGACCGTCACTGGGTTCTCCATTAGACAGCAGCAGTTTGATCGTCACTGGGTTCTCCGGCAGCTGTCAGTGGTTTAATTGTCACTGGGTTCTCCGTCACATCAGACAGCAGCAGTTTGACCGGCGCTGGGTTCTCCGTCAGCTGTCAGCGGTTTAACCGTCACTGGGTTCTCCGTCACATCAGACAGCAGCAGTTTGACCGTCACTGGGTTCTCCGTCAGATGGCAGCGGTTTAACCGTCACTGGGTTCTCCGTCACATCAGACGGCAGCGGTTTAACAGTCACTGGGTTCTCTGTCACAGTCAGACAGCAGCAGTTTGACCGTCACTGGGTTCTCTGGCCGCCGTCAGCGGTTTGACCGTCACTGGGTTCTCCATTAGACAGCAGCAGTTTGATCGTCACTGGGTTCTCCGGCAGCTGTCAGCGGTTTAATCGTCACTGGGTTCTCCGTCACATCAGACAGCAGCAGTTTGACCGGCGCTGGGTTCTCCGTCAGCTGTCAGCGGTTTAACCGTCACTGGGTTCTCCGTCAGATGGCAGTGGTTTAATCATCACTGGGTTCTCCGTCACATCAGACAGCAGCAGTTTGACCGGCGCTGGGTTCTCTGTCACATCAGACGGCAGCGGTTTAATCGTCACTGGGTTCTCCGTCAGACAGAAGCAGTTTGACCGGCGCTGGGTTCTCCGTCAGACAGCAGCAGTTTGACCGGCGCTGGGTTCTCCGTCAGCTGTCAGCAGTTTAACCGTCACTGGGTTCTCCATCAGATGGCAGCGGTTTAACCGTCACTGGGTTCTCCGTCAGCCGTCAGCAGTTTAACCGTCACTGGGTTCTCCGTCAGTTGGCAGCGGTTTAATCATCACTGGGTTCTCCGTCAAATCGGACAGCAGCAGTTTGACCGGCGCTGGGTTCTCCGTCACACAGGAGCAGTTTGACCGGCGCTGGGTTCTCCGTCAGCTGTCAGCGGTTTAACCGTCACTGGGTTCTCCGGCCGCTGTCAGCAGTTTAACCGTCACTGGGTTCTCCATCAGATTGCAGCGGTTTAACCGTCACTGGGTTCTCCGTCAGCTGTCAGCGGTTTAACCGTCACTGGGTTCTCCGTCACATCAGACAGCAGCAGTATGACCGTCACTGGGTTCTCCGTCAGATGGCAGCGGTTTAACCGTCACTGGGTTCTCCGTCACATCAGACGGCAGCGGTTTAACAGTCACTGGGTTCTCTGTCACAGTCAGACAGCAGCAGTTTTACCGTCACTGGGTTCTCTGGCCGCCGTCAGCGGTTTGACCGTCACTGGGTTCTCCATTAGACAGCAGCAGTTTGATCGTCACTGGGTTCTCCGGCAGCTGTCAGTGGTTTAATTGTCACTGGGTTCTCCGTCACATCAGACAGCAGCAGTTTGACCGGCGCTGGGTTCTCCGTCAGCTGTCAGCGGTTTAACCGTCACTGGGTTCTCCGTCACATCAGACAGCAGCAGTTTGACCGTCACTGGGTTCTCCGTCAGATGGCAGCAGTTTAACCGTCACTGGGTTCTCCGTCACATCAGACGGCAGCGGTTTAACAGTCACTGGGTTCTCTGTCACAGTCAGACAGCAGCAGTTTGACCGTCACTGGGTTCTCTGGCCGCCGTCAGCGGTTTGACCGTCACTGGGTTCTCCATTAGACAGCAGCAGTTTGATCGTCACTGGGTTCTCCGGCAGCTGTCAGCGGTTTAATCGTCACTGGGTTCTCCGTCACATCAGACAGCAGCAGTTTGACCGGCGCTGGGTTCTCCGTCAGCTGTCAGCGGTTTAACCGTCACTGGGTTCTCCGTCAGATGGCAGTGGTTTAATCATCACTGGGTTCTCCGTCACATCAGACAGCAGCAGTTTGACCGGCGCTGGGTTCTCTGTCACATCAGACGGCAGCGGTTTAATCGTCACTGGGTTCTCTGTCACAGTCAGACAGCAGCAGTTTGACCGTCACTGGGTTCTCTGGCCGCCGTCAGCGGTTTGACCGTCACTGGGTTCTCCATTAGACAGCAGCAGTTTGATCGTCACTGGGTTCTCCGGCAGCTGTCAGCGGTTTAATCGTCACTGGGTTCTCCGTCACATCAGACAGCAGCAGTTTGACCGGCGCTGGGTTCTCCGTCAGCTGTCAGCGGTTTAACCGTCACTGGGTTCTCCGTCAGATGGCAGTGGTTTAATCATCACTGGGTTCTCCGTCACATCAGACAGCAGCAGTTTGACCGGCGCTGGGTTCTCTGTCACATCAGACGGCAGCGGTTTAATCGTCACTGGGTTCTCCGTCAGACAGCAGCAGTTTGACCGGCGCTGGGTTCTCCGTCAGACAGCAGCAGTTTGACCGGCGCTGGGTTCTCCGTCAGCTGTCAGCAGTTTAACCGTCACTGGGTTCTCCGTCAGTTGGCAGCGGTTTAATCATCACTGGGTTCTCCGTCAAATCGGACAGCAGCAGTTTGACCGGCGCTGGGTTCTCCGTCACACAGGAGCAGTTTGACCGGCGCTGGGTTCTCCGTCAGCTGTCAGCGGTTTAACCGTCACTGGGTTCTCCGTCACATCAGACAGCAGCAGTTTGACCGTCACTGGGTTCTCCGTCAGATGGCAGCGGTTTAACCGTCACTGGGTTCTCCGTCACATCAGACGGCAGCGGTTTAACAGTCACTGGGTTCTCTGTCACAGTCAGACAGCAGCAGTTTGACCGTCACTGGGTTCTCTGGCCGCCGTCAGCGGTTTGACCGTCACTGGGTTCTCCATTAGACAGCAGCAGTTTGATCGTCACTGGGTTCTCCGGCAGCTGTCAGTGGTTTAATTGTCACTGGGTTCTCCGTCACATCAGACAGCAGCAGTTTGACCGGCGCTGGGTTCTCCGTCAGCTGTCAGCGGTTTAACCGTCACTGGGTTCTCCGTCACATCAGACAGCAGCAGTTTGACCGTCACTGGGTTCTCCGTCAGATGGCAGCAGTTTAACCGTCACTGGGTTCTCCGTCACATCAGACGGCAGCGGTTTAACAGTCACTGGGTTCTCTGTCACAGTCAGACAGCAGCAGTTTGACCGTCACTGGGTTCTCTGGCCGCCGTCAGCGGTTTGACCGTCACTGGGTTCTCCATTAGACAGCAGCAGTTTGATCGTCACTGGGTTCTCCGGCAGCTGTCAGCGGTTTAATCGTCACTGGGTTCTCCGTCACATCAGACAGCAGCAGTTTGACCGGCGCTGGGTTCTCCGTCAGATGGCAGCGGTTTAACCGTCACTGGGTTCTCCGTCAGCCGTCAGCAGTTTAACCGTCACTGGGTTCTCCGTCAGTTGGCAGCGGTTTAATCATCACTGGGTTCTCCGTCAAATCGGACAACAGCAGTTTGACCGGCGCTGGGTTCTCCGTCACACAGGAGCAGTTTGACCGGCGCTGGGTTCTCTGGCCGCCGTCAGCGGTTTGACCGTCACTGGGTTCTCCATTAGACAGCAGCAGTTTGATCGTCACTGGGTTCTCCGGCAGCTGTCAGCGGTTTAATCGTCACTGGGTTCTCCGTCACATCAGACAGCAGCAGTTTGACCGTCACTGGGTTCTCCGTCAGATGGCAGCGGTTTAACTGTCACTGGGTTCTCCGTCACATCAGACGGCAGCGGTTTAACAGTCACTGGGTTCTCTGTCACAGTCAGACAGCAGCAGTTTGACCGTCACTGGGTTCTCTGGCCGCCGTCAGCGGTTTGACCGTCACTGGGTTCTCCATTAGACAGCAGCAGTTTGATCGTCACTGGGTTCTCCGGCAGCTGTCAGCGGTTTAATCGTCACTGGGTTCTCCGTCACATCAGACAGCAGCAGTTTGACCGGCGCTGGGTTCTCCGTCAGACAGCAGCAGTTTGACCGGCGCTGGGTTCTCCGTCAGACGCCAGCTGTTTAACCGTCCCACCTCCTCCACAGGTTTCGCCTCAGAACCGCCCAGGAACAAACGCTACGCGCAGTGGGCCGCGGTGCTGGGGACCATGCTGGCCGTGAGCGTGCTGGGCCTGGTGGCCTACGCCGTGCTGAGAAGCAGGCGCCACAAAGGCTTCTCCCACAGGAAGCTGGTGGAGGAGTACCCGTCAGACCCAGGTACGTAGACGGACCCGCGCCGGGACGGGGAACGCTCCGATCGATGGTTGATGAGGTTCAGATCTGATAACGTTCTCTAACGTTGGACGTCAGGTTGCAAAGAGTCTAAAACAATGAGAGTTTTTTTGATGTGACCTTTAGTTTGGACTTGATGTGCCGCGTTCATGCTAAGCTAACCGTATATTAAGGGGTTATTAACAATGCTAGTGATTTATCTGTCTGTGAATCTGAACTTACATGAACGCTCCCATGTTTTTCTGTCCCACTTCTATCACAGCGTCAGCCTTTTTAGTATCTGCTGGGATTTATTGTTTTCGTTTGTGGAAGCTGAAGCAGAAGCTGGAGGCTGGAAACCCTATCTCTGTGTTGCACTTGTTATTTCGTGGTTAAGTGTAATTTACTTCCTCAGTCTTCCCACTCAGCAGCAATCTGTGCTGTTTACTGGTACCGCGGTGGGTGCTTTCATGCGTCTGCTGGACGAAGCCGCTGCTGGGCGCAGTCTCAGGGAATTCTAACCCGTGCATAGCGTTAGTGGAAATACAGGGCATCGCTGTGTGTTACACCAGATTACAACATTAGACCCATAAACACTGAACAATAATAGTAAGTGTTGAATTACAGCGGCAGTAAAAGTGCTTTATGGGCCGTTGTTCCTTTAGTAGCAGTTCTGTTGCAGGTCAGAAGGAAGCAAACGCTCCATTAACGCAGGAAAACAGGAAAATCCAGCATGAAGCACACAAACGCTTAATGTGTCTGCACCTCGTGTGATTCACAGTCCTCAGACTCGACAACAGTGAACCTCTGGACCTGAACTTCGGCGGCTCGGCCTATTACAACGCAGGACTCCAAGGAGACAGCATCCAGATGACGAACTTTCCAGGACGCCACTGAAAGCGGCCGACCTCATGAACTGTCTTCCTGCCCACTGACATGAAGTCGTCGTGTAAATAAGAGAATGCTGGAAGTCCGACTTGTGGACAGAGGTTCTGTAGATTCGCTCTCACACGTATGATTTCACACTGTGCTGCATAGATTTACTGAAGTAGAACGTGAACTACAACGGCCACATTTAACCTTCAGCCATTTGCGTATGTGTGCTGCCAAAACATAATCATTTACATCCTTAACTAACCGATAACCTGCTTCGCTGTCAATGAAGACCTTCAAAAAATAAAGACACGAAAGAAGAAAATACTAAGAAAAACAAGTGTTATGGCTTTTGGTTTAAGTTGATTCCTCTTGTTCTAGTAGGACATTTTATATTCTAATAGGGTCAAAGAGTGGAACTAGGCCGCGCTTCTGCAGCTGATTTTCTGTTCGTCAGTAAAAGCTGAGTAACCGATCGGGGAGTGGACCTGCTGAGGCACCGAAGCCCACGGCCACAGCGAACAATGGCAGCGTCCGGATCAACTTTCACCCGCTGTTCACAAAGGAATAAATGATATTAGATCCAAACTGTGCTTCCCCATGATCCACCGATTGGAAATGAATCATCAAACCAACAACGGGTTTATTTATCTGCCGCAGCGACGGAGGCAGAGCGAGGCTGGAGCTGCTCGGCTGCTCATTAACCCAGGGTTTGAGATTCAGGAGGGGAGCGGTGCATGAGGTCCTCACCGCTCTGTAGCCACAAATACAACATCCTGTTCAATCTTCTGACCTCCAGTTGTCCAAACAACGCATTCTGCTCCTCAACAGCAACGTAGGCGCGAACAGCGTCTTCAGACCCGTCTGACTTTAAGGAGCCGCTGCCTGGTGTGAAAAGCTCCAATAATATTTCATAATTACTGTTTTGTAGCTGTACAGGTGAAGGAAAAGCCTCCAGAATTCATCATGGAGCTTTGTTGTTTCTGAATCTCTCTGCTCCGTGATTACAGCTGATGTGAGACGTGAGGCTGGACGCTGCAGCTTCCTCGCTGTAATTTCATACATCAATCAGTGCGAGAAGCATTTGGTTAAAGAATTGCAGTGATTACTGAACAAATAATGAATCATAGGAGACGTCTGCATGTATGTTCATCACAATTTCCTGTAAAATATTAAAAGGACTAAACCAAGGATACGGAAGTTGTGCTCATTTTGTGATTTGACACAAAATTGTCACATAGTTTGAGAGTAAAGTATGACATTAAAAAACACACACACACACACACACACACACACACACACACACACACACACACACACACACACACACACACACACACACACACACACACACACAGCATTAACACATTTGAACGAGCAGCTTTTTTCCAGTCATCATCAGAAACTGCTCCGTGGACAGATTGTGCCTGTTTTAATTAACCACAACAGTTTAGCAGATGATTGTTTGGCAGGGTTCTCAAATCAATTACCTGACACCAAAGTCCTTGTTAGAGAATGTACATATTTCACTGGGGGTGTACGCAGGTTAATTTACACGTCCAGCTGCGTCACATTAATTCCAGTGAAATTAAACGATTGCTATCTGGATTGAGGCTACGTCAGATGTGTTTCTGGCTAAATTCATTTTCATCAGGCTGGAAGTGAAGCGAACCTGTGGCTGCTGCAATAAGAAGTCAGGTGAGTCTATACGACAGTTAATGCAGTTTTATGGTCAGAGGTAAAGAAATCTGTTACCGATCGGTAGTGTCATTTAATATTTCACTTGATGACTGTGACATCAGCGCAGTTTACAGTGGCCCCAAGCTCATACATGTGTTCATTTAAAAAACTAAACATCAAAAGTCAATAGTTCCTATATAGTAAAGTATAAAGGTAAAAAGTTCAGATTTCCTTCTGACTTCATTGACTTTTATGCAGTGCATGTTGTGTAATGATGTTATTTTCAGAATGAAAATAGTCTCTGACATTGCAAAAGATCAAAGGCATTTGTTTCAGTTTGTTCTCCTTTTCTCCGTGATGGAGAATATTGATATTAATGAATAGCATACGATGGAAAAAGCATGTCGGCGCTGGGGATAAATCTGTGGCACATCCTAATAACCCTCAAATTCCCTGCTTATACTTAATAAGAGAGGAGCGGCGAGAGCGCTGGCATATGGAAGCTGATGTGCAGCTGCTGTTGCAGCCACTGCTGCCAAAGCGGCCTCAATAATTCACAGCATGAAACTGTGGTAAAAGAAGGAACAGCTTGACGTCCAGTTTGACAACACGCTCAAAATGCACGAGCAGCTCGTCTACCTGGCACACGCAGGCAGCCACATCTGAGTCTGCGACAGACAGACATTTATTAACGCTTGCTTATTTTTCAGATTTGCATGTCAGTTGCCTGCGACACGAATGAGATAAAAACAATAAATGTGTGTTATTCTGGAGCCACAGTAGAACAGGAGAAACAGAGGCTGCACAGCTCCAGGACTGACGTCTGTCTGCATTCACACATCACAAATGATGCACAGAAATAATATATAATAATGTTTAGAATGAACTTAAAGGTGATGATTGAATTTATGTAAAATGACAGTGGATTCTTCCCTTTTTCTTTGTACTGTTAAACTAATCACATCCAGCCTCTACTTGCACAAATGAAATAAAAAACTAACCTAAAGTCAGATTAAAAGAAAACAACACAGATATTTTTCAGAGAAGTCTTTCCTTATGAGGCCAAACATTCGTGTCAGTGCACACGTTTTCAGGATAATCTTGACTGGATTCTGACTTAATTGGGCAAAGTGAGTTTGGAGCGAGTCGACAGGGAATTAACTGTTTTTTGCATTTGAAAAGCAAACCTGCTTCTGCTCAGACTGTTTGAAAGCTGAATGGGATATGACAGAGGTGGAAATGAGGCCAAACAGCAGGTTAACATTCTCCCTCTGTCTCTGCGGCTGATGCCCCGTCACTGGTTCTGGCTGCTGTCGGGTCACTGGAGTGGATCCGAAAGGGCAGCGTCCTCTGACGGAGACGCTCGCGCCACAGGTAAACAGAAGGTTTCCAAATATACAGATGAGCCGAGGGAGTGATATTTGCATAGAAAAAAATAAGCAAGGTTGTGCTGTCAGTTATGCAAACGAAGACGCCTACAGTCCTGCAGAAACCTGAGGAAGGATAATGGAAGCAGGACGCTGTACACGAATACCAATGTGGCCGCAGTTAGTGGAACGCAACGCGCTGCAGGATGAACAAAAGGTCGACACAGAGGCTAAAGCTAAAGTAGTGAGTAAGAGATGAACGTTTGCCCTGGATGCAGCCAACAGGAGCCGAACCAGTGCTCCTGCAAGACATGAAGAGGAGGAGGAGGAGGAGGAGGAGGGGGCGGCAGCCGCCTGCTGCCTCGACGCTGCACTCACAACTCTGCTTTCAGTCCAGTAAAAGGCTGGAAGGCCAGAAAAGCAGCTGCAGGCATTCATCAAAGCCTTTTAATACGTCGAGCACAAAACCAGACATCCTTAACATCCTTACATTGGTTTCAGCTCCTTCAGCTCCGAGCATGAATCCAAAAAGGTCAAAGTCTAGAAGAAAGTAAAGTATTTAGGTCTATTTGGATTAAACCTGTGTCTGAGGTGAACCACTGATTCTGGTCCATGTGTCAGTGCAGTGATGTCTTCATCTCATGACCGTAAACCTGTAAATGTTTCTCTGAACGGATGAAACGCTCTTCACAATGTTTTTTATCTGAATGAGAGCAGCACCTACAGTGAACGCAGAGCAGGTCGAGCAGCTGTGAATCAGAGGAGGCACCTTCTGAGCGTTTTTAACTGGAAGTTAACCAGTAGCTGTGGCGCTGACACACTCAAACCTGCAGCCGCAGGTGCTGCCCAGTCCAGTAACCTGAAGCGATGCTGGACTGGGCTCCTCGTACTGGCCTCAGCTCATCCTTTGCTGCTGATTAAATAAAGGGCTCACATTCCCAGTGTTCCCAGTGACAGACAGGAAGCTGACGTCCTGCTCCTCGACCGCCGCCTCCTCCCGTCTCCTCCTGTCTCCTCCCTCCTCCTCCTGTCTCCTCCCGTCTCCTCCCGTCTCCTCCCTCCTCCTCCTGTCTCCTCCCTCCTCCTCCCGTCTCCTCCCTCCTCCTCCCTCCACCAGCGCAGCGACTCTTTGTTTTGAACGGCTTGTGTGCAGTGGACAGATGTTTCCACTGTGGCTCTAAATGGGCAATATTTACATCATCATCGCTTAAATTGACCTCAGGGAAAATGCAAATCTTAGCTCAAGAACAAATGCTCCGCTTCAACGCTCCGTTCAAAACGTTTGTGGGAGAGTCATAACTGATGCAAACAGGAAACAGCCGTTCATTCGTCATTGTTGAGCCTCGACTGTGACGTAGAACCAAACTGGACTTGAAGGCAATAAAGCCGCAGGCTGCAGACTGGCAACGCAGGGAGAAGAGGGTGAAGTGGACCAGCGACGGACGAAACCGGGCAGAACGCTGCTGTTTGGACGGAACCGGGAAGAACGCTGCTGTTTGGACGGAACCGGAAAGAACGCTGCTGTTTGGACAGAACCGGGCAGAACGCTGCTGTTTGGACGGGTTCCAGCTCAGAGGAAGCAGCTCCTCCTCAGAGTCCGCTTCATGAAGCTCAAAGGTCTTTGAGTGTAAACTGGATTCATGTTCATTGGACACAGTAGAATCACAGCAGTGAATCAGACCAGAATCTGCTCCTCAGCCCTGAACGCGGTGCTTTGTGTGTCTGTCATTAAACATGACGCTACACAACAATCAGTAGATGAAGCAGCTCCTGGAGCCGCAGACACTCATTTTCTGCCTCTGAAAAGTGTCCAAAGCAACTAATTTACACCTTGAAATGAATCAATGCCAGTTCACTCCTGAGATTGCGGCTGTCAACTGCTGCTGGCTCAGAGCTCGTGGACCCGTTCACGCCTCGTCTTCCTGACAGCGTTCTGGCAGACGGGCCACTAACAGAACCCAGAAGAAAATAACAGGAGGTTGGTGCCAGTCGAAGAGCGTCTTCAACAAAAAAAGGGCGTTTCAGCGCCGACGCAGACGCAGACGCAGGCGCAGACGCAGGCGCAGACGCAGGCGCAGACGCAGACACAGACGCACGCACACGTGCACGGGTCCTGGCGAGCGCGAGCAGGAGCCGCTGACGCACAGAAGATCTGAGACGGCAGAAGTGCGAGGCAAGCAAAAAAGACTGCCTCTGGTTCTCTTCATCTTCCTCAGCAGCAGTCAAACCCTGAATCCACGTCTGAGCTGAGGGGAAAAACGGTGCCGTTTGATCTAACTTGACAAACTTTACATGCAATTAGCTGCTCTGCAAAATAAATGCAGCATATTCAGATTAAAAAAACACTTGGAGACGAACACGGAAGCAGACCCTCGTTCTGTCAGGATTTTAAACGGGCTGCACCTAAACGTGCACGATGACACGAGTCAACAAACGGATCTGAAGGTTCGCACCACAGTAAATTCTCAGCAGCTGAGAATGAAACAGCAACTGGGCCGAGCCAAATGTGATGCAGGGAAGGCGCTACCTCAGCATCTCACCACCGGCTCAATGAAAAATGCGGCGTAGCATCGTACAGGATGAAGTCAGGGGGGAAAATGTGGAGCAAAAGTAATCAATTATCACACCTCCCACCACATTCCCGGCCCCGGCCCCTGATTATTTAAGGGAATTAACTATCGATCAGTTAAGTGAGTGTGCGGCTAGCGGCTAGCGGCTCAGCAGCACCACTGTTGACTCACCAGCCTCCACACGGAGCTGGTTAAGCACTCGCCACTCTCCGCTTGGCACCTGACGTGAGACTGAGCCGAGCCTGGACTCGACCGCCGCTAATTATGCGCCGGAGCAGGCGGCCGGGAATCAAGGTCAGCAAATGTTGAGGAGGCGCAGGGAGCTCGCGCCGTATGGCTGCTGCTGCAGCGAGGAGCAGCCGGAGCCCCGCGTCCGAGCGCTCCCACTTCATTAGAGCCATTATCATCAGGACGTCTGATGGCGGCAGAGCGAGCGGCCGCGAAGCCCAGTCATTAGCAGCACGCGCTCCAGACGAGGCGCCCGCGCGGCCTCGGATAATTCATGCGTTCATGTAACCACATAACCTGAGTTCACTGAGCCGGGTCCAGTTCAGCTGCGTAACATTAGAAGTCTGAAGCTAATTTGTCTCCTGCAGCGAACAGGTTTCATCACGTGAACGTGAACGGTCCTCATTCCAGCGCTGGGAAAGGCAGAAGCGGCGCTGCCGGAGCAGGAACGGGTCCGACGGTGCCTTCAGCGCAGGCGGCACAAGCTGCCGGTCCAGTTGTTCCAGTGCCGCAGCAGCGCGTAGGAGCTGGTTTCTGCTCGATCGCAGCAGCAGGAAGCGGATGCAGCAGGAAACGGATGCAGGCGACGCCGAACGCGGGCGCTGCGGCGGCTCCCAGCGAGGCCGCGCACCTCCAGACGCTCCATGCTTTTATTCTGAAAATCCCCACACAAAGCGTAGATCTCAGAGATGCGGACAGTCGTCAGCTGTGACTGACTTTTATTTGCATGAACAAGGTTTGAGCGTCTCGTGGTTACGTGGAGCCTGCAGACGCTTCAAAGCAATCACGCCTCAGTTTGTCTTCAGGACAGAAACGCATCCGAGTGGGAGGAGACGCAGCTGAATGTTGTGTTGAGGCAGGTGATTCACGACGGAGCTTCCTTAAGACAGGACGTGATTACATGCTACATTACAATGCAGCTCATTACTGCTTATCGCGAATTAATTACATGCCTTTCAGCCGAGCTAAATTAAAGGCGGGTGCTCAACGCAAAGACTGATGAACGAGGTTGCATTTGATGAGCTGAACGGAGGCAGGAAGTCGTCCTAGAGCTCAGTCTTTTCCAGGCGACAACCTTCTTTTATCACCTTTGTGGTTTTTATCCAAAACAGTGAAAACGCCTGTAAACTAAGGGTTTCATCCAACATCCTCTGCTGCTCAGTGATCGGCAGGGAGGACACGGTACATTTACTGCGCCAAGGTGAAAGCACTGATGATGATGAGACCACTGAGAATGCAAAGACATAAAAGGCACCGCTTTATGAACCAGAGTTTACTCCAAAAACAGCGAGGAGCCATAAATTCTACGACGAAGTGTAAATACTTTCACATTAACCCTAATTACAGGTGATCGTTAGCTGCCGGAAACAAGGAGCAAAGTCTGCACACAACTTTACCAGCACATGTCAATGAATCAGCGGCACCAAAACATCCAGCGTCAAACGGGACACGTTCCACAGGCCGTTCACCCAAACGGGCCCCGGTTCGTTCCAGTCACGAACCGTCTGTGGCGTCGCCTCAGGTCACTGAACAAAAACCAGCCCAAAACGAGTCCTGCTAATTGGAACTTAACGAGAGAAAGGAGTGTTCACGGCAGCGTGAGACGGAGCTCTTCAATCAGCTTCAATCACCAGTGTTTTTATCAGGACCTTCATGTCGCAGCGCTGGAACAAAGCGAGAAACGAGCCAAATGAACGGGTCAAATGAAAGGCTTCGATAATAAGAGGCCGGTTCTGGAAACACCAGAATCATTCAGAATGCGGCAAAACTGAGGTGGAAACACTCCCACCAATCAGGAGAAGAGCGCTTCAAGACCTGGAATTAGATATGAACCGTTCGGACGTGTGAACGAAGAGCTGACGGCTGAAAGCGTGACGCGAGTCAGAACCCGGCGCCGCCCGTGTGGGTCCAGCCTTCAGTCACGCTGCCTGATGCTGAGGCTGCGTTGGCGACTGAACACGCGTCTGCAGCTGCTTCAGCTTCGTGTGCCTGAACCCAGGAGCGGCTCACGGCTGCCAACACCGGGCTCTCCGCTTTGACTCGCGTCCCCGATTCCCCGAAGGCGTCGGTTTGGGTGAGAGGAGATCGACAGGAACACAACAAGGAGAGAAAAGACAACAACACTGTCGCTGTGAAGAACCTTTAACCTACGACTTCCTGCAATACAAAAAACAGTCCCAACAGGTATAAAACAACAGTGATTTGTCAAAACTATAGGTGGAAATGTGTTTTTCTATTAATTTGCTGCACTTCAAATGATTATTATTAAAAAACAGGCTAATGTAAACGCATTCATCATTTAGTTTATTACTTGCATCCTTCAGACCTGATAACGTGCTGAGTACTTGTACGTCTGCGCAGCGGCGCCTTAAATGGAACCTTTTCAATCCTATTCACCTGCTTTTGCTTCAAGGTGCAAATCAGATTTCTATGATTATTTGTCTGATCAACATGCAGCATCACTGAACAGCTTGCAGCAAATCACACCAAGATGCAGCTGGAGGCTGAGGTTCTGCAGGTGGAGGTCCAGGACCGGCCCGGCCCAGACGCACATCCAGCACCACCATTCCAGCAGTTACTGTTCTGCACAGGCATCAGACAGGCTCTTCTTCACGCCTCACGTCTTCCCCTCTGGCTTCACCCGCTGCTGCGTTCTCGCCATAAGACAGATCGTGGCCAGAGCTGAACAAAAGCTCTCCTCACACGCATTTAAACTGTTTTGTTTCAGATGAGGGGCACGATGCTCCATGCGGTACGTCAGCGTGTTCTGGGGCAAAGCGGAGGAGAGCGCCCGATCGCGGCTCCGGGCTCCGCGTGGGTTCTACACAGAAAGGACGCTGTGCATCAGTAAAAGTAATTACAAATTTCCTCTGAGACCAGGAGGTATGTGGATATGAATCCAATACGCTATATTTGTCTAGCGCACGCTGCAGACATATGCATGTGCAATTGGATTTGATATTGGATGTGCCACGGTTATTAGCAACCTGATCAGGTGCAGCGGCCTGAGAGCACATCCAGGCCTCCTGTCCCACCTCTGCTGCTGCTTCGCTTTAATTTTAGTTCACAAAGCTTTTAATAAAACCTTGAATTATTTTGAGTTAGTGGAACAAAACACAGATTGAAGCAGCCTCCATCCTGACGTACGCATTTCTCTCAGGCCTCGTGTAAAAGGCAGCTTCCGTCATGATGCGACAGCGGCTCGGCAGAGAGGCAGCGCGTAGCAGTAAATATGCTTTAAGTGTGAGCGCGCTGTCAGTGCAGCAGCGATGGTATTAATGATAAAGTCTGAGTCGGCTGCACCGAGTGTTAATGCCTTGCACTGAGCCCCAGCAGTTAGCAGCTCATTGCTCCTCATATTGTCCTGCTCTATTCATACTTGGGTCCTTGTGAGCACTTTGCATTGGATGAAGTCTTTACTTGGGGCTGAGCTGGAGGACACGACGGCGCCGGTCCCTCGATTCTTTTAAGGTACATAAATATTAATGGTACAGACGCCATAATAGGCTTAAGTGTTTCCTTAATATTCTGTGCAGGGCAGCATGCGTCTTGTAGCATAGTGAGCATTTATAGCATGCAGTCCTCGCTGAACAAAGCCGCTCTGCTACTGTAAAAGGTCACCTGCGGGTTTCTGCAGGTTTTAGCCCATTTATTAGGAGTCAGATCTATACTTGACATTACTGCTGACCACATTCCAGCAACAACAATCCATGGCGTATGGATTTGTGATTTTTCACAGCAGCAGCGCAGGCCGCGTTGCATTTGCATCTCTGTAAAGCGTAAGAAGCAGCTCGCCGAGCCTTGAATCTGTGTTTTTCAGACCGGGTCTGTGCATAATCCATCCTGGATTCCACACAACACTGTTCTGTCATGACACACAACTGATTTGCAAACCAATCTGCACTCACACTTTAAGTGAAAGGCAGGGCAGCATCCATCTAAACGGGCACCTGTCTGTCAGAGGGCAGACATGAAGGAAGAAACAAAAACACAGAGCTCTGCAAGAAGAAGTCCTCCTTATTTCTAACAAGCCGTGTGCTTCATATGCTTTAGTTTCATGTTGTTCCCAGGAATATTCCATTAACATTCTGTTAACCCATTAAAATCAGTTTCAGATCAGGGCAACAGACACGGGTGAACTGGGCCTCACCTCCTGTGGAACCCGTCGTCCTATCGCCGTGGTTACAGATGGGAATGGACCGGCCGTTAGGAGTGGTCCCAGTGGGCAGCTCCGTCCCAACGTGGAGCGACAGGCCTGCTTTTTCAACTCCTTGGACGTTATACATCCCATTCTGTTCATCTTGTTTAGTTGCAGCACTTACAACCACTAAGTCAACAAAAACACGCCACACTAAAGAGAGAAGGAGGAAACCTGTGAGCATCCCTGCAGCAAAAATATAGGAAGTTTAGCATCACTGCAATAAACACTCACCTTCAAATGAAAGCCTAATGTTTGACTTAAGCGGTTACGTTTATATGGTTGCTGCGCTGTATATTAGGAATTATAACATTTAGTTTATGGTGAAACAATAAGTGTTAAATTATACTATTCAAATTAAGCAAATTGACTTTCACCTGAATTCTTGAGACAGAACAGACAACAGATCTGAATATGAAGCAGCACAGACTCCCGTCCTGACAGTCACTGCAGCGGCGCCGCCATCACGGCGCCTGAGTCCGTCTGAGCACACGCGACAACGGGAGCGCTGGGATTTGTGTTGTGAAGGTAAAACGACGCTGTTGGGTAGAAGTGGGTGTTTACATCACACACCGCTCCGTCCACGCGCTGAGCGGGCGTTTATGGCCCAAACCTGTACAGAGTTGAATGACAGGCGGAGAGCACGAGTAGAGATGAGGGCTTCTGGCTGTTTAGGAGATGATTGGTTTGGAACAATGAGCAAGAGAATGATGAGAAATGACCTTCAAGCAGCGAAAGTCAAATTTAGGTCCAATCTTTTATTCCTGCTTTACACGAGGCCTCATTATGCGGCGCTGCAAAACAATTCTCCCTGAAGTGCGTATTAAGTCTGGCTTAGAGCTACAACCTTTGTTTATTCTCCATTTAGCTGCAGCAACGGATCCCGACAACAAACACTGTCCTGATTCGGGACTCGCCAAAACATTTTTCATTCTCCCACCGTGTGCGAGGAGAGTTGTTTTCGAGGGGAACTAACTTTCTTGCTATTTCTAGTCATGTGTAGTTCAATATTGCGATCATTACACATTATGCGACTGTGCTGCGCTGAGCCAGGACTGCACACAAAGCAGGAAAAGCCCAAACTTGCTGTGGGATTAAAAGCAAGCTTTGCATAGTTAAACAGCGAGATTCCTGGAAGCTGCCCGTCTCCTCCGCGTGCCGGCGCCATGAATCGATGCCACATCAAACGTGACAGCTATAGATTTAACCACTTTGCCTGGATCTCGGGCGAACGCGGATTCGGTTGAGGAAAGTTGACTTGTGTGAAGCTACCTGGCTTTTCGCTGCCTCGCTCCAGCGAGGCTCCATCGACTGCTTCAACTCGGTGTGAACTGGAAACGCTGCTCGCTCCCTAATCTTCCGCCTCTGATGCTTTTTGAAATCATCAGCAGTTCTGGCACCTGCAGCTCCTTTTCTTAGGCTACCGGGCACTTAGTTAATAATATAAACACATTATCTATCGGAAATCTCTTTCAC
Source organism: Betta splendens (assembly GCF_900634795.4). Taxonomy (NCBI): domain Eukaryota; kingdom Metazoa; phylum Chordata; class Actinopteri; order Anabantiformes; family Osphronemidae; genus Betta; species Betta splendens. Next base: position 1,631,673 of record NC_040883.2, on the reverse strand, counting down.
ACGCTCTTTCTCTCCCCCTTTTACCCCCAAACTTGAATCATCCTGTAATAAATACGGAGTGAGGGAACAGAGACCAGCGGGAGGAGAAGGAAGAGATTACTAGAGCTGCTTGTAGAATTTTAAAGATCCATTATCTCAAACTGGCCTGATTTAATAAGCACTAGGGGACATTGGAGTATTAAATCTATCTGCACTTTAATGGAAAATTCACCTAAATTATGTCGTTTTCTGCTCAAAGTCTTTCTCCAGTTCCGCGGGAAACAGGCTGAATAACTTGGGGTAAATCGAGTTATAGGAGGCGCAGAAACATGAGGAATGACTGATTTTCATTGCTGATTCAGCCGAGTTGACGCAGAGATGATTTTATAAGGATGTGTTTCTCCACGCGTCTGCGTCAGCAAAAGCGGAATAAAATAATTGCTTACATTTTTATGGCTGCCTGTCAGGAAGCTTTAATTTTTTTGCATCGCTGACGAATCGAGGCTCTTGTCAGCTGTGAAAAACGTAAATCATACACTTGTCAAACAAGCGCTTTCAGTGCGGCTGTCGCACCCACTCAGGCTGGACTGTGTCCACGCGCCACCATCAGCCGGGAGGCAAGCCATCAGCATGAGGATTGATACGTCCACAAACAGCAGTGACTCAGGCAGCTGTCATTAAAGCGTTTCGATGCAGAGCAGCGAAGGCCCAGACATGTTGTGATCATGAGCTGGAACCCTGTGGACCAGCTCCTATTTCCACTCCCAGCGTCGCCTCTTGTTTTCCTGACTCCAGCATCGTCCTCGCGTCCCTGAAGTAACGTGGCTTTTTATTTATTATGTACAGGCGTCGGTGCAGAGACTCTGCTCCCAAACTGCCTGTACTGGCGGTGGGAGACACCCTAGCGCTGTCGCCGGCAGCCACATCTCAGACGCTGAGCGCTTCATCAGACGCCTCCGGTGGCAGTTAACCTGCTCCGTGTCTCATCCTGTAGCATTACATGAAACACAAAAGCACGGTCTCTCACTTTCTTTTGAATTCTGGAAACAGAAATTGATCGATCCCGTATTTTGCTGCTACTTCTTGTTCTCTGCTGGACAATTACAGGTCTTAACTACAACTGAGGCTTTGGAGTATGTCTCGCTCTGCCAGTTGAATACTGATGTCCCATCTGCCAAATAAACTCTGAATGGAGCCAAAGTGACATTTCCTCCTCTAGTAAATGTATTTTCTGCTGTTTGGATGTTCGTGATGCTCCATACGGTCCCGCGATGCTGCTGCAACACAGCAACGCTGCCTGAATTTTAATTCATCTCTGAATCCACCTGGACTATGGGGCGTTATCGCAGCAGATCTTCCAACCAGACTATTATTACACTATTACAGGTACTGTATCAGCCACAGCTAGCGTTCATGAATGAGCAGTAACTTTATGCCTGTGCTCCGACTGCTCTGACATGATGAAGTGCCCTCAAATCTTCAAAAAAGCTCAAGACGAGTGAAAAAGCAGCCTCAGCATCGATCAGCGTTCTGCAGTAGACTGCTGCTATTGAGGTGACGTTTATGTAGTTCTATGATTATTTAAACTGTTAATTATGGACCAGAGCAGGATGGAGGTGAGTGCGTGTGTGTGACTGCGCATGCGCGTACGGGTTAATGGGTGTTAATGTGCGTGTGCGTGTGCGTGTGCGCGTGTCTACAACGATGCAGTTCCATCGTGAATCATCTTGAATCTGGGTGAATCTTGCCAAGAAGATCAAATGACGAGACACATAAAAGGAAATGAAAGCGCCATCATGGATGCGGGGAACGGATCCAGATGCGAACGCTGTCACATGAAGAGGGAACCAGACCGTCCACTGAGACACAGTTAGGCTCATACCCACCGAAAGGTTTGATCTCAGCCAGAGCTGAAAAACATTTAGAAGCGTCAGCATCAGCTGTGTGAGGAGCTACAACAGTGACAGGAGGGACTCTGGGTGATAGAACGGTTGAGCTTGATTTGAATGAACACAGGTGAACGAAAGCAGCACGTTTCCTGCTGAAGCCTTATGTCACAGGCCAATTCAGGTCTTCCTGCTTATTCACAGTCACAGGTGCTTTGCGAAATATTAACAGATTCTGTTTTATTCAAGAGTCTCAACGAGCTGCGACGCTGCAGCAGCGAATGAGCACGACACCTGCAGCTAAACGGAATTCATCCATCATTAATTTTATTATTTACAGCTGAACTTTTCATGCAGCAGTGAAAGAGGCGCAGGCTGAGGTTTGACTACGTTGTCGGTGTGATGCTGTTTCACATCATTTATAAAAAGCTGGTACAAAACCACAGCTGTTTTCTGTTTATCCATCATGTGAGATGAGCTCTTTCAACTTTTCTTGATGAGGCTGGAGCTCAAAAAACCTGTTGGCCATAAGCTTATTCTAAGGAAAGGTGGAAATTTATACATGAGCCGAGAGGCTGAGTGACACAACCTCACAACAATAGCACCTGTAACCTAGCAACACCTCGCTGCAAAAATATAAGTCTACTTATTGTATATTGTGAGACATATGAGACAGCTGTAGCCCAGCAACATGTCAAAATCCCTCATCAGTCACGGGGCCACAGAGGATGTGGGCTTTAATGGAAAAATATATCATGAACGCTAATGATTTGTTTTTATTTCATCAAAACTTTGAATCTGGTTTAATGAACGATGGGGATGAACCTTTTCCAGGTGTTTCCAGATTGTAACTGTTAAAGCGTTGTGACACCAGACGCTGCTAAAGGCTAAAGGATTCTCCACTTCCAAGGTTTTCCCATTACTGATATAATCAATACTTCCAAAATATTATATTAAAAGGAAATATTGTTTTAGTAATCGATCCCTGGGTTTGTGTGACGTCAGTCAGTTTTTACTGTCCGTCAGTCTTGGAAACTGATTTCAGTAAAACGTGACATTAGCGGCGTTACCGTGGCAACGGATGCCTGAACTGCATGTTGTGATTCAAAGTCAATATTCAAACTCTGCCATTATCCTCGATGAGTCATTATATTGTATTTACATGAAATTAGGCGTGACAGATGTAAACACAGCACCATGCGCCATAAATACATGTGGAGCTGTAAACGCACGGATCCTTCCTCCTCTCAGTCTCTGATCCAGGGCCTTCTTTAACATCCTCCCACAAACATCCCGAGGGAGTTCTTGATATTTCAAGGATACGATATCTTTATGTCGATTTAATCCTTTCACCTTCCTTTATAGGAAATCTATTGTTTCTGTCAGTTTGATAGCAGAGGGCAGAAAGCAGAGCTGTGGGCACAACCACGCTGCATGTGAAGTCTCGGCCCTCGCTCACAAACTGCTCTGAAGCTCCAGAGAGAGACCTGCTTTCAACACAAATGCAAACTATTCACGTCGGATCAGCAGATTTCCCAGCGGTCGAGGTCTGAAGCAGCTGGTTCCAGCGCTACAGGCTTCTCCTACCTGTGTTTTACTGTAGCTACAGTACGTTAACTCCCCGTCACCCTCTGCAGCCGCTTGCGCTGCCTGTTTTCACCGCCTGCTTTGGTCTCCGTTCTTTTATACCAAACTCAATTAGCAGAGAGAAAACGCATTTCCCAATAAACCTCCAGCAGGAGGATCTTACGGTTTCTTCCACACCAGCATCTCTGCTGACAGCTCCTTTTCCTTTCAGACGTTTCTACAGCAGCCTCACATGGAACTGGCAGTTCCACAAACACACAACCCGCTGTGCATCTGACCACAACACAAGCACAGTGGGTTGTGTACTCGCTGCTTTTTCACTGTGTACTTTCCGGACCCCAAGGAATGAATCATCACTCTGTGCTTCACTGGCACCAATTTGGAGACGGAAATGAGCAAACTGCGGATGGACTCCATCAATTAAATGAGCACATTAGGACTGAACAGGTCAATAACCACCAGAAAATAACAAATGCGTGTTTCGATAAATAATATTTAGATTAAAAGCGTATGGACAGACCTTTACAGTTGGATTGACAGTTCAGCCCCAAAGGGTGCACAGAGCCACTGACAGCAGCTCATCATCAAGTGTTCCCTCAGCTGCTAATGGATCAGGACTTGTGTGCATCTGCTGTAGGTTCTATATTTACTGAGATGCTCTGATAAAATAGCATGAAATCTGTGTGGAGGTGAAGCTTCCTTCTGTCTGTTCAAGGAGCACGAATGAATTCTCAACAAGTCTGAAAATGTGCAGCAGCGTAGTCACAACACAGCTGTTCTGCAGAAGGTCCACGACCCCAGACTGTCTGGTGTGTGATGTCACTTCCTGTTTGCTCTTCGTTGGCACATCGTGTCTCGTCTCTTTCCAGTTCATGTCCGTTGGCTTCTTTTCATTCTGGAACTTTTCCTTGTTATTTTAGGTTTGTGTGATTCGAGCAGTGATTTTTAGTTCTGTTTTGAACTATTCTGCCAAACAGTGATTGTGAGTTACTCTGATGCTCAATTTCTGAGTGAGTTTTGATGTTGTTCTCTTCCCATATTAAATGTATGATTTATCATCCAGTCGTTCAGGTCTGTGCATGTGGGTCCAGCCTCCAGAGCCTTCGTTCACCGGCCTCGGCCTCAGCAGCCGCTTAGTTCGTTCGCTCCTCAGCCATTTTCCCAGTCGTGGGTTGGTGAGTTTTGTGACAGTCTACACATGATCCTTGAACAATGTGATCGGTGGAGCATCAGTAGGAGTCAAAGTCAGGCGTGTACGAAAAAGCACCTCTTGGCCCATTAAGTGGGACACACGCAGTACAACACACATCACAATTACTGTGTCAGCGGCCGGAGCCTCTGTTCTCTCTGTCTGACGCATTTTCACTGCTTTGTCCTCGTCACGATGGAGCTTAACCCAGCTGTCAATCAGGCGAGGGGCGGGGTTTACCGTGGAGGACAGCACCTTCACAGCAGAGACAGAACACATGCACGCATGCACGCTGTGCTGTAGAGGAGGAAACCTCCCGACACCTGCACGGACACTAAAATATTCCTCCTCCCAAAACAATCAGCAAATACTCTAAACGCAGCCTCTCTGTTGGAAATGCGTCCTCAAGCATGAGTAGCAAATGTACAATTAGAGGACTGACAAATGAATCACCCTCTGGTGACCTTTACCCGTGGAGGGAGGCAGTTCGTTCTGTGGCCCTCACTAACTTTTAATGCTTCTCAAGGCGTAGTTTAACACTCTAGTGATTGTAACTTAATTAAATATCAGGCTGACACTGGAGCTAAATGCTGACTGCAACAGCCTGACACGGATCCACTCATGCACAAACCGCTTTCTGCCCTGAACACATTCATGCACCTCAAGAAGATGCGCTGCTCGTCTGTGATGAAGTCGAGCATGTTTTCATCACAGTCATTGTGTATGAAGCTCCAGCAGCGTTAAGGAGGAGATGAAAACATCTGCATGAATGTGGAAGATCCATGTTCTCTTTTCTCTGACATTGAGTCATTGTGTATTTGAGGCAGAATATGTCTTCACACAGTCCTTTGTATCAAAGAGCAGACTTAAGGTAATTAATGATCATGAGAACGTCCGATTACAGTTTGGGACCTTCTGTTACTGTATGTGTAACATCAGGACTAGTCTACACTTCATCTGAATCCGTCAGTGTGGTTCTGGTTCTGGGGCTCGGTCCCGTCACAGCTCTGCCCCCGGGAGCTCCACCTGTCTGAGGACTCACTCCTTCTACGTGACCAGCTCCACGGCCCAAACACTGGTTTTAATTAACAGTTTACTGATGCGTCTCTGCGTTCTTACCGGCTGCAGTAAATTGAAACCCACGCTGTCACAACCAGCACTGAGAGCAGACTCACACATTCCACGCAATGCCGAATCTACGACGCTGAAGCTGCTGTGAAATTTCAATAAAATCCATAAATAAAATCTAAGCTGTCTGAGTAAACTGGCAAACACACTATGGCCTGTAATTAAAGGAATCTGTTTTATTTACTTATCAAATCCAGGCAGATGAAGCCACAATAATTCTAAAGTCAAACAAGTGTGTCGTCACTGTGCAAATGAATCTGGTCTGTTTAAATGTTGGCTTGTGAACCAACATGGGGCCATAAACCTCCTTACGTTCCTCCATAGCGGCCGATGGGAGGAAGTGAGGCTGAAACGGCCGTTTCCCTGACACCAACAGCGCCGCTCTGTGCTGCTGCTGCTGCAGGTCACAGCGGCGGCTGTGGAGCTGAAGCATCGCGACCTTGAAGAACCCTTCACGGTCCTCGCATCCGCAGCGTGGGAGCTGTTAACACTGCGCCACGAGGCCGCTGCATTTTTAAACGCTGCTTGTATGTTTTCCATGAGAACGTCCACGGTGCATGAATGATTCACTCTGTTCCCACGACAGCAGCTCTGGGACTCGAGCACCGCGACCTATAGGAGGTCACACACCTCTGGTGACGCAGTGATCACAGGACGTAAACGCGTGACACCAGCCTCAGCTCCAACATCAGCTGTCATCTGTGCTGCATCAGAGTCAAAGGCGCCTTTTTCTGCTCGTCTGAATTACTAAGAGAAATATTACATACAGAAAAAACGAAGTGAAGCGAGCAAAGCAAAGAGGAGACGCAAACAACAGCAAGAAGCTGAGTTTCTTAAAACGCTTGACTTTCATTACTTTGGAGAAACAGCCTTGTTCGCACTGAGAGTATATTTGTATTTATCCATCGCGCCTTGACATGGTTCATAAATCCAGAGGCTGGAGCCTCATGGAGAAACTAGAAATGTTTCAAGTGAAACCCTAGAAGCTAAAAGGAGCCTCCTTTCACAGCACACGCCACGGGAGGGAGTCCAGGTGCATTATTATCATGTTGTGTTCTCATTTTACAATGAAAAAAGTGAACTGACTTTCACGCTGACAGCTGAATGCTAATAAATGTAAATGTGGAATGTTTTGCTTCAGGGACGAATCAGAGCTTTAATCGCAGGAGGACGCGCCCAAAGCTGGAGGCGGAGTGGAGCCAAACAGAGAAAGGAGAGAGCGTCTTAATTACTACAAATGACAACGTGACAGACTTTACCCCATCATTCTTTGTGTGTTTTGAAGCCTATTGGAAACTTACTGTATTTACAACCACTGTTGCTCCACGCTCAGCAGAGACCAGTGAAGGTGGGCTGGTACCGTGCAGGGACCAGGGTGCAGACGTGACCCTGGTTGGTCTCTATTGAGAAGGAACCTCGTAAACTGTACAATAATGTGTGAGGCACATGCTCAGACTGGACGAGGATATTATGTAGACAGTTGACTTTTACATGTAATTGGATGATGTGAAATACTTGGGATCACAAGTTGCACATTCATCCATTTAATCAATTTTATTTATTTCCTCTATTGTTTTAATGGTTAAACATAATGTACATTTCCCTCAGTCTGTTTGGGTGAAGCCCCAACATACTGAGTAGGTGAAGGTGTAAAATGGAGCATGTGGGGGTTCAGTGTTTTGTCATTAAGTATGAAGAACTGGTTAAACTGTCTCCTCAATAAAAACGTGCTCAACATGCACATGCATCAGGTTGTGATTGAAGAGAGGATCAGAACGCACGCGGAGCACAGGAAAACCTCGTTATTCACATCCCTGCAAATGGAAGTCTAATAATACCCAGGTTTCTGATCATCAGGCTGCTCCGACTACACAAACACCGACGGTTGTCTTCAACAAGCCCGCTCCAGCTCCTGGTTCAATGGGCAATTCTGTGTTTATTACATCAGAGGCTGCCTTTCATCTCATCAACCCAGTGCTCAACACAAAACCCATGAAAATTAGAAGAAATGCTGAAAAAGTGCAGAGCGACTTAAAACCACGAGGTAAATATGAAGCAGGTGGAGGAAACGCAACGGGCTGCAGATCAAAACCCATGTGATGAATTCTGCTTGTTTTCTATTCTAGTGGTGACACGTTGACAGCTAGTTAAAGCAGTTTACCTGTGAACGTAGCTTTGTTACGTGGCAGTAATATCATCACTAATTGCTGCTAATGACTCCAGTTCAAGGAGCCTGTGATGTCATGACCGCACATCTGCATTACAGAGCAGAGAAGAAGAAGGAGCCGGCTGATCGCTCATTCCGTTTCAAGCCGTCCCCTCTGTCTCATGCACACATGCTTCTCCATGGCTGTCATCAGACATGCTCTTTCTCAGCCTCCCTTTATTCTCCGTATCCACTGTCAAGCTGCCGTGACATTGTCTGTTGCAGTGCACTTTAAATATGCATTGCACTGGCGTCAAATTGAGTTCAAAGTGTGTTCGTGATTTGGGAGCGGAGGCAGGAATACCGAGGTGCAGCGGGAGCTGACCAACAGCCGTGACCTTTAACAGATCACAAGAAGTTCCAAGTAGAAAAGCCGCGTGCGTCTCTCAGCTCAGCTCATCTGGCACCTTTATTTGGGGATCAAAGAGAAATTCCCTTTGTGTGCGACTCTGGGCTTTGTGTTTCTTTTTGATCAGGGAGCAGGTTCTCTTATAATCTCCAGCCGTTCAGTAGCTGAGGAAAGCAATAGAGCAGGTGTCATGCTAACCTGACAGCAGGTTAACTCAACTCATCTCCAAAATCCATTCAGCCCTTTTGTGTTTGACATATAATAAGCCCCGACTTAAATTAAAAGCCCATTAATGCCACCTAATCGGGCTTTACCTGCTCCCGGCACCAACCCCCGCCACACGCCTTCCATGAGGAATTAAGTCGGGCTGTAGACTGTTTATTACCTACAGTGCTCACAGTTCCACTCACTCCATTAAAAAGTTTCAAGACTGGATGGAAGAAGCTCAGACAGTGCAGTAAGAGAGAGGGGCAAAGGGCAAAAGCAGGCTGCTCTGGTGCCGCTCGGTCACTGGCTGCCTTATAATTAAAGTCAGGAGCCACATCCACCTGCTACGACCACAGCGTGATTAAGCGTCTGTTCACGTTTAAAGGGTCCGGCGTCACTCTGAGCTGGAGGACAGCAGCGTTACTGGAGAATCACCGTTGTGACTGCAGGGGGTGGACGGGTGAACGGGTGCAGGAGGTGGACGGGTCTGGAAGAGTGCAGGGGGTGGACGGGTGAACGGGTGCAGGGGGTGGACGGGTGAAAGGGTGCGGGGGTGGACGGGTCTGGAAGAGTGCAGGGGGTGGACGGGTGAAAGGGTGCGGGGGTGGACGGGTCTGGAAGAGTGCAGGGGGTGGACGGGTGAACGGGTGCAGGAGGTGGACAGGTGAAGGGGTTGGACAGGTGAACGGGTGCAGGAGGTGGACGGGTGCAGGGGGTGAACGGGTGTAGGAGGTAGATGGGTGAAGGGGGTGGACGGGTGAACGGGTGCAGGAGGTGGACGGGTGCAGGAGGTGGACGGGTGAAGGGGGTGGATAGGTGAATGGGTGCAGGGGGTGGACAGGTGGACGGGTGAACGGGTGCAGGGGGTGAACGGGTGGACGGGTGTAGGAGGTAGATGGGTGAAGGGGGTGGACGGGTGAACGGGTGCAGGAGGTGGACGGGTGCAGGAGGTGGACGGGTGAAGGGGGTGGATGGGTGAATGGGTGCAGGGGATGGACAGGTGGACGGGTGAATGGGTGCAGGGGGTGGACGGGTGCAGGAGGTGGAGGGGTGAACGGGTGCAGGGGGTGAACGGGTGAAGGGGGTGAACGGGTGCAGGGGGTGAACGGTTGGACGGGTGCAGGGGGTGAACGGGTGCAGGGTCTGGACGGCAGCCGGCTTCTTCACCGGAGCTGATTCCAGCCCTCGTTATTCGTAACACAGGTCTGGTTAATCAGCAAACAGCCGTGAGAAGCTTCCGACGGCCCGGTTCCACAGGACGTCGACCCGGCTCGGTGAACCCAGCTGTCCCACAGGGTCGCTTCTCTCAAATGAACTCTACTAAACCATTTACATTATTACATTCAATCACGTTGTGCCTCCCGGTTTCTGGGACTGAGGCTTTATGAGACTTTCGGTGGCAGATGGACTGAGAGGCAGGTGGCAGGGTTGCAGCCCAGGAGTCTCTGATTAGAGCTACACAATAGGAGGACACCCTGCTACTTAATGTGGGAGCACTCAGTCCTCATCCTGTGTCCATGTGTCTTCACCAGAACAAACAGCTCCGGTCTTTTGTAGTGAGAGCTGGAACAACCTTAATTTAGGATGACATTACTACAGTACACGCTCACAAAAGCTCATTAGGAGGAAGTCTGGGTGGAGAGAAGATGGGGTTTGTTGTATTTATGACAGAGAAGCCGAGGACGCGGGAGCTGTAGGTTATAATCAGCTCTAAAGACACCAGCTTTGTTTTCCCTCTGAATGAGATTGTAAAACTCAGGTTCACTCCAGGACCTTTCTCCGGTGGATTCTCCATCACATCGAGTCCAAGTGAGGAAATATTTTCCTCTGAGTTTCTCTTGGTTCAAGACAGCGATGACAAAGCGCCTCTGAACCTATTGCTTTGAAACACATCAGAGAAAAATAATGCTTTGTGGCACGTCTAATTCATCAGTGCACCCCCCCCCCCCCCCCCCCCAGCTTCAGAGCCGATGCATTTCCTTCTGGTGGCTTCAGCAAGAATCAATCTGCAGAAGACTCTCAACGTGCTCTAAAGCAGCAGTTTGACTCAGTCGATTATCTTTCTGCTCAACTTATTAGCAAGACTCGCGTTAAATTAATCATCAGAATTTATCTTCATAATTCAGCTTGCAGAGAAGTCTTTACCTAAATGCCACTGCCCAGAGGAAAAGATTTTAAATATGATATTATCTTTGTCTGCACTTCTCATAGACACAGTTAAGCTTGTTTTAACACCAGTGTGAGATCTCGGTCCATCTGGTCCCAGGAAATAAGGTTTTACACCTTCGAACCACCAGATTTCAGCCAAGCTTTTGACCTCATACAATAAGAGCAAAACACAAGAGTCTGACAGAAGTACTGATTGGACGGCGTCGCCTTCATGTGTTGTCCAGGACAGCAATGCATAGAGGCCATCGCTGCAGAATCACTATCTGTGTCCTAATCTTCCCATTAAGAGGCGCTCCACAGTCCAACCAGAGGAAAACCGTGGTGCAAATCACATAGAAGCTACGCTGTGAACTGCGATTTACTGCTCAGACACAGCAGAATGCACTGCAGCGTTCCTCTGGGTGTCGTCCTGACCCGTATGACCAGAGGTTCTCCACTACATCACCCCCCCCCATCTGCAGCTCAGCAGCAGAACTGGGAGCGTACACGTTAACAGGTGAGGAGTCTGCAGATTTTCTTTATCTCCTTCAGTTTCTACATCAGTTCACTGTTTAATACGCTCTTAGCCATGTGACAGGAGCCCATTATTAAAAATCAGAAGCTGCACAAATTGGATGAAATTAAAACGTGCAGCCAGGGGAGATATTTCCTAACCTTGAACGCACAACTTGCCTTTCATTGTTCAGTATATACAAGTACGACATATTAACTTAGATTTTATGCTAATTAGCGTATTGGTTGTTTTAAATTTTCATCATTAACAACACGTGTGTTCACCTCAACTACTGAAACCTTCAGCCAGACATTCATCCATTTGCTTAATAATTCACTCCTCAGCCAAAGGAGCATGCAGCCGTCAACAACCAGGTCTCAGTGCTGCCGACATCTGGCAGCAAACATCTGCAACCCTCACGTAACTCCTGCATGAACAAACTGCTGTTACAGCTGCACAGTCATGATTTATCTCCTAAATAGAGGCTTCTGTGAAACACACACGTTTAAGTAGGCATTGATGGCAAACGGTGTCATGTTAGTGGTCAGAGTAGCTGTGAACAAACGCTGCATAATGAGCAAGTCACTCACCAACAGCTTCACACGCTTTGCCTCAACTGTAAAACACATCAGTAGCTGCTGGGGAGGATGAATGTGCTCCTTGCGCCCCTTCCTCAGTGAGATGATAAGAGCAGAAAACACCAGCCTGGAGTCGGTTTTCTGCCCAAACACCCCAGAGCGTCTGCGGCCTCACGTTCACTTTGAAGCTCGGGGCGGACGGAGCTGACGTACATGTAAACTTCAGCGCTGTGTTCATTCACGGGCTCCGGTGAGCGTCAGCAGACACATCTCCTCTCCCTCGGCTCCGCCGTCCGAGCCCACGTTGCTGCACGGAAACAGCTCTATCGGTTTAATTACCCTCCTCTGAGGCGCCAACACGTCTCAACTGCCACCCCCACCAGTCATGAATTAATGATGTGCGTCTCTAGTTGTTATTATTAAGCTGCACTGAGAAACACACTGGTCGAAGGTAATTTGAGATTCAGCTCTAGAAAACGTGAGGTGGTTGTTGTTTCCCACTGCAGCGGCTGTTGCGCCAACACATATCTGCCTCCAGTAGCTTCAGCTCCGCCGCCTCCAGGGAGCAGCTCCTGCAGGACTCGCGGCGCCGACGGCGCCAAGGGGTTGGACTGAGCCAAAAGGGAGTGTGTTTCTCATGTTCTAAACATTGAGCAGCTTTTACAGACACCTCCCTGCCTTCACCTGTTGTTATCAGGCATTTGCTGTAGTTACTGCAGGTCAGTTCGTTTTAACTGTGCCTCATAAAGTCCCGCTGAGAGCGGGTCTAAATCAGAATGTGAGAGCGATCACAGAAATTGCAGTTGGTCCATTATCCTGATGCAGCACGGAGCTGGTGAGAAACGGGGTCAGAGGAAGTTTCCCACCGTCAACACTGGCTCCCAACGCAGACAGATCCCAGTTCACATTCTGCGATATTTAATGAGGGAAAATGACTCCAGGTCTTTGTAATGATACCTACAGTACATCTGCTTTTATTACAGTAGGAAACAGAGTTCTCACTGCTGAAATTAAAAGGAACCACTGTCCATTCATGCTAAATCTGTGTTTGATTCTGGTGTGGAGTTTGTTTAGAGGCCACGAGGCTTCAAGCGAGGTTTGAGTGACTCAAAGCTGCTTTTCACCACAAGGCAACTCTCACTCATGACTATCTGGGAGCTGAAGGTTGAAATGGCAGCGTGTACCCTCCATTACTGCTTCTCATTTAAAATACCCGACAGCCCTTACAATTAAAGCTCACGAGCTGCTCTTGAATATTAAAAACTGTGCGGTGACATTGCACTTTGCTAAGTTTCAGAGGATACGTACTGTAATATAATTACAGTCTAATATATTCTTGGTCTTTGAGGTTCAGTCCATGGACGCCGAGCGGTGACAATGTCACACTCATGCACGCTACGTTAACAAACATGACCTTTGTCCAACTCATTCTTAAGTTGCATCCAGAGATAGACTCTTCATGTGAAATGATGAGTAGATAAAAGTAAAGGTCAGAGTTAAAAACCTTGCCACATATTTTAAACTACTCTGTGGCTTGTTGTTATAATGAAATTCTGCCAAGTTAACTCCCCACAGTACAGACTTCTGAGGGGAAAAATCCTATTGATCGAGAGACTTCTGGGGATTCTCCCAAGCATTTTCACAGCACATTTCACCACATCAGCAGTGCCTCAGGGCATCATAGTGAAAGCGCTAGACTAGTGTAGCTCTTCAGGAGCAGGTTGGAGGAACTTGATACAGGTGAAGTGAATATAATGACTTAGCTTTTGACATGCCAGGGAGCTTGAGCACTTCAGGGCTCGGCAACAACATCCAAATGTCGTGATCCCTTGTTATAGACTATTGATCCGACGTGTGAGCTTCTGAATTTTAAGGGCGTAAGGTTCAAAAGATGCCAAAATACATTGTTAGCTTTCTATTGTTTCACTTCTCGCCACTGGAGCATTACAGCAGTCACTCATTCCTGGTGCCGTATTTGAATGCAAAGGAAAAGGCACCTCAGTGCTTGCAAAAGCAGAAGTGGAGGTCAACGCAGCCGCATCGGTCGCATTTTAAGTAGCAGAGACTTGAGAGAGGCTTCAGAGGTCGGCGCCGTAGTAGCTGCTCCGTTGTTCCACAGCCTGTGTGATATTCTGGACCCGTGTCACAGAGCACCTGCCCATCTGTCATTCTCAGAGGCTGCAGCCTGACCGTGCTTCTCCTCCGGCTCCGGTCCCTGACATGTTCATGAGGTCCATAAAGCCAGCTCCCCTCTCAGCTACCGGCTCCTACTGGCCTGGCCTCTATATCCTGCTCTCATCTGTTATCAGTGTTTGGTGCAGGCCAACTTCCTGCCTCTGTTATGATCCTCTGTTGTGTTAGAATCACAGCAGAGGCGCTAAAATAGCTGTTTTATAGCTGGGGTTTCTGTCCCGCTTCATATCAGACAGGAAACATGTGCGCTGGATTCTCCTGTCAAACTGTTAAACTGTGTCAAACTAACTACTAAGATCTAATCAGTCTTAATTACCAGAGGCCTGACTTATCAAATGTCAATAACACAGACTATCTGCACTAAAACACATGAGCTGGATCATTAACAGGCAGCTGCCTGAGAAACTATATCATTAAAAAAATCTAAAATGCTGCAGCTGATAAAATCTGCTGGTGAATGAACTGTTGAACACGGTGTCATGTGCAGTGTGTCAGCGCAGCATGAAGGCACATAACTCAGCTAATTAACAGGTTTTAATAGAACTATTTATACCACACAAAACACAGAACATCTCGCTTCACGCAGGCGCCGGTGTTTTGTTGTCCACGAGTAGAAGCAGCAGGAACCGGCGCAGTCTGGAGCCAAAACCGTTTATCAGCCGAACGTTTAGCACATCTGTTTTTAAAGTGTATAAAAATACATATGGCTCCCCATGATATTAACACAAAGCCAGCGTAATCAGCGTGTCTAAGATGCTAAATCCACGTCTGAAATAGACTCGCGCCTGCTGCTCACGCTTAAACATTTATTAAGCCATTCTTCAACACAGTTTGGATGAATGGATTTAAACTGTATTAAAACAGTTACATTTTCCCAGAGATATGTGTTCAGCTTGTTACAGGCCTCTCAATTCTACAACAATTATCTCTTGACATTAGCCAGACAGTCATTTACTACTGGCAACTTACAGCTAGGAGTTGGCACAGAGCACTGCTGGCAAAGCAGTTAAAGGAAATGCTTACTGACAAATAGTACGAGCCAAAGGTTAAACAAAGCAGCTCTGGCCCCACAGCACAGCCCGCAGATGCAGAATCAACAGCGGAAACGCTCCGTGTGTGATGGGTCGAGCGCCGAGCAGCCAATCACAGGCCTGCAGACCCACGTTATTCCCCAGTCTATCAATTACAACGCGTCGGCCGATGGCATGTGAGGGCGGCCATAGGTCAGAACACTCAACACTCGCTGGGGAGTCGTGTATTAGAGGCCAATTAATAAGCCACACACTGGTGCCTTCACACCAACATGGTGAACAAGCTCAGGTGAACCAGATGCAGAAGTGAGTGAGCTCTGTATGTTCTGAGCCTGATGACTGAACACATGGAATCAGCCTTTTCCCTTATTTACGTTACATATTAATAAAGTAGAAGACGGAGGATTTTAATCCAGAGGGATTGTTTCTTATAAACAGCGGAAACTAGAGCTGTCACTAAAGGTCCCAGAGGAGAGAGTGGAAGTAGGCCAGTACGACACGCACTGCGTAACCCACTGGAAACCAGTCACTGCAGCACCTGAGGCACGGAGCATCGTGAGAGTGGTTGGACGCCGGCAGCCAGATGCAAAAATCTGCAAACCTTCATTTACGCCTAATAAAGCTTGTGCAGTATAAAAGTATAGAAATGTTGTCTTCTCAGGGATGCATGAAGCTGAGGAGGTGAAAAATAAGGTGCAGTGAAGGTTGAGTCGTAGCTCCTGCAAACTGTAAAACTACCTTCGCTTCTGCCCGGAAGACAAATAACGTGTGCACTTCAGCGGTTCAGCTTCTACAGGAACAGTTAAAAACTCTCCAGCTACAACAAACGCTTCCATGAAACACAACCCACATATCGTCTCCTCTGCAGCTCATTCACCCCACTCCCTCATTACCCACAATGCTCCTTGGTGGTTGCTGAGCTGAGAGATTGGATCGGTTCTCTGGGTGCAGCATCATCACTGGGATCATCGCTCTTCACCTCCTGTCACTGAGCTACGGGAATCTTTTGTTTAGCTGCTTTCTAATTTGCTAATTAAATGTAAGAAAGGGAGTCAGAGTGTAAACGTTTGGTTAAGAAAAGGGGAATCCACTCTTTGGAAGCGTTGACTGAAATATCCAGGCTCAGAAACACAGTAAACACCATCATGTTGGACCGACAGTTAATCAGTTAATAATGGAGCCAGTTAATCCTTAATAATAATAATAATAATAATAAGTGCAGTTGTCGTAGTGAGGTGGGGTGGGATCCATCCATCCATCTTCTACCTTATCCCCATGCGGGTCGTGGTGGTTCTGGAGTCCAGCCGTCTGTGGGGGCGGGAGGTGTGGTTCACCCTGAACAGGTCGTCAGCCCATCACAGGGCAACACACACACAACCATTCACACACACTTGAGAGTGACCATGGGAGGACGCTGGAGAACCCTGAGAACCCACATGAACACGAGGAGAACACTCCACAGAACGGCACCCGACCCGGGAATCGATGTTATTTGCCAGTGATGTAAAACGCTGTAAACAACTTAGCTGTGTGAGGAACGAGGGAGAATGGGATTTAGTCGGACGCTGTCTGTTTCCAGTAAACTCCACTATGAGCCGATGTGACGGCGTTCACGGCTCCTGAAGCGAATTAAAGCGGCCGCCGCTCCAAATCACCACGTCACACTCTCAGCGCCGCCATTGTACTCGTCCTGTCCATCAAGTCTCGCATTAGACGGCAAAGGTTGTGGACGTGATATAACTCCTCTCTTTTCATGACACACCAGTTGGTCTCAGTGGTGATTTGTGTGTTCTGCCTCCAGCAAGATTTTACTTTTCAATTGGAGAAGAAAAGGGAACGATGTGCTGAGCTTCAGCTTTGTGTTTTTCTAGAAGTCTCCCAGGAACCTTCTGTATTATAAACTATACTTTCTCCTTTTATCTGCTTCTCCAGTGACGTCAGTTGGAGTCGTGCTATTAGTACTTCTGGGTTCCTCCACATGCGGGGCTCTGCGCTGCACATTTCCCATTATCAGCAAACAGCCACCTTTGTCTTAGTGAATCGCTGGACCTGCACCCCAGAGCACGTTCTGTTCTGCTGCTGATGTCTCCGTGCCTCTTTTCTGCCTTATTTCTTCCACAAAACACTTATTTTTGTCCCCAGATGATTTTACCGCTCACCTTGAGAAAATCATCCACTGACAGGAGGCAGCCTCACTACTTTCCAATCCCTTTCTTTAAATAAGTCTCCAAACGCTTTAAGGTCCCGGCTCAGTCTAATGCTCTTTGCTGTCTAAAAACTACAAACTGAGAGGGTTGATGCTCAACCACACGTAACCTTCACTCGCTGGCCACTTTATTAGGTACAGCACATCTGTTCAGCCTATTTCAAACCTGAACCTGAGTTCTAATTTCTTAAGGTGATACTGAGACTCCTGTACTATTAATACGGGGGTTCACATTCATACAGCAAATGAGATGGAGGAACCACTGATCTGCTCCACTCAGTTTGGATCTTGTGGTAATTGTCATAATCGGCTGCTGTGAATATTGCTGCTGACATCTGTTGGAAGACCATGAAACAGCAATAACAGTAGAAATAGCTAATGACAACATGCAGTTTACCTGGTCAATAAGATGAAAATAAGAGTTCCTGCTGTAGAAATAACAGCATACAGCTAGAAAGCAGCTGTGGACAGGAGAAGCTCTGCCCTCAAGGCTGCTGGAAAATAAGCACTAGGAAACAAGGTAAAACAAGGACCTGGTATTGATCAGCATGTGGGAAATCAAAGATGCAATCCATTCATGTCCAGTGACACAGACAACAGAGGAAGACGTCAGACCTCAGTGTGGAAGGTCACGAGTTCAAGCCGCCAAAGAACGAGGAGCAGTGGGTATAAAGATCCAGGGCGAAACAGCCTGGGGCCGCTCGCAGAAGGGAACGGCTGAGAACAGCAGCTGGATGGAGGATGAGAGCACGCGTGCCGTGGAGGAGGGAGGATGGAGCTCACAACTACAACACGCAGCTTCACAACCAAGATGCAGCTGTAAGAGACGGCTCCACGGATCAGACAGAGCAGGATTTCACACACTGACCACAGTCTGAATAAAAGAACAGCAGTGATGACGACGCGCTACAGCATGAGCTCATGTGGAAATGGACCCGCCAGCGTTTATCTCCTTCAGATAAAGCAGCGCTGACACCATCGACTCCAGCTCAACACAAACACATGAATAATTGTGAACCCTCATAACGACGGGATCCTTATTTGCAATGTGCGTGTGGCCAAAATCTGAGGGAAGTTGCATCGCACACTCAATATATTTCTCCTCCCTGTAACACAATTGCAAAGCTGTGTTTTGCCCATTTTAAATCCATCAGCGCTTTTGAAAGCGCAGCTGTTGTGAATGATTTATATCGTCTTCATAGGTGGTCATCCAAAATAGAACTAAGCAGCGCTGCATCAGGAGCCATTTGCCGGTAAATGTTTCAGTTTTCAATAATAATCTCACACTAAGGCAGCGTATAAATAAATAAATGGCAAATGCAATAGTGGAAAATGGAGCAAAAACACAATCAACGGCGCGGCAGCTTGTTTGAGGCGGATGGAGGCCGACTGCTGCGTCCCTGGAGCCTCGCGCCGCTCTGCTTCTTTTCCCACAGCTGGACGCCGCAGAGCGCGACCTTCACACGTCTTCCAACCAGGTGAAGCTGCAGCCTGTGAAGACCTCCTGAGACATTCCCACCAGACGCCATCATGGAGCACAGTCATGACTCCACTGTCAGCTGACGTTTACGCTGGAACGGGTTTTAATACCGGCGATGCTCACGTACATTATTAAAACTAATCACTCACTTTGCTTCGCTGCTTCAGTTTAGACACGACTGGCGGCCGACGAGGCGCCGCTGGATGCTTCATTACTGAATCACCGCCTCGTCTCCCTCTTCGCTGGGCTGAAGGTTCAAGGTGACTTCCAAACAGATGCAGCAGTAAAGGACGGACGCCCTTGAGGTTATGATGAATATGCCTCTCTCCCGGCACAGACCTCCATCAGCGCGGCGCATCATCACCAACGTGAGGCCGCGCCTCGTGTGCAGCGCCCGCGGTCCGGCGCCGCCGCCACAGCGCCGGGTCCGCGGCGCCAGCGCCTGTTTGCAGCTTGCCTCGAGTGTGACCCAGCTGTAACATGACACGAGATGGAGCAGGGAGAATGTAATAGTTTAATGGTGCAGCTTGACTGAAGTCCTGCCACAGGCTTGTTAAAGGAGAGAAAAGCACGCTCTCCCTGGGAGAAATGTGGCTGTTCACAGGAGGCTAACAGGTCGCTGAACCGGGCCTGATGGCTCCACAGAACCAGCACCGCATCTGCAGCATCGCTTTCTTACAGCTACGTGGCCGTGTTTGCAAACAGCAGAACTTTAATTATCAGAAATGTTACAACTTGTCCTTGTAATTGTTCATTACCTATAACTAAATAATAAATAAATTAAAAGTGCTGTACTTTTAAAGTTATTAATTACACCTTTGCTGCTCCTGATCCTCTAACTTGTGGATTGTAATTACTACAGCGTGGACAAATTCTAAAACCACATATTTTTTGCACGCTGCAAAACATCACGTAATGAAATTTAAAGATATTTCTTCAAACGGAGCAAAAATAAGAGGCGTTATTGCAGAAGCTTCTAGGATTTTCAATTAGAGAAAGGTGGGTTTTTTTATGAAGAGCCACGGGGACAATTAAATCATCTTATCCTGCCGTTGGGGATTTATTCATGTCAAATTAAAAAAAAAGGAGTTTTTGTAGCAAGAAGGCAGATAAAGAAATACTGGTGCTGAATGAAATCCCAGAGCGGCTGGGAAATAATTTGCGCAGACGCATCTTTCACGGGACAGTGTTTACACGGAGCAGCTTGAGGTTCAGGCAGTTGCTGTGGACACAAAGTGCACATCTCATCATCACGTCGATCATCAGCTTCATCAAACCAAGGCGGCCTTTCGTCGACCACGAGGCCCCGTAAACATGCTGACATCATCTGAGGCCAGACATGTGGCTCCAGGCCCTTGTTCTTGGACTCGAGACCAAATGTGCTGTGAACGCGGTGGCGGTGGCCGGTTTGAGGCTTCTACTGAGGGAGCAGAGAAGCTGCAGGGCTTCATGCGTGTGCTGTCGGGTCACGACTGGCAAAAGGCTTTAAAGAAGCGTTTCATACAGCGCGCCGCTGCTGGATACAGCTGTCAGTGTGCTGTGACTGCTGCACTGTCAGATTAGAGCAGAAAACCTATTATTATGGTCAGCGCTGGTAGTTGATAGCAGACATTCAGCTATCGCCCTCTCAGACTGACTGCTGCAGCAGGTGCTCGCTATCGGCCGCTTCGAGGTGCACATTTTATTAAGTCCAGCTCCGTGAGGAAGAAATTGTGTCCTACAGACATTAGGCCCCGGACTCCGCTGTGACCCCTGGAGGAATCCCCATCTCACTAACATTTGTAGATATTGCCATTATCTAAAAAAATCCTTCTGGAGGTAAAAATGATTCTTCGATTAAGGCGTTGGTCCTCGTTTGCTCTGTAGCAACGGGCTTCTAGCTGCTGCGACTGAGAACAATACATCTGCTTAACTCTGGATGAGGACTTGTCATCCAGATGTTGGTGCAGACGTTCACAGGCTTTAGGAGCCAGAGCAACTCATCCATCAAATGCAGCCGTTTTGTCTGAGTATTAACATGGATGAGATGTTTGTTAGCGCTTTATTCTTACATTTCTGGCCATTTCAAAAACAACAGCAACACGTTTGCTCCGGCAGCCAAACCAAGCGGAGGTTTCTACTGGTTGCCAAGTATTGTTCACTTAAGGGGAAAAACACTGACCCCAGACTGGAGCTGATCACAGGTTGTAGGATTTTTACTAACATGAGACACGCTGAAGAGTTTGACTTCTGGAGACAGACGTTCAGATCAGGAAAAAGCCCAAAATGTCAGAATGTTTGGAGCTTCAAAACACAAAATGTGGTGGTGATTAAACATATATGTAAAAGATGCTAAAGTAAAACAAACAATAAACTCAACCACAACTGGGATTAAAAATAATCAACAGAAACAGCTCAGAGGAAACATTTGTTCATCACTTGAATAAAGTAATGATTTTAACGAGGCACCACGATCTGTCGTTACACAAACACTGTGACTGTGCGAAGCCTTGACCACCACAGTCTACACAACAACACTGACTCTGGGTGTCACATTATAATAGCTCAACGTTATCTTGGTCACAGGAAAAACTTTCCACTAAGTGGAGAAATGAACGAGTGGGTGGGCAGATGTTCCTACAAGAACAAAAGACAATGAAACACGGGCCAACAGCGCACGCACACACACGCACACACATGCACACACATGCACACACACACAGACACACACACACAGACACACACACACACACAGACACACACACACACACACACACACACACACACACACACACACACACACACACACACACACACACACACACACACACACACACACACACACACACACACACACACACGGCCTGGCATTTAAATGATGCTTCTCGGGGACGGAGGCATCGGCAAATCATCAGACTGAAGTGGGGCGTTACAGCGAGCATGCAAATCAGGCTGAGGGGAAACGTCCCAGATGCTACATTCTGGACAGTGAATCAATGAATATGCAGAGCGCTGGAACTCCTGGCAGCGTCACCCCTGCGTTCAGCCGGCCTCATTCCTGTCAGAGCCACGGCACCACGTCCGCCTGAGCTAAAAGTAGAGCCAGCGCCACCGAACGCGCTCTTAAGGCTGCGCTGACCTCCAGCCCATTCATCCAAGTTGCACTGTCAAACACTAACTTGTTCTCAGACAGAAAAGCTAAAAACCGCCTGCGTGAAGGTGTTTCTCCTGAACGTTCTGCAGCTCCAGCGGCTTTGCTTCACCAAAAAGGGCTTTTTGACGACTGACGCCCATCTGCCGCCACGACGCCTTGTTCTCGAAGCTATGACTCTGGCTCCTCCACCTCCACCTCCACCTTCCTGCAGCAGGGAGCTCTCGGGTGCAGGAGGAGGCTGCAGGTGGGCTCACGGCACCGTCGGTTCTGATCCGATGCGAAGCTCTCCCCTCGCCTCCCTCTGCAGACGCAGCCCGTTTCATCCTCCACCGCCTCGTTGAAGAAGCCCCTCCACTCAGCTCCACTGCACCTTTCATCCAGGTAATAAAGTGAAGTGCCGGGACACGGCTGCATCTAGATCCTCCAACACTCCGCCACCGTTAAGTGAGATTTTCTAAACTTGATCCTCATCCCTGAGTACGGACTCCGAGGGATGACCTGCAGCTGCAGCCGTCAGTCGCAGCTCATGCTGGTTTCAGACAGGCTGAAGGAAATGAGGAGGGAGCATCTTTGCCTGGATGGAGTCACAGAGGACTCACGTCCATGAGATGTGGGTCTGTATGATCACAACACGTCAGTCAGGTTTAATGAACATCACTGAGTAACTGTAGCCGAGGAACAGTCTCAATCAGACATTGATTCTCACAAAGGGCGAAGCCTGAGCTGCTATGGAATCATCTCTCCATCACAACAGAACTGGTCAGCGTCAGACGCTAGTGAATAAACTTATCGAAGACGTCCAATATTTAATTTATGAACAACATTATATTATTACTGTTATGTTTCGAGTCCAGCCGCATATTCACCGGCTTTTCATTCTGGTTTGACAACGTGGCTCTGCTGCACACGGAGCAGCAGAACCCTATTATGCTGCATTCAGACTGTGAATGGGCCCATTCAGTGTGCAGAGAAAGGAGAAACAGCCCGTTAGTCCTAGTGTTGCTGTTGAATCACCTATTTGAGTGAAACAAACCCCGAGTGCTTGGGCCAACATCAGCAGAAAGCAGGAGGACAGACAATGGACGAGGAAGCAGGCGCTCACACGCGGTTTCACCAATTAAGTCCCCAATTACACACAAAACCAAGCGTCAGTGCAGTTTAATTAGTAAAAAACGCTCAAAACAAGCGGTGGACGCGGACGACAGCTTCGTGTGAAGTCACTGCATCAACGTGGCGGCAGCAGAGAAAAACAGCCCTTACTTTAACCAGCGTCTGGGTACTGGTGATTTCTGAGTGTTTCCACATCTTCATATTGTGATTTCGCTCTAACTGTGTCACTGCTGCAGTTTTGTCTTCATTAAAAATGTATCAAACTGTTTTACAGAAAAAAAACTCTCCTCTTGGATTGAAAAGAACGTTTAAGCTCACAACAACTGGAGTTTTACCTTGATCTGCTTTGAATTTTTCATTATTGTTTATCACTTATGATTCTGCTGAACTGGAGCCTTTGAGACGTGACCTCAATACTGTACATGATCAGCCGGTGGCTCCCTGCTGGGCCGGAGGCTCAAGGGTTAATACTGCCTGTCCTCGTATCAACTCCTCTGTGACTGTGTCAGATTTGATGTAAAAAATTGATATCACAACAGTAGATGTTATTGTGGCGACATTAGAAGGGACGCGGAGGAACTGCTGCTGTAAAGCTTTAGTGCCAGAATAAAACAGCAGAAGGTGCTTTTAGGTGGGTTTCCTGCTGACTGGATCCTTCTTTTGCAGCTTGTTGATGATTAACCATCAAAGTGAAGTTGACAGATTTTGCACTGGAATGTTTTCAAGCACCTCAATATATAGATGTGAAAAAACTGTAGAAGAAAACTGTACTGGATAAGCTACTAACACACACACACACACACACACACACACACACACACACACACACACACACACACACACACACACACACACACACACACACACACACACACACACACACACACACACACACACACACACACACACACACACACGCCCTCTTCAAATGAGGAAATATAGATTATCTACTGCGTTTAATTTAGCCTTTGAAGCCTCTGAGGCAGAACCAGTGTGTTGGACTAATAGGAGTCATTACTCGCTTTGGTTATGACAGGCAAAAATTCTGATGCTCCGATACAAATCTGTAGTTTTAAAGGAAGATCAAAGACACACACCGATTTCCCAGACACACACACACACACACACACACACCCTACAATCCTTTTGATGCTCCGAGCCAAAGAGGCCCCACATAGGAAAAACATTAGAAGGGGCCTAAACAGGCAGTGATGCAATCTGCTCGACACATCGTTCAATAGGTGCGATAGGAGAAGCTCAGCGAGTGCCGGCCTCTGCTCCGGCTCGGCGCCGGCGCCGCGTCCCGCTCTGCCAGCGCTGCCGATGAGGGTGCAGTGAACATTAAAGCACTGCTTTGAACAAAAAGATTGGATATGAAAAGGAATGCGATATTAGGCCCCACGACGCGACGAGGGAGAGGCGGCGCTCCCTCCTGAAGCTGTCGCGTAATTAGATAAAGGTAGAGGTTCTGCGTCTCCTGAGAACTGGCTGCGACCCGCGGGTCAGCCCACAGACACATCAGCAACGGGGCACCTGAACGCCAAAGTGACATCACCTCGCAACAATAAGGGACGGGAAGTTCTGCACCAGGATCATTTCACCATAAAAAGGCAAAAAGGGGTTTCAGGACATTGAGTCTGAAACTGACTGCAGCCGTTTGCTGCTCGCTGGAGTCGTGAGTGCTGTTCAGCAGCGGCGTTAAGCCGTCCGTGCCTTGGATTTGTTTTTGAATTAACCACCGATAGCAATAAAATAAAATGGGAATTTATCCATCAAAGCAGCGTGGAGAGGAATATTTGGTTAAAATTTCCTTAACATGTTTAATCTCTCGCATCTCGCCTGAAAGCCATTGATGTGATGCTCAATGAAACACGTTTCTAGCAGAAACTCAA
Source organism: Betta splendens (assembly GCF_900634795.4). Taxonomy (NCBI): domain Eukaryota; kingdom Metazoa; phylum Chordata; class Actinopteri; order Anabantiformes; family Osphronemidae; genus Betta; species Betta splendens. The sequence goes on along the minus strand of NC_040883.2, from coordinate 1,606,857 downwards.
ACCATAAATGTTCTCTGCCTGCAGTTAGACGCCCTGTGCAGTTCAATCAATCCCGGAGCCTGACGCCGCTGAATGAGCATAGGTGAGTGTTTTACACGTTCACATCTTTCGCCTCATTTTGACCCAGTTTTCCCAAACAGCCTGTGATGCGCCGACAGACGAGGCCTCCGCCGCGCTGGTAATTGCTCTGAACCGCGGAGAATTGCGGGGAATGCGGAGCCTTTGGGCGATTTGTTTTCTTTAGTGATATGAAATTCAAGCTATTCAATACGTCAAACACTGGAAATAAAGAGACGAAGCGTTTGTTTAGAAGTTTCCCCATGAATGAGCTTAATTCCGTTGGTAGTCGTGTGCTAGAAAACAAGCAGATCCCCAGTGCTTTATGGGCGTTGAATTAATAAAACAGCTCAGATTCTTGTTTCTTTGACTAAAGGAATGTGTGGTGGGCAGATTCGTGATGAGCTTGTTGTCATCCAGCACCTGCAACTCTTCTTTTACGTGTTTAGCTCATTTAAATGGGTCTCGTTGGGTAAAACCTGCCTCGAGTTAAACCGATAAAAGTAAAATATGACAAAAATACGCTAATTAAAATGTGATGCATTTTCAACCCTGATTTGACCTGAGGACTCGAGAGGTCCACTTGTTTTCCACGTCCTGCTGGGCAGGAGTGGAACCGACGCGATAATGAAGGAACAGGGAACAGGCAGGAATCACAGCGCGGCCCCTGAAGTGGCACCTGAACGGAGCTGCTGCTTCATTACGGCGTCGTGCAGATGGGATTTTCTGGTACATACAGTAGACGGAGCCCACAGAAACAGTGGGGGGCCGCTGCCCTCTTTGATGTTTGAGCCTTTAATAATGATAAAAACATCTTTCTCACATTGGGAGGAGACTGATAACCATAACTCACTTTTGTTCTCCTACGTTTGCTGGGTTCAAGCAACAACTGGAAATAGAAAGCTGGAAAATAAAGAGTCTGCAGACGGATTTACACTTTAGACTGTCGTTATTTATGAAACAAGGATAAAGCTGAATTCCGTTGTCTCCACAGAGGCTGTCTTATCAATTACATTTTAATGATTAGTATCACATTAGTTTGATTACATTGTTGTAGTTCAGCAGCTCGAGTTAGTTCTAGAGAACTTCATAGCTCCAATTAAAACACACTGTCAACGCGTACACGAGCTTCCAGCCCAGAAAGTCTGTGTTTAATTTGTTCAAGCCTTGACTTCATCCAACTAAACAAGAGGTGGCGCATTGAAGCTTATGCCACTGAACAGACAGGTTGTTTTTAGTCACAGCTGCCGTTGTCTTATCTGACAAGAACGCAAAAATTCAGCTCGGAACAATAATTCAAGCCTATAAAGTATACGGCCTGAACCGGTTCTGACTGAATGCTCCATGTAAAATATGAAGCATTCCTTCCTGGAATAAATGAGGTGGACGAGCTTTGACGTAGCTTTGAACAACTGATGAAACGAATGTGCTTTTTCCACTTTCACAATAGAATCTGCTGTTTGTTCAGGGATTTCAACACATGCTCACAATGTTGGCAACAACAGACTGAGGATTATTTAAAGTATTTACGACTGATAAACAGGAGAATACTGCAGGCCGTCTTATTGGAGGCATCCATCAGCGTCCTCACACACGTTATTAAGTGAATGCTTAAAAGCACATCTGTGGGGAATAAAAACTAGAACCACATTTAACACTGTAAAGCCCTTTTATGGGATGCGCCTCATTTATGCCGCAGTCTTTTTTCCTACTAACGTATATTATATTGACAGACAATTGAGCCCGTGATGGGAACAGCTCGTATGCTGTAAGACGCTCGGCAGCCAAGCCTCAGCAGTGACTCAGGAATGCTGGGAAATCCCCTGTGGATATTTGGTGCTGTGTATTCCCACCCACTATCAGTGTACTCAGTATGTCAGACGTTCGTGAGCAGGGGTTATGTCAAGTCTCCCTGGTAATTTCAGAGGCATCTGAAAGCAGCTGGTGGCTCCGTCTGGAGAATGTATGAAGAATCAGTCTAATAATAACCAAGATGGATGCTTCAATTTATGATCTGAATATACAGTGGTACAATCCAAATGAATCGGCTACACGGCGTCTGAGGCTGCTGGGCTATTTATTTATTTGACATAATTGGAGCTATTGTTCTGCGATACGCGCTGAGCGAGCGTTTCAGGGCAACAAGTTTAGTCAGTCAATTAGGGTTTGACTGCCAGCACGACGCCCATTGGTACCAAGATTGATGTGTCTCACAAATTATTTCCCATAGAGGTAAATCTGTGTGTGGATTAAATCCTCCATAGGTTTAGTACAAGAGTTCCTGCTAAGCTGGTCTGAATGCAAAGGACCCCCTACGGTGCAGTCGGTGGCTGTGGATCAAAGCTCTACAGTCGTGGTCGCTGAAGCACAAAGAGCTTCTAGTCAGATAATTATTGTTTATTCGTCACCAGTTTAGAAGCAAACTCCACTTAATGGCGGCCCAGTCACATACTGGCACAGACGCGTTCCCACAGCGGTGCGTGTGCTGTTATCTGTGAACATCAGGTCTGATTCAGCCACAGCCTGTGTTGAGTCACGAAGCGGCTGCGACAACATGAAGCCCTGAACAGAATGAAGCTTCTCCCAGATCTCACGCTTCCTGTGCAGCAGTTCACATCTTTAATCAAACATGAGGCTCAAGCCGATTGAAGTTGTGTTCGTACAATAGCTTCACTTTTGCTAAACGTGTACATATTTGGTTTAATTATTGAATGCGTCTGTAAAACTATTCCATTGCCAGAATCTGTCTCTTTAACACTCTGACCACATGTCGTCCTATTTATCATCATTGGACCTTCAGGAAGAAGTGCTGCTCCTTTAGTTTGGTTAATTTGTTTTTGCTTCGCTTTACTGTATTTTAATCCCGGCTCTGTTTGGTTTCAGGCTCCGTGTCGGTGTTGTTCAGCCACGTCATCCTTCCACGCATGGAAATGCCACTTACAGCTACCAGTTAATTCAACACAGCGTGGAGAATTAAGACGTCTTCACTGGGCCCTAAATAACGAGAGCCAAACAGCACTTTGTGTAATCGCTGGAGTGATCTCATTAATCTCATCACCCAGTTTTTATGATTTCCAGCCGACACTTGTCACATTTAACATTAATCAGGAAAATGAACCGTGTCTTCGTCTGTCTGTGTTCCAGGCGTGTGACCTGGTCAGCAGATTACAGCAAAGTCCATTCTGCTGCTAATGAGATGTGAGTCTGCCCACTTTAAAACAGGTAAACACCGCGTGACTGTCAGACGCTCTGCACCACAGTGAAGCCTTCATATATTTATGCACCAAATGAGAAATTCTCATCCGCATCTTGGATTTGAATAAAAGTGACAATTCCAAACAAATGTCTCAACAAGCCATGCAGTCTGTGTCGATCCGGGCCGAGGTTCTGAAAGTGACGTCCTGTAGATGATGTTAATGAAAATGCTGTAGTTTAGACAAAGCCATTTATTTAAGTCTGAACGTCTCAACTTATGATTTCAAGTAAAAAAATGGCCAGAAAAGCCTTGACCAAACACATGGGCAGGAGTGTTATTGATCACCAGCACAAGCTGCTCTTCTATGTTCTGTGTTCCTACACTTGGATCCCTGGAGGCGTTGTTTGCCAGCTGCAACTCAAGACGAGTTCGTCGGACCTTTGACTGGAAGTGGAGCTGGATTCTTTATCAGCAGCTTGTTCTAAGAGCATTACTCGCGCTGCCCTGGCCCTGCCTCCGTTTACAGCTGCGTCGCTCTGCTAATAATCCCATTGTGTGGCGTTTTCAGACATGAGAGGATTAAACACTATAGTTGTAACCTAGTTTTGCAGGCTTCTATTCCAGCGTGTGTAAACACTATGTAATTGGCATTCAAGGACTTTCAGTTATTCTGGACCTGAGCACAGGACTCCTCTGCAGCGCAGAGCAGAGCGTTACACAATGCTGCATTCTTGGAGCACTGGAACAGGGGCGGGTTCTCTGCTGTAAGGCTGCAGCACTTTCTAAAGAGACAAGAGCAGGAGACTCCTTGTTTCCATGGCAACCGCGCGAGTGTGTGGCAGGCAGGATGCTATAGTAAAGAAGCTTGAGGTGAGTCCGTGATGCTAAATTCTTCGGCCCCGTAACGTTGTTCCCAGGTTAATGTTGTGGCGCAGCAGCGCGTCCACGTCTGCACGCCGTCTGAGCGGTCGTGTTTTATATTGTGGCTCCTGCTCAGCGTGGAGCCTCAGCTCACTGTGCTTTTCCTCTTAAGGGGCGAAAAACAACCCTTCAGGCTGAAGCATCCTGATGGAACATGACGGCGGAAGACTGACATTTCTGATGAGCAAATCTCACGTTTTTTTTCTTCCCTCATTATTTCAGAAAAAAACAAGCACTTTGATGTGTAAGAAAAACCTCCAGAGAGCTGAGAAGTGCGTCTATGATGCATAATATATTTAAATTTACAGTATATTCTGAATCTCTAAAGGCTTTTGGAACTTATTATTATTCCCTGCGACCTCTAAAATACCAACACAGTTTTTCCTCTTATTTTATTGGTGATAAATCAAACACTGACTACGAATAAATCAAAAGTATCATTTTAAAAATGCCACAATTTTCTTCTCCATTGTAACTTATGCATTGTTGGTAAATTATTAAAACAATAGCACTAATAAGAATATCAATATTCATAAACAAGTAAGTGCTCTATCTTTAGGATCTTCTGTCGTCTTGAGGCTAATTTTTAAAGTACATTAATCAAGATGAGGTTAAAGAGGACTAAAATCCTACTTTAACACTTGTTAGACAGATTTAAAAAAATAAATGAATAATTGCTTCTGTGTGAGGTTTTAAGGGCCACTAGCTGTAAAGGTCAAATCACTGGAGGATTAGTCTCATGCCAATCAGCTGTCGGCCACAAACACTCCGTCCTTTGCGGTTCACTGAAGTGTTAACGTCTCGTCCCTTGAGATTCCTGAGAACGACGAAGCTCCTCCAAGCTTTTAAATTAGAGCACGGTGAATTGAGTTTGGTGTCAACTTCTGAGGTTTCGCTGGTGCCGAACAACAAGCGCCCACACAAAGGGTTTTTAGGCATAAAGTGATGGAGACGGAGCCGCTGCCCACTCTCATCACAGATGTGTGTTAATGTTGCTCTAGCTGCCGGCCACCGATTGGTGCGCACGGACACGTGCACGCACGCACAAGCATGCACGTGCACGCACGCGCGCACACACACACACACGCACAAGCATGCACGTGCGCACACATACACACGTGCACACACACACACACAAGCATGCACGTTGCACGCGTGCGCGCTCAAACGCACGCACACATACGCACACACACACGCACGCACACACACAAGCATGCACGTGCGCACTGCGTCGCTGTTGCTATCGTGACCAATAAAGCGGCTCCGGTGGAACCGACTCCACGCAGGTGCAGCACCTTCTCGCCTCCGGCCTGATCACGGTGCAAACGACTGCCGCGCTCCTCAGATAGTGACACGGACGCGCCTTCGCTGCTTAGACGGAGGGACCTTGCTTCGTCCTTGGCCCCATTACAGGAAAGCGCCTTGTGTTACTCATTTTCTGCTGTTATTGACAGCCTACGATGGCGCGAGCAGCTCTTTCTCCCACTGTTGATTGTTTCTTCTGCAATAAAGTCCACGTCGCTTTCTTTTCTTTCTCACCGCATCATTTAGTTTCCACTCACATCAGATTACAGTACAGCAGATAATTATCAGAGTGTGGAGTGCAAATATTGTGAGAACTGGGGGGAGGGGGGGGTGGCTCCGGTTTATTAGTCACTTCCTGAATTAACCTCTATCAGACATTCACTGCTTTAGCACCAAATGTCACCACTATTTCACTAATGAGCCAGTAGCTTCTGTGACACGGAAATGATTCAGCTGTGGCCGATATTAAGCACGATGCACTTCCACTGGCCTTTGGTTCACGCTGCCGCATGACTCCATCCACAGACCACTGATATACAGTAATTGGGACATAATTGCTTACTTTTTTATAAAAGGACCAACTTGCTTAATGAGACGCTGTTATTGTGTCTGATGAACAAATTATCAGCAGAGCTGGAAAATGAGAAGTCTCTATTATTTGTTTGCTTATTCATGCACCACACGTCATCTTTGCTGCCAGTGAATAGCTTCACTTAAAGTGGTTCTGAAACGGTTCCACTGCTGCTACAGCAGCACTGAGCCCGATCGGGCTGTAATTCAGCTACGTGACTGAAACACGTGGCGTGAAACCGGGACGGGCTGTGACCGGCCAATAACCTGACAAGAGGAGCAGCGAGGCCCATGAAATGACCCTGGCCCCCTGCTGTGCACGCTTCTTGTCAGATACAGACTCCATGAGGCTGGCGTGAGGGCATGATCTGTGCTCACAGCAGCGCATTGTTCAGCTCTATTTCCACTCACCAGCCAACATCAGAATTGGCAGGTTCACTGGTGCCTGGGTCCCGTCACAGATGAAAGCGAACTCACACTGAGCACATGAGACAGGCATGAAAGAGTCTGGAGACATGTTTGATGGTCGGCCAGGGAGTCGACGGAGGCGTATTCTTTGAGAAGTGCACAGACCTCCGCGGCTTGGCCGACGGCACCACGGCTGCTGTGAGGTACTGGCCTAGATAAACCCGTCAGCCTGGACCCGGGTCCCTGCTGGTACAGAACAATGACCAGGATGATGAAGTACTGATGCGGTGAGCTTCATCCAAGCGAGCAGCTATGGGACGCGTGGCTCCATGTGATGGTGAGCATCACCAGACTCTCCCTCATCCAGTTTGGAGGAGACTCCAGGAAGCCATCTGCCAACTCATCAAGACCGTGTCTGGAGTGCGAACAGCAGACACATAATGAATTGCCACATGAATTGCCATGATGAAATTCATACAACTTGGACAAAGCTGTGAGTTGTGAGCTGTAAAGTTTCTTAAAGGCTCAGAATGAAGTTCATTACATGGAGGGTTCGCGTCAGTGACTAGTGAAGCAGAAATGATGTTTCTCATTACTTCACCGTCATCAGATGCCTTTTGACGAACACTAGGGCCACGCACAATGAACACGCTTTAAAAAGGTCTAATAAACAGAACACGTTTAATGGGCCTAACGCAGTCCTGGAGCCAAGGTGACATTTGCTGCGAACGCGTGGCTTTGTGCCTGGAACAAATATGAACTCTGGCTGCCAAATATTTGAGACAAATTAGAGCGAGGACACTCTGCCTCCGTCTGTGCGCTCAGGTTTAGCAGTGGATACGGCTACAGTCGAGTCGCCACACAAGCCATTCCTGGAGGATCATGTTTTTAGCGTGTAGGATAACAAGGCGACACCAGTCCAACGCCAACAACCGCATTAAATGCAGTAGCTTCTATCGCGGCTGCACCGGATCAGAGGAGGACGCGTCCGTTTGGAAGAGCGGTTGTCATTTGCGTAAATCGGAGACACTCACGCAGATGTGCCGATATTCACACACACTGAATCTCATTATTTCAGCAAACTGCAGAACACGCTGTCAGAGTGCGCCCATTAAGCAGCCGTAGAGGATCCAGTGCCTCCATAGCCGGCGCGTTCACACTGCAGGTCGACACGTTCTGCTTCAGTCCAGACGCATACAAATACACACACGGCTCAAACGAAGTCTGATTCCTACAAACACTGAGCCTCCAACTAATTCAGCTTCAGACACATGATTTAATGAGCTGCTCTGTTGGCAGGTGGAAGGCATGTAATCAGAAATATGGACTTGACTGTGCAGAACCCGGCCACAGCCTGACTCCCTGCTCCTCAACGGTTTGGCCGCCGCGTTTAAACGAACGAGGGGCCAAAACATTTCATCATAAACCGCGAAGCAGCCTCTTGATGAAGTCTGTTTAACATGGACGCTAAAAGCCAATAATTGATTATCTTTCAAATGTTAATTAGGCTAAAGATGATGGAGATATCAAAGAGATTGGGAATCAGTCAGGCCGATGAGGAAAATAAAGTGTTTGAGGAGAAAGTGACGGCTCAGCAGCCTGTTTAAAAGCCAAGTAAGGTGGATTTAATGTGTGGCGTCAGTGCTTTACGCTGTGAAGAACTTGCTGACGACTAATGTGTCAAAAACCGCTGAACTGAAACACTGCAAACGTTTTCAACCGCTGATGACGAGTGTCCAGCAGAACGTAGGACGTACAAGCACCTACAGCGTTTAAACCAAGCCTCCAATGCAGACAGGACAATCCTCCCTCTGTGGCAGTGAATGTGGAGAACATATGGAGAACGCCGCCTGGAGAACACCGCCTGGAGAACGCCACCTGAACGACACCTAGAGAACACCTGAACGACGCCTGGAGCACGACGCCTGGAGCACGACGCCTGGAGCACGACGCCTGGAGCACGACGCCTGGAGCACGACGCCTGGAGGACGACGCCTGGGGAACGACGCCTGGGGAACGACGCCTGGGGAACGACGCCTGGGGAACGACGCCTGGGGAACGACGCCTGGGGAACGACGCCTGGAGAACGACGCCTGGAGAACGACGCCTGGAGAACGACGCCTGGAGAACGACGCCTGGAGGACGACGCCTGGAGGACGACGCCTGGAGGACGACGCCTGGAGGACGACGCCTGGGGAACGACGCCTGGGGAACGACGCCTGGGGAACGACGCCTGGGGAACGACGCCTGGAGAACGACGCCTGGAGAACGACGCCTGGAGGACGACGCCTGGAGGACGACGCCTGGAGGACGACGCCTGGGGAACGACGCCTGGGGAACGACGCCTGGAGAACGACGCCTGGGGAACGACGCCTGGGGAACGACGCCTGGGGAACGACGCCTGGGGAACGACGCCTGGGGAACGACGCCTGGGGAACGACGCCTGGGGAACGACGCCTGGAGGACGACGCCTGGAGGACGACGCCTGGGGAACGACGCCTGGAGGACGACGCCTGGAGGACGACGCCTGGAGGACGACACCTAGAGAACACCTGAACGACGCCTGAATGACACCTAGAGTACACCTGAACGACGCCTGAATGATACCTAGAGAACACCTGAATGACGCCTGAATGACACCTAGAGAACGCCTGAACGACACCTGAACAACGCCTGGAGAACACCTGAACTGGAGGACGACGCCTGGAGAACGACACCTGGAAAACGACGCCTGGAGAACGACGCCTGGAGAACGACGCCTGGAGAACGACGCCTGGGGAACGACGCCTGGAGGACGACGCCTGGAGGACGACGCCTGGAGGACGACACCTAGAGAACAACACCTAGAGAACAACACCTAGAGAACACCTGAACAACGCCTCAACAACGCCTGGAGAACACCTGAACTGAAGGACAACGCCAGGAGGACGACGCCTGGAGAACGACGCCTGGAGAACGACGCCTGGGGAACGACGCCTGGAGAACGACGCCTGGAGAACGACGCCTGGGGAACGACGCCTGGGGAACGACGCCTGGGGAACGACGCCTGGAGGACGACGCCTGGAGGACGACGCCTGGAGGACGACGCCTGGAGGACGACGCCTTGAGAACGACGCCTTGAGAACACCTGAACTGGAGGACGACGCCTGGAGAACGACGCCTGGAGAACGACGCCTGGAGAACGACGCCTGGAGAACGACGCCTGGAGAACGACGCCTAGATAACACCTGAACGACGCCTGGAGAACACCTGAACTGAAGGACGACGCCAGGAGGACGACGCCTGGAGAACAACGCCTGGAGAACGGCTGGATGACGCCTTGAGAACGACATCTGAAGAACACCTGAACTGGAGGACGACGCCTGGAGGACGGCGCCAGGAGGACGACGCCTGGAGAACGACGCCTGGAGAACGACGCCTGGAGAACGACACCTGGAGAACACCTGAACGACGCCTGGAGAAAACCTGAACTGAAGGACGACACCAGGAGGACGACGCCTGGAGAACACCTGAACTGAAGGACGACGCCAGGAGGACGACGCCTGGAGAACAACGCCTGGAGAACGGCTGGATGACGCCTTGAGAACGACATCTGAAGAACACCTGAACTGGAGGACGGCGCCAGGAGGACGACGCCTAGAGAACAACACCTAGAGAACACCTGAACGACACCTCAACAACACCTGGAGAACACCTGAACTGAAGGACGACGCCAGGAGGACGACGCCTGGAGAACGACACCTGGAGAACGACGCCTGGAGAACACCTGAACTGGAGGACGACGCCTGGAGAACGATGCCTAGATAACACCTGAACGACGCCTGGAGAACACCTGAACTGAAGGACGACGCCAGGAGGACGACGCCTGGAGAACAACGCCTGGAGAACAGCTGGATGACGCCTTGAGAACGACATCTGAAGAACACCTGAACTGGAGGACGGCGCCAGGAGGACGGCGCCAGGAGGACGACGCCTGGAGAACGACGCCTGGAGAACGACGCCTGGAGAACGACACCTGGAGAACGACACCTGGAGAACACCTGAACGATGCCTGAACAACGCCTGGAGAAAACCTGAACTGAAGGACGACACCAGGAGAACGACACCTGGAGAACACCTGAACGACGCCTGGAGAACACCTAAAACGCCTGAAGAACGACGCCTGGAGAACGACGCCTGGAGAACGGCTGGATGACGCCTTGAGAACGACACCTGGAGAACACCTGAACGACACCTGAACAACGCTGAACGCTTGGAGAACACGTGGAGAACGCCTGCTCAGCTGTTACAGTACATTTACATTTGAATCCCTTCACCTCAGGTTCATTAAATCTGTAATGGGCTTCAGCAAACTAGAATAAAAGCTGCTGCATGTTCTTGGTTTCCAGAAGAAAAGCGTTTGACAGCTTCTGCCATCTGTCCCTACATTCCGGTTATCTGGGCTCTATCTTTGTCTTTAATGAAGAATTTCTAATAAACTAATTTGCACTAGATCCAAGTACAGTCTGTTATCTGAAGTTTACGTTTGAATATATTTTTTTCCGCTCCCAGAGGCAGGTTCGGCTCCGTATCTTCTGACCCGAACGCTCCAGAGAGGAGACAGTGACTTATCTGGGCGTCACGCTCTAAAGTGAACACTGCCCAGCCCTGTATCTACACACACATCTTTCAATTAGTCACTTTATCAGGCGGGGTTCCATAATTACTGCAGTTTCCTGTGGACCTCACCAGTGCCACTGCCAGAACCAGCCTGTAGTCAGTCAGTGAAGCTCACGCATAAACAGCAAAACAGACCAAAACACACGATCTGTGTGTTTTCATACACACTCATTACTTTACAGGAGCACTTAGTTTGTGGGTGTTTAGCAGAATAAGGATAACAACCGGTTTTAAATTGGTGTCAATTGAATTAAAAACAAAAGTAAAGTGTTTTTTCTATGTGCATTTGACTCCCGGATGCTTGTCACAAGGCAGCTGTGGATGAAGCAGAACGTTCGGATGTAGGTGACAGAAAATGTGGGTGTGGGTGAATCTGCTGCTTTCAAATGCTGCAGCAAAGCGGGAAAGGTTAAGAGCTTTACACACTGCACACCATCACATAGAACGCGTCCTTCCACACTGAGCGGCTGAAAGCGGAGCTATTTCTAGATTCTCACTCAAACTTGCTCCATGACCAACGTTAAACCGACAAAATCTACCGCCTTTATTCTCTCACAGAGAAACTGCTCTTTTGTGTTTACTTCTATGGATGGAATGTAAATATTGGACTTGGGTGTAAATAAAAAACATTTCCACCATTTATCTCAACATCCTCTGATTTCTACTGCAAGCGATGATTTCTGTGTTCATCAAGTCTGTTTATCTTTATTTATATTTTGTCTTTACATTTTAAATTGCTGAAACCTGATAATAAGCAGTCAAACACTGACAAAGTATAAATAAACATGAAGCCAGGAGCTGTGGTGGGTTATTTGTATTCACAAATATTCATGCTAATTCTAAGAAGGGTCATTAAGTCATAAAAAAAACAGGTTCACGTTCAGTGAAATAAAACTCAAACCACCCACCTACATGTCTGCGGCAGATATTTCAGCTTCCTGCAGGTTCAGTTGTAGTAACAACATATTGGATCATTGTATATATTTACACAGTGTATCTGCACATGGAATCATATGCATTTCCATTGATTTGAGTCAGGGAGGCTGCAGATCCCTTGTGTCTCATTCAGTCAGAAAAAAACCCACACAATTTACATATTCACCTCCAAGTGGGCAGCGAGCTGGGAGCCAGCGCCTCAGGCGTGACTCCCAGTTCCACCACACCAGCCTGTCCTAAAGAGAAGTTCACCTCTAACGAGAACATAGGGACTCAGCCTCAAAAGACCGGATGGACGTCTTCATCATCGCCTCAGCGTTACAGTAAAACCAGCGCAGTTTGGCCTCCGTTGCCTTCAGCACCAGAGCAGGCGGCAGCGATCGGCTCACATAAACAAACTATTAGCCCATATTTATGTGATGACAAACGATCTGACCTCTGCTTATGCACATTTTAACTCAGACAAAGTAATCTGGAAGAGCCCATTAGGGAATGATATGAAAATGGATTAAAAACCTGCCTTTCCGTGAATGTCTGTACCGTCCAGTAGGTCAGAGCAGGTAATGACCATAAAGCAGCATCAATGGAAACGAAACAACCTGCCGATGATTTAACACTAACAACAACGGAATAGAAGGAAACACCTCAAAGCACCAAAAACCATGTACGACCACTAACACTCCACCAAAACGTCCAGTCTGTGACTAAAGGTTTACGGACTGATCGATGCTCCGCGTCAGATCAACATCAGAGCAACATTATGGTTGGACTTAGTAGAAAAGGTCGCACAAACATTTCACACCTCGTCTAAACTGGTGTTGAGCAGCAGCATTAGTTATTTACAAAGGGATTCATTTGACTGTACCTGTTACGAGTCTCCTTCGCTGGCAGTGAAGTCAGATCTGCCGCCGTACGTTAGGAGCTGTGCAGCTTCTCATGGTGCATTAGTGGTTGAAACTGTAGTATCTCTCCTTCAACTGCCCCAAAGGGTGAAATAATGGGCCGCATTCTGAACACGCCAGCTGTGCAGAAAGTATTTTTATGTTTCCTGGTCCATTTTATTTTTTATCACCTACTTGTGTGTGAAAGTGCTTTTTTTATGCCACCCACACTCAGCCTTATTTTTTATTATATACACTGTATGTTTTCTACTTTTTTAAAGGTTATGGGTGATGGCATGCAGGAGCAAACCTGGGTCTGAATGAATGTTTGTGTCAGATTTAATGAAACCGAATGAAAGTGGCTCCAGGCGTTTCTGAGGAAGGTGCTGATGAGATCTGGACAAACAGGAGTCGACCACCGAAATCCAATCATTGAATTAATTTGAAGACATCACATAAATACTTAGACATAAGGTCACAGTAACATTTGACCTTGACCACTCACTGCCAAATGTGATGACTGAGTCCAAATCGACACCATATTAATAAGGATGACAGATGAACCTTCTGAATGATGGACAGTAAACTGAAAACACGCAGGCACAGACCACAGCGGGCATAAAACTCTTCCTCATGTTCATGTTACATTGTGCTGAGCAGCTTCAACCCAGTGCTGCTGCTTGTTCTGTGTGTGGATGCATGACTGCATACAGCACCATCCTAAATCAAATGTGAGCGTTTGCCTTTCTCATTCAGCCAAATCAATGTGGACGAACAACGTGGGAGAGGTGCTGAATTCCAAGGACGGTGTTTATTATATTTTAAATGTTATTTTATTTTTTATTTCAGTCAATCTAAGGCAGATTCTTGCTGATAATGTGTCGCTGCTGCAGGTCAAAGACCTCAACACCCTCAAAAGGAGATCAAGGTGCAAAGAGAAGTATGAAATCATCCTCTTGAAGCAGGACGCTGGTGTAGATTCTGAGCTAATCTGACCTTTCTGTGAATCCAGCTTTTGGCCCCATAATAAAGATGATGGGTTCAAAGTTGTACCTGCCTTGTAGAGATTAGAGCGTGGTGCTGGTTTCTTTTCTATTGTAGAAGCAGCAACGTGGTGCTAACTTCCGGTTTAGTTGGCTGGGCTGAACCGTCGGCCGCTCTCGTGGCAGCCGTGGTCTGACTCTGCCCCGGGCCGGTGGCAGCCGGCCAGTGGAACAAGCTCACGCGCCGTTCCTGTCTTTGTCCTCAGCCTGTGCCTGTGTCCTTAATCATCCTCTGCTCATGCATATCTGTCATCGTCTGAGGGTCGGAGGTTTTCTGACACTGCTTCCTCTTCGCCTGCATGTTGAACAGGCAGGTTTTGAATAAACACAATTTCTGTTGACCTCCTCGTAACACATCTAGTGGGAAACCTAATAGAACATGCAGCTCTTCCCTGAAATGCTTTGATAAGTCAGACTGACTGGAAATGACTTTTTCTATTACTCATGATTTGCTGCACTGGCACTATTTTGGCCTTTGCTTATTTTTGTTGTATTTATCGTCGTCTTTATTCCCTTAATAGTAGGATAAACACTGGCAGTAGTTTTTGTGCATGAAGCTGCTTTATATTTCATGGCACAAGGTTCATTTAATAAGATATGGGAGACCCCGCTGTGCATTTTAAATTCAAATACCCAATTTCACCCAAACAAGAGCATGGCGTTATGCAGTAGTTAGTCTCACTGTCACGGTCTCTACTGTGAACATTTGATTAGCCAAAGAAATGCGAATAAGGTTGTTATTGTTTGCAACTATAGCCTCTGAAAACCCGCCCTATTATTAATAACAATGACAATCCACTTAGAAAGCCATAAAAACACATTTCTGTGTTTATTTGCGCCTCCAGCAAACAGGCTCAGCTAAAGCAAGAGCACAACAGCTGCTCTGCAATAACAATAGACAAGATTTGCAGCTGACAGAGTGAAAACAAAGAGCGACTGCGTTATAGAACACTAATTTTTAACTGAATCTTTAATGAACTCTATTTTCAAATGTCTTCGATCTTGTAGCCTCTGAAGTTCAGCCGCCACGGTTCTGTTCATGACTCAGCACAGTTTTTCCTTCATACATTTTCACTGACAGAAAGCTTTTTTTATGACACACATCCAGGTCCCTGTCTGCAGTTGTAAAGTGAAAAAGCTTCTACACAATCTACACTGAGCTGCACCAAATTAAAACCATATGTCCAGGTTATTTAAAAACATGGCACTGGTTCAAATAAACATGTACATCATTATGACCTGAAATACAAGCAACCCAGCTCTACAGGACACAACAGTCACAATCTCACATGCTTATTTTCTGTTTAAACAAGAACTGAAGCAGATGGAGTCAGACTGACACACGCAGCTAAATCCAAGCAAGAAACAGAACTCCTACAGGAGCCACTCACCCTGCCTGAAGAGCTGGACGTTCTCCTCCGTCAACTCAATGGTGCTTGTTCCTCCGCTCGGGGATATTTGGTGCAGATGATCAGTCCTGTCCCCACGTGTTGTAGTTGACATAAGCTACACAGGAACACGAGCTCAGCTGATGCTGGACAGTGCTAGCAGTTAGCGGCTAGCAGCTAGCCACTCTATAGCAACATTATATTCCTTTAAAAGTCTCCAATTCTTCTCTGTGTGCAGTAGTTGTGTTGAAGGTTGTTAAGCTATAACTTACTAAAATACTATTAAAAGCTTTTTTCCACTATCCATCAGTGCGTTTGATGACGGTGCTAATGTTACAGGCGGTGAGCGGCTAAAGATGACCTTGATACCAGGCTAACGCTGCCGAACCAGGTTTTCCTGATCCCCGCTCGTCCCGGAAGTTGCTCAGCCTTCTTATTTTGAAGGGCGTTTTTTATTTTTTTTATTTATAACATTTCGAAGTGCGTCTTACGGGCTCTTTGTTGAGGAGCCAGGTGGGATGTCTAGGGAGGAATAAACAGGAAAAACCCGGAAGTGCTGTACCGAAGAGACACGCCCCTTTCTCTGCAGCCTGTTGCTGATTGGTCAGCGCAGACTGAGTAGTTTCACGTCCATCGTCTAGATTCTAGAGGATGCATTTCAATGACACAGAGACGTGATCAACTTTATTTAAATGCAGCTGCTTCTATTTGCTTCTGTCTTTTCCTAAGGTGAAAATAATTGTCCTTGAGGCAGGAGAGTAAGGAGATGGAATGAATGCAACCTACAATATATGTATGCAGTTTATTTTTCTTTAAATAATAGAGCTAATAATTCTCAGAATCCATGTAATCATACTGTGGATTGTGATTATAATTATATGTGGCCACAGTCTATTTTAAATCCAGCCTTTGGATGAAAGTTTGCTATTAGTAAAGCCTGGTATTAAATGTAATGGTGTCCAGTTGTTTACTAAAAATATCCTCACTCACAGTCTGATTGTAGAACATTTCTACTGAGAGCTGGACCATCTGCAGCCTTTAAACAGCCTTTCTAGTAGTTGGTCCTCCTCCACTTTGTACCTAACAAGTATAATTACAGAGGCAAAACGTTGGACTACTGTTTACAGTAATATTCATACTGCTTTTCTGGGGCTAATGCATTAGTGGATTGGTCGAACATTTTTATATATTTAAAAAAACACACAAATGGATTTTTTACCATTTGACAGTTTGTACAGAACAATTATTAGAAACCAGCATTTTAACCAGAATCCATCAATCACTAAGTCCCTGATTTGTCATATTTATTGTTTTTGGCCTTTAGCAACATCCTCTGTGTTTATTTCAGATAATACAAGCACTGTATATGGGGAATATTGGTGTCAGGCTTCACTGGAGTGGAAGCAATGTTTGGGCTGGAAAACAAGTTTTGTCTGCCTGAATTTTTACTCATCGATGATATTGATCAACAACCCTTTCCACCACGGGCAGATATATTAAGGTCAGTTTGTGGTTGTAACAGCTTCAGAATCTCTGACAGAAAGGGTCAAGGCTGCTGTGACTCCTTGGCTGCTAAATGAGTATGATAATGACCCTTAGTTGAGGCATTTCAACCTGGGATGTTTATTCTGGGACTCGCTGTCACCAAACACACTCCTGGAGAAGTGATTCTCTGTTTGCTCTGCTAAGATATTGTATGAATGAGCAGCAGACGTAATGGAGGCTCAGCATAGCTATTTCGAAAATGCTGTGAAAATGGTAATTACTGATCCATTTATTCTCCTCTAATAGATCTTGTGAAAAGTATACTCTGTTTTGTGACAGCTTGCATTTGCATTAATTAAAGGAAGCGCTCGTCATTGTTGCTTTAGATTTTCTGAGGAGAGCACCAGACTCTGCTTGTTGGTTCATTTTGAAATGAGAGCTTATATAAGCAGAATGTGGGCGGAATCATTTCAAAGCACATCCAAGTTCTTCTTATTGGAATCTCAAACATAGTTTGTTCTGTCTTTTTTTACTGTTGTCTTTTCTGTGACAAGATAAAGTTATTTGAGCTAAAACTCCCATCTGGATACTTTACATGAGCCTTATTATGCGATCACACAGAAGTGCTAATGGAACACAGGGAATCGACGGAAGCTCAAGATTTAAGGTCACTAAAGTTACCAAACAGTCGCACTTACCTGTCTGTCATCACACATTAGAACGCTGCACTTGGATGCTTTTTCAAGCAGCACGAATGAAAGAGGACGAAGTGCAAACGGTCACCAGTTTGATCTGTGGTCAGAATATGGACAAACGCCCCATAACCTCAGAAGAGGCCTCATTCCTTTATGCATCACGTGTCCAAGCAGAAGAAACATGTTTAGATCTTTGTACATCCAATGTTTATACAGTAACTGTGTTAATGAGGTACAAGTCACGAGTCTGTAATCAAAAGGGATTTATTGTTATACCTGGTGAAGAAACCAAACCCCTTTGCAGTTATTTGCCTGGTTAGTGTATATTCTAACGGTCTGACACAGAAACGGGGACGTTGCCCCTGAAGCGATGAAACCAAATGAGGTTTTACACACAGCATCCAGGTGGACGCGCTGGCGGGCAGCGTGTCGCTGGTGTCAGGGCTTCAGCGAGCTTTTAATGAGTCCTGTAGCATGTCATGTTTGTTTGCCTTGGAAGTGCTGGGCGAGCGTTAAATGACTCTGTGGAACAGGTGCAGTGATGAAAAGGAAACCTTTGGGCTCGCTGTTCATATTTGCTCACACGTCCAGACGGACACTCCAGCTCAGCAGAAGTGCGCTTGGAAACACAAGAGCGTGTGATCACACGAGGCCTCAGGTGGACGAGCTGGACCTAAAACAGTCACAGACTAATGAGCTCATCAGCAACAGGAAGCACCGAAACAACAGTCCTGGAATAATGACTTCATTTGGTTTATTGAGGCTCCTGTCTGTTCTTTCGTCCCTCGTTGATTATTGATCCTGGACTTTACATCAGACGTGAGTGACATCTGAGTGTGTGTTGGTTATCTGTAACGTTCTCCAGGTTTTCTTCCAGTTCTGTGTCTAGGACTGAAACGGGGCTAATTCAGTAATGGCTGGTTCTGTTAAAAGCACCAGCTCTTTCTCAGGCTGAATGAACAGAGCGTTATTATGTGTCAGGGTGAAAGTGGAAGCTTTAAGGGCAGTGCCTGCTTTGTCGCTGCCCTGTGACCCAGAAACTCAGCATGAGCGTCTGTGCCGCTGAACTCACTCCACGCTGCGCGTTGTTGCCTGCTGAAATGTGGACGCGTCTGTAAATGACACAGGCGCAGCAGACGCTGCAGACGCTGCAGACGCTGCAGGAGCTGCAGATGCTGCAGACGCAGCAGACGCTGCAGATGCTGCAGGAGCTGCAGACGCTGCAGACGCAGCAGACGCAGCAGACGCTGCAGATGCTGCAGGAGCTGCAGACGCTGCAGGAGCTGCAGATGCTGCAGACGCTGCAGGAGCTGCAGACGCAGCAGACTCTGCAAATGCTGCAGACTCTGCAAATGCTGCAGACGCTGCAGACGCAGCAGACTCTGCAAATGCTGCAGAGGCAGCAGACGCAGCAGACGCTGCAGGAGCTGCAGACGCAGCAGACGCAGCAGACGCTGCAGACGCTGCAGGAGCTGCAGACGCAGCAAATGCTGCAGACGCTGCAGGAGCTGCAGATGCTGCAGGAGCTGCAGACGCAGCAGACGCTGCAGGAGCTGCAGACGCTGCAGGAGCTGCAGATGCTGCAGACGCTGCAGACGCTGCAGGAGCTGCAGACGCTGCAGGAGCTGCAGACGCTGCAGACGCAGCAGACGCAGCAGACGCTCCTCATCTGCAGGAGCTGCAGATGCTGCAGCAGCTGCAGACGCAGCAGACGCTGCACATGCAGCAGACGCTGCAGACGCTGCAGGAGCTGCAGATGCTGCAGACTCTGCGTCACATCATGTATCAGAGGGCTTCATGCTCAGTTCACACCAAGCCAAATGCTAATTCTCCGTGGCTCCGTGACACAGACCTGGCCTCGAGTGGCACCAGCTTTTATTTGAATTTAAATGTGAGATAAAACAGATTGTGACCAGGAAAGGTCACAGCGTCGCATCTCGCCTGAAAGCCTGTCAAATCACAACGAGAAGGAGAAACCTGCGAGAAGTGATTGACCCTGAAAATCTTTCCACCATTCTCTCCTTGACATTAAAGCGTGGCGTTAAAAGACGATTTACACTCGGACATGAGAGAGCGAGGCTTGAGGAACTGCTGATATCTGCGAAAACATAGAATATCGATGGGCAGAGAAGACATCATGTGTCAGACAAAAAAAACCTGTAGTCAGCATTCAGCAGACGACGCACACTGCGTCTACTTTCTCAGATTAAACTGGATCATGTTTCAGGGACACTTCTGCTTAAATGTTTACATGTTTATGTGTTGAATGTGCCGAAATGTAATTTATATTTTTATGGTACTAATTGAACATTACGATTCCTAAAATAGTTCTAAGGCTGAGTTTCTTCACTTTTATTTGCAGAGAAGCAGTTGGGAAACGTGGCGGCGGGAGAGACAGAGCAGCAGAGGTCCCTCACTCTCCGAGCAGCAGGGGGTCCGGGCTTCATGGCGCTTCTAAAACATCACAGAGGATCAGGGACTTGAACTCGCCTGCGTCAAGCAGTGAATATAACGCGTGCTACATTGGGTCTATGAGCTACAGTAACGGCACCCAGAGGTCCAGGACAGAGGAACCCGGACCCGGCGCTGATGAGACGGCCGTCGGGTGAAGCATCGTCCAACCACTCAGCTCACTCGGCCTGAAACCCAGTTTGCTCACAGGCGGCGCCGCCTCCGTCCCAACCCTCCACCTCATTAACGCCATTTGCCACCCAGCAGATTGACGTGAGCGATCTGGACACAGTTCTCAGTCACTGGTGCGTGTCTGCGTCCAGCGTCGCCTCCTGCAGCAGAGGTTTAAGACGAGGAGGAGGCCATTAGAGCCAGTGTTTAATTAGGTGTGTGTCATAATACTGCTGACCTTCGCTGTGCTGGGACTCAGCCAGACGCAGTTGTAGCAGTAAAATCACATTATACTGCACTTCACAGCTGGGCAGATGTGCAGGTTCCATCAGATGAAGGAATGAGTGAGGAACCGGTGGGTTCTAACACAAGAACGGCTTCATGGGGACTATTACGCCTCGACCTCTGCTTCACCCGTGTCTCTACAGTGTAGAGAAGGTATCAGGTCCGTGGATCCTGCTCTCACACACACACACACACACACACACACACACACACACACACACACACACACACACACACACACACACACACACACACACACACACACACACACACACACCTCACTGACATCAGCAGCCATTCTCTGGCTCAGTGGACTCAGACATGAGGTCCTGGTTTCACCTCGCTGCTGTCCGTGACCTTTGACGTGTGAATATTCCAGAAGAAAAAATCTGATGTTGTGATGACATAGTTAGGACTGGCTGCTTGTTTCCTCACTTTCATTTTGAGAGTAATCTTTTTTTGAGGACGTGGAGGCGAGCAGCGCGACCCTGCTGAAGTACAAGCGGCTCCGCTGCGCCGCTCGAATGCTGAATAACACCAGCGTGTGTTATCATGGTTTTGTGTGACTGTGTAGATGCAGAAGGAAAACTAGACTCTCTGCATGTTTCTCATAGGAACAGGACACTCACATCAGCTGTATTATCTTATTCTGCTCACACCGAAGCAAAAGCATTTTCCCTTTGACTGGCTGCACTCATAAAACACATCATTTCCACCCGCGGTAAATGGATGGTGGCATAAAAAAGCCACACGGACGCTTTGAGCCAATCCCACGTGTCTCACCATCCTCCACCATCTCCCTCTGCTCCATTACTTCCACTGCATCGGCCACGGTTTCCCAACGCTGGCGACAGGCCGTGTCGTCCTCTCAGCAGGAGGTGGACGGATGACAGAGCTTAAAATAGAGCCGCGCAGCCGTCGGCCGACATCCAGAGGATGCTCGGACCATGAAACGGCTTCAGGAGAGGACGCGTGAGGAGAGGACGCGTGAGGAGAGGACGGCTTCAGGAGAGGACGGCTTCAGGAGAGGACGCGTGAGGAGAGGACGCGTGAGGAGAGGACGGCTTCAGGAGAGGACGGCTTCAGGAGAGGACGCGTGAGGAGAGGACGGCTTCAGGAGAGGACGGCTTCAGGAGAGGACGCGTGAGAAGCAGGCGCTCGTCAGGAGAGGCCGCCCGGACCCCAACCCGCGTGAAGCAGACCATGAAGCAGACTGACGGACGCCGCTCCATTGGTTTACACACAGACGCGACTCTGCATCACGTGAAGCCTGACGTCACCACTGACGACCTTTAGCTCCATGACTGGACCCGTGTGACCTCAGGCCGATTCCGTGGGAGCTGCTGCTTCCTTCCTCAGACTCAAACCTTCCCTTCAGTCTGAAGCACGTTCACACTCGTCATGTTTGCGTCTGGGCCGGAGCCTGATTTGCATCCACTTTGCATTGACTTCATAGGAATAGAGGTCAAGTCTGAAGTGTGCTGCTCTGTCTGACCAGAGCTATAGATTATGTCTGTGAAGAACGTCCTTGTCTGTGCGAGTTACAACAAGTCTTCTGACTTCAACCTGGGTTTTTTTTAATTAAATGGAGGAATAATCATCCTGAGTGAAGAATAAAAACAAAAGTATAAACATCATTTCCAGCCCAAACACATGTTGTGCTTAATATGTATTAAGATTCTGTATTAGGTTGTTGATGTCAACCCTGTGCAATAATGCGGTTGCACTGTATATAAAGAGTCGTAAATGGTTGGACTGGACTTGTTTCTCAGCTCCATATTAAGACTGTGTGTGTGAACGCGGAAGCGGTGCCTCGACCAGCAGAGTGTGACATGTGATTAATATTCACAAGGTCTCTGCACCGTGTGACCTTTACCTTCGCCCACAAACACTCATACATACTCATTTCTTTCCCACAAATAACCATTTATTCTTTACACATTTACTGAAAATTACAGTTTATTGAAAGGACACAGAAAGGTCAGATAACACAGACACATGTAGCTAGGAGTTACTACTCAGTGCATGGCACATTCTCAGGGACACGACCCATTGTGAGTCTTTGGCTCTTCGCCTCTGGAGTGTTAAAGGCAGAAAGAGTGCTGAAATAGTAAATGTTGAACAGTTGGCCAGCCAACTTGAGCCTCTGTACTTCAAAACGTGGAGGAGTAAATTAACCTGGCTACAATGAGTGACAAACCATATTCTAAGTTGGGTAGTAGTTGTGGTAGTAGTAGTAGTAGTAGTAGTAGTAGTAGTACAACGTCTTTTATTTGTCAATTGATATACTTCACAGGATACAGTGTCAGACCTCACCAGCAAAGGGATTTTTCTAGAAAGATCACACATTTAGAAAGCAGTGTCCTCACTCAGAATAAAACTCAGATAAGTAAACAACAAAGAAACGATCATGGAACAAGTTACCAGAGCCGCTGCTACCTTTAAAAAGAAGTTCTAGGATGCATGCCGTTTCATTATGGAGGGTTCAGGTGACGTAGGAAATCTGACAGTTCAGTGTCTCAGCGTTTGCAAACAATGCTCGTACAGTGTGTGTGTGTGTGTGTGTGTGTGTGTGCGTGTGCGTCTATATCTGTGTGTGTGAGAGTGTGTGTCTTTATCTGTGAGTGTGTGTGTCTATGTGTGTCTTTATCTGTGAGTGTGTGTGTGTGTGTGTCTTTATCTGTGAGTGTGTGTCTATGTGTGTCTTTATCTGTGAGTGTATGTGTGTGTGTGTGTGTGTGTGTGTGTGTGTGTGTGTGTGTGTGTGTGTGTGTGTGTGTGTGCGTGTGCGTCTATATCTGTGAGTGTGTGTGTCTATGTGTGTCTTTATCTGTGAGTGTGTGTGTGTGTGTGTCTTTATCTGTGAGTGTGTGTCTATGTGTGTCTTTATCTGTGAGTGTGTGTGTGTGTGTGTGTGTGTGTGTGTGTGTGTGTGTGTGTGTGTCTTTATCTGTGAGTGTGTCTATATCTTTGTGAGTGTGTGTGTGTC
Source organism: Betta splendens (assembly GCF_900634795.4). NCBI lineage: Eukaryota > Metazoa > Chordata > Actinopteri > Anabantiformes > Osphronemidae > Betta > Betta splendens. Next base: position 1,583,417 of record NC_040883.2, on the reverse strand, counting down.
TATATCTGTGTGTGTGTCTTTATCTGTGAGTGTGTGTGTGCTCTTGGAAACACAACGTCCTCCGTCCCCTCAGTTGTCTTTGTGCGTCTTGCTGTGTTTGCTGCCGCCTCCTTCGGCCTCGTCGCTGTCGCTGAGCTTTGTGTTGAGTTTTCCAGTGTGTGCGTGGCTCCTCTGCTGTTGGGTTCACAACAAAGATGAATGAGTGCGACAGACAGCATCACATTCTGTGTGGATCTCTCTAAAGTACGTGAGACGCAGCTTGTTACAGTTGTTCATATTAAAGCCGACTTCACCGCCTCCTGTTTTATCTGTTTCCAGCAGCTTCAGCTGATGAGGCTAAATTAAGGATCTGTCTCTAGAAGTTATGGAGCTGAAACCTTTCATCCTCCACAAACACTTAATGGTAAATTGATGCCGTCACTATTTGCTGCCTTTAATGTTTCATCAGATTAAATATACGTCAGAAATGTTCACGTTGTCCAGAAGCAGCTCATCATAAACATGAGTTTGACGTTCTAACACACAGAACGACTCTTTCACACGGAGGTTCTTTATCGCGCTCATAAAATGTGGAGCCCTGTCCCGTGACTGAAGCTCACAGCTCAGCAGAGACATTAAAGGGACATACTGTATATTTGCTGTTGGGACCAGTGCGTTCACACACATTCAGGGTTGAGCTCCTTTCACTCATTTTAACTACAACATTAATCTCATCTGTGCTGCTCTGAATAATCAGAGTCCTTCCTGCCAGTGAGGTGTTTGAACACAGGAATCCTCAGAACCCGGCATCTCTTCTGTGTCGACTAGTGTCACCTCGCCTTAAGGCTGAGCCACAGCGCACACACACCGCAGCGTTCACTTCCATGTCCTGACCTCAACAACTGCTGTTATTCCTTCGCCTGAAAGTAAATGTTCCCACAGGATTTGGTGAAACAGCAAACGGTCACGCGTTACTGTATGTTTGAGCAAAAATACAGCAGCAACTGTAAGTTAGACGTTTGAGACTGAAACTGGTTTAATGTAGTTTAACCTGAATCTGGCCTTGAACCCTTTTAGAGGGGGTCAGTGAAGGCAGCACAGACGTCTGCAGGCATCTGGCTGCTGTGACTTCCTGCCTTCTTCACTCGCTGCCCTCGGATGCTGGTTTGGGATTTCCCTCCGTTTCTGCAGTAACGACGGTGGAGCTGATTTCTTCTTCTGCTCCGTGGGTCCCGTTCACTTCACGCCAGCGGATCCTGACGTCTGACGCTCTGACACTGAGAGGAGGAGGCGCCGTTGCGGCCTCGTGTGACCCCTCAGGCTTCTCTCCACATCCTGTGGTCACCGTGTTGTGGGCAGTTGTGCGTCTGGGTGCATCACCTGCTGTTGATTCTGTTACACCTCTTATGGGATACTTTAGGAGCCGAGAGCCGGTGCCATGCAGCAAAAGTAAGAACTAATTAGTGGAATCATCTGGTTCAGTGCTTTCCTTCTTTACTGTATCTTAGTCCAAAGGGTCAAGTAACAGCAGCCAGTTAAAAAGTCAGCTGTAGTAAATGTGTGTAGGTAAATAAAGACGCAAGCAGGAAACGAACGGATGAAAAGTCAGTTATATTTAACCTGTTGCCCTCGGAGATGCTGACCAGCTTTAAACCAGCAGGTGGCGCTGATCAGAGGATGGAGCTACGGGACGAGTCGGGGCTCATCCAGCGGAGGTTCTGTTCGAAGGCGGGAGCTAAAACTGGACCTGAGAGCTCAAATCAGTCCAGTTGTTCAATGACTGCTTTGTTTAACGTTAACGGTCGTGAGCTGTTTTACGCTTGTGATTAACTGCACCCAAAAACCGACTCGACTGTAAAAGAATCAAACCAGCGATTTAGACCTGATTACTTAAACGGCACGTCTTTTAGCTTCCAGCCGCTTGCGCCTGTTGTGATGTTTAGATTCCAGCTGTCTCATTGAATTCAGGCTTTGCTGAATCGCAGCAAACAGACAATAACTTCCACTGGACTAGAACCAGCGGATTCTTCTTCTTTATTATTATTGCAGTTTCTGCTGCACTGACCTTCCAGGAATCTGGCTGGAAGGTCAAAGGTCAAACACGCTCCTGTGGCTGCTGCTCGGCGCGTCATGAGAATGAGGACTAATGAAAACGGAGCCACACGTCAGATGCCACCGCGTCCTGTAAGTGCTGTCTGTGAGCGTGGAAACGTCACCGCTTCCTGTCTCCTGATTCTGGCTGCACTAATGCTCCACAGACCCACTATCACAGACACGCTTCATAGGAAACGCAAACTTCTCCTCTCTCCGGCATAAATGAAGCCAGTCACGTCAAACGGACCCTGTGGAGCTCCGTCTGAAGCTTCCTGTGGAAACGCTCGCTGCCACAAAGCGCACGGCGAGCGTTTGGTGGCAGACGATTCAGAAAACAGGCGTGACTCCGCTCAGTGCTGAGGAGGGAGACGGTTCTGCACAGCCTCTGTCGGCGCCGCGTGTTCCACTGAGAGGCCTGTTCAGCAGACGCTGCAGACGGGACTCTCTGTTCTGCTGCTTTGTCGGTTCCTGTCGTTCCGTCCGGGTTCGTCCTGGCGGCGGCGGCGGCGGCAGACGTGTTGAGGCTCACGCCGCACATTCCTCCACATCCATCATTTCCACCCAAGCATCTGCCGTATTTACAGCCGGAGCCGTGTGGACGCGCTGGAACCGGACCAGGCTCCAAACGGACCCAATTTGACAAACGCAAATGAGCAAATGTGAAAATATGTGGATGCAGAACAGGTCCCGACGCCGTCAGGCAGCGGCCGATGATCAGGTGAAGCTGCCGCTTCCACAAAAGGACCACAACCCTCAGAATGACAACGCTAACCAACCATTGTGCGTCTCGCTTTACATCAAGTACACATTTATCCTGTTCGCAGGCGACGCAGGAACCGGTTGAAAATAAAACCCCTTCAGTGACAGATTCCAGCTTCAAGCAGAGCGCGACGAGGGACAGAGCGAGTCTCGTCCTCGTTTTATACTTAATAATTGATTACGGCCCAAAAGCGGAAGCTCTGCACTGCATCAGTGACCGTAGTGAAGGCTGGAGCGGCGCTCACCTGCTGCTGCTCTGGTAGCTTTTTACTTTTTGGAGCCGATTCCTCCGTCTGGTTCTGGAAGCAGTCGGCGCCGGCCTGTGGGAGGACAGGGAACATGTCTCAGAGCAGCGGCCGCACGCTGGGAACGTGCGTCACCGCCTCAGCGTGTGTGTGTTTACAAAAACGTGAGAGGAATAGAAGCAGATCAGACATTAAGACGCTCCCCCGAGTTTCTCGCACACAGATGAGACTTCATTTAATATCAGGAGCCGAACTCAAGATCTCTACTGTAAAGGAGTGCTTTGAGTTCTGGACTGAACAGAATTAACTATTCCAACACGGCACCGCAGGCGCTCAGCGCGTGATGGACATTTCATCACATCTGACGTATTATAGACTAAACAATCAGTCCTGAAACCAGATCGATAGTGGAATCATTCTGTTGCAGCGCTGCAGGATGCAACGCGGCTGCAATCAGTTACTGTGTGTTCACACACTGCAGATGATTTCATGGGATGTGATCGTCACAAGTTAAAACACATTTACAAGCAATAAACCAGTGGTTTAATGAGCGGACGAGCGTCGTCTGACAGCATCAGCACCGATTTCTCCTGAACAATGTCCAGGAGGGTCTTTGAACTGCTCACCGTGATTATTGCTAATAAGCTGCAGCAAACATCTCACATCTCATGGCGTGAAGCCTGCAGGCTGAGCCCCCCCCCCCCTCAGGGGGAGGAGGACGGGCTCGCGGCTCCGCTGCAGCAAACACGGTTCTGAATCTCTGTTTGTAGCGCGTCGCTTCTTATCTGCATCAGCGTTTCTCTCTCCAGAAGGAGTTTTACAACCTTGCCAAAACTACATAATCAATTACAGGACACGAGTGAACATTGTTTGTGGCACAAATTCATTACGGGACAATCTCTGTGACAGCGTTTGTTCAGAGCGTGATTTCCTCTGGTGTCGTCCCCTCAGGCGCCGTGTGAACTTCAACCCCTGCTTCTTGATGGCCTCCTGTCACAAATCTGTCCGCGTGCCCTGACTTTTTAAACCTGTTGGAGATGGTCGTTCACTCTGCTGGAGAAAATCTGGAGCTCGACGTCTCCCTTCACACAAAGCGGCCTCGTTTGCTCCAGCCGTGTTCTTACGGATGCAGACTTTTCACATGGTCTTCCAGTTAGTGAAGCTAATGGAGTGGCTTGTTTGATTCGTGACGAGGGGCCTGAGCACGAGTGGAGGCAACAGATGAACCTGGTGGTCACATGGGCCATTATGGTTTAATTACTCAGAAGACTCACCTTTTCCATCTGGCACGCTTTGACTCTGTCGCTCTCTCTCCTCATTACGCTGGCGTTCATGGCTGATTTACTCGCTGTGACGATTCTTTGAACTTTGGAGACATCCTGCATGAAAAATGAGCATATTTCAATGTGTGCTTGAAAGTACAATGCTCGTGGCTTGTTGCTGCTTTGTGACCTGAACCTTTATAAATATTTAAAGCTGATACCTGAACGTTTGCTTGTAGTAATAAATATGTCTTGAATGACTTTTTCATAACGGGCAGCAGGAAATGCAAGACAGAGTGCTGACAAACTAAAAAGAGAATTATTGAAAGCGGGCTTGGAGGTGAACCTATATTCAGCCATCACATATTGAATACTGAGATCAAAAGCTTTTCTTGCTACTTAATATTTCTGCCAGAAGTTTTCAATTTGAGCGGCTGCAGTCAGAAGACCCCAGAAGTCCACATCATCTTCGCCTGCGGCACTAAACAACGTACACAATACTAATCACACTGAACACAGATGCCGGGCCGGGCCGGGCCGGACCGGTCCCTGCTTCCTGGTCGTTGCTGCAGATGAAGGTGAGTTGGCGGAAAACGTGTGTTCCTACTGTTCCTCCTGTGAGAGACACATGTGCTGTACGTCTGAAAATGTCAGTGCACACAGACATACGGTGTGAAGCTACGAGCTGCTGATGCTTTACTTATTATCTGAGTAATTAAAGCTAAGAGCATTCCATGTTTTATCATTATGACAAAAGCTGTAAATGCACAGGTGTCTGTCAGACGTCTGACCTGCTGCTGAGCTGTGTACGTTCAGACACATGATGAACAATGATGCTGCGAAGTGACCCGCTGCACAAACAGCAAAGGGAAGTCAGGACCGTGTGAGAAAAGGAGATGGACAGTTGGAGATGAAAAGGTTCCCTCTGGAGACAGTAGCAATCGGCCGCGTGGAGGACACGGCGCTGCAGGGCTGATGCGCTGTGACGCAGCCTCATCCCTCACATCACAAACAGCCAATCAGAGCGCCGCTGGCAGCGAAGCAGCAGCAGCCGGGCGCTGCACGGACACAGCACGACACATGCTGAGCGTCTCTGCACATGTCTGAGCACAGGAGCCCTGGGCTCCACCTGCTGCAGAGGACGCAGTCAGTTAAGGCCGGTCCAGGGTCTCACCCACAGTTACAGGCGGAACCCAGAGAGAGAAGAAGAAGCTGCAGCAGCAGCCTGAACTGCTGACCTGTGGGTCGCTGACTCAGACTGAAGCTCAGCAGCGAATAGAAAGGCCAAGCTGCCAACACACACACACACACACACACACACACACATTATAAATTACCAAATTAAAGAGCACTTCGCTGTATTCCTCACTGAGCTGCAGCTCCATTCAGCTGCTTTCTACCACTGCCAGCCGCTGTAAATTTTTAAAAGTGCAATATTTTCCTGGACGAGTGAGGATGAGTGAGTCAGGCATCACATACTGTACTTTGCTGCTATGACATATCGTGCCTTTCTGCCAAACAGATCAAAATTAGCTGACTTTCTCATTTCCCCACCAGCTGCTGCAGCCGGGCCAGCGCGGCGCTGCCTAACTGGGTCAGAAGTGCTCTCCTGAGAGCTGCAAGGAAGTGGGTGCGAGATGAACACGAGCGATCAGGCCCTGTCACTGTCAAAGCCGACTCTCACTTTGTCAGCTGCAGCAACATCTTTGGAGGCAGGTTTAGTGGAAAAGCCTGTATTTGGAGACGTGAGCACTTTTTATGCATTATTCGCTAAGATTTGACAACATCCATCAAAGTCAGCAGAAGTTCACAGTCCGGTGATGGAAAAGTAAAAACACTGAACATTTCTGTCTCCAGACAAAGCAAAGCCAGAATTCAGGTGGACTCGTGGTTCTGCACCAGATAAAATAGGTGTGGTCCTTAAATGAGACACACCTCCCTTCAATCTGTCCAGACAAGCAGAGCGTCCGGACGTAAACGCTGAGCGCTGAGCGAGCGGCTCAGACATCGGACCACGAGCCCCGGCTGTTAAATATGAAGCGACTTCCACTCCCATCCTGCTGATCTGCGCTTCTTCACACTAATGAATCTTTCAGCAGTGTGAAGAGCTGTGTGAGCGAGCGAGCGAGCGGGCGAGCGAGGCCGGCGAGAGGCTTCTCTGTGGCGTCTGCTGGAGTTTAAGGTCCATTATGTGATCTCTGCCCGTGTGAAGCTCCGAGTGGTGTCAGTGCTTCAACAAACACTGCACTCACACTCTTTCAATACACAAAGCGGATTTTAGTCTAAGTGTGCTCATGAAACTCAAATGTCTGTTTTATCACCGCGTGAGTGAATAACGGCTTCCTCCATATGTTAAAAGCATTTTGATTTCTACAGTAGATCTGTTGATCAAAGACTCTCGTTTAAAAGCTGATCCTGTAGAAAAGAAGCACAAGCTGCTTCAGTTGGTCCCTCGTGTAAAAAGACTATTTGTGTCTTTGTTATTCAGGTTTTTTTAAAAGCAGAGATTCCTGTTTTTAATCAGCCTCCTCTGATGTGATGGTAAATGTGAGCAAACGTAGCTTCAATGAAACGGGCTGTTTGATTTGAGTTTGATGACAGGCTCTAAAACTCTGAGCTGAACCTGAGCTCATCTGCCTTTGATACGGTTCCTGCTGCACCAACCTCTCCGCTCTGGGCCTTTTGGCTCCGCTCCTTCAGCCTCCGCTCCTGTGTGTTGTTTTCCTGCTACTTAATTGGAGCTAAATTTGGCAGTGATGTGAATGGATGTGACCCACCTCCGCACGCGCAGGCTCAGCAGACACATGGAGCAGCCGCTCATCTTTACAGTGAGGGCGCGGCCGGATTATCAGACAGCTCGTCAAAGTGTACAGCAGCTACAGGAGATAATGGAGCTGCTATTTGTATGCTAATGAAGCAGAAAGTAATAGGTTCATTAGCATAAAAACAGCCCACACCTACTCCGAGCTCCCCTTGCTTGTCTTTATTTTGTAGGGCCTTGTTTTGTCCGCGTGCCTAGTTTTCTGGCTCAGCGGCGATGATGGGAAGCCCACACTCGTTATAATGGGATCATCCTGTTTTGGTGAAAACACCGGCCGAGAGTTTAAGCGTGGACAGAAAATGTCAATTACTGAACAGTTTGCTATGAAGCTGCGACAGCGACCGCGGCACGGAGCGAATCACCAGTGCTACCGTTCCTCGCGTCGCGTCGCGTCGCGTCGCGTCAGCGACGTACAGCCCGAGCGCTTTGAGCGAAGCGCTTCTGCAACACCAGGATCAGGCAGATCCACGGCTGACGATCTGTGTCTGCAGCGCCTGCTTCTCAGGAACAAGAGCTGACTGCCTGTGATGGAGGCTGCTTGGACGCGGCTGCTGAGGAGTCTGTTTACAACAGCAAAGAGCGTTCCTGCGCCTGTCAACGTTCTCACGTCCAACGCGTTCCTACGTTCCTATAGCAAAGTCACATTTTCCATTAACTCCTAAATAGTGTGACTGTGGCTTTGAGAGGCTTTGAACAAAGCCTGAGTAAGTATAATCATGGAGAACGGGTTCTGCAGACCCCAGACCAGGTAAATGAGCTGCCGCTCTGTGAGCTCAGCTGAGCCTCAACAAGCTCAACCTGCAACTCTCACATTCACTAGTTATTTTTCTAAGGCAATTTTCCTCTGAGGAGCGATGCTCAGGGCTCAGACTGACAAATAGCCACTTGAAAATGAAGTAATAATGGCCTCACACTTAAATTTATATAGCATAGAGTCCATTATGTGCTCTGATGTGCATTGAGGTGAATATTTTGGCATGCAGTCCTACCCATGATGTCACCGACTTAGGAGCCACGGCGTGAAAGGAATTTCAAGTTGGAAGTGTTTACACAAAGAGGACAGCAAAAAAACAGCAGCCTGTTTTATCTTATCTGCAGCGTCAGAGGGAAATTATCCTCCAGCATCACAGGAGCACGTCCCAACTCCAGCGCCATGCGCTTCACTTTACAAACACGCGCTCCTTTTCATCTGTGTTTGCGTTGGGTCTGTGCTGGAGACGTGCAGGAAAAGCACAGGTGTAATTAAGGAGATTAATTAGGGCTGCACTTCATTTAGCACCACTATTGTGCCTGCTGGTCTGACACGGCTACTGCGACTCGTAAATGGCAGCGAGCCATTGTTAATGGGATTAATTAGACCTGCTTCAGCCTTGACAAGTCAAAATGTCACGCGTGAAAAATGCTTGTGCTCGTATTAGAGGCTGCACATGTGGAGCGTTCACGGGTCGGACCCTCACGAACGCCTCAGCTCCGTACGAAGCAGCCACGAGGGGCCGAAGCCGAAGACACCCACCATCAAACTCAAACCATCCAACGACATAACACATCAGCACTTCTTCTGTCTGTGATTTGTTGCTAATTTTACTTGTTATTCATTTCGAAAACTTCAAACCGAGCCACAGGATCTAAACTATGTGGACCATCTGCTCTGTGTCTGTGAGCCGTGAGGTAGAGCTGCACACAAAAACCTTCAGTGTGTGTTTGTGTGAGAGACATACATGATGATGCACACTGACATTCTGCTCAAGGACACGAGGACCTTATCAGCAGATACACATCAGTTTATCACTCAATCTGTTCATTAACTGCAAAAATAGCAGGATTGTTAAAGCGACGCTGACGATTTGACGGTCCCAGTGAATTACCTTAGCGTGCGGCTGCTGGAAGGTGACTCTGGAGCTGTTGATGAGCGACGAGTATTTGAACAGGTGGGTGGGGGAGGTGGGGAACCTGTGGCTGCTGCTGGGCTGGTTGTGCAGGACAGCGGAGAAGCAGATGTGCACGGTGTCCTTCAGCGCCTTCAGCTGAGACTCCTGTCCCCAAACAAGATTACACACGAGAACATTGCTGAATCCCTTCATGGCTCCTTTCATCCACACGAGAAATTTACTTAAGCGCCGAAGCGGCGGGAGGCCGAGCTTTAAAGGGCTGCGGAGCCGCCAGGACACGACGGCGGAGCAGTAACGAGAGCAGCGGCTCCTCGTTGAAAGGCTCTTCACCTTTAATTAGAATAAGAACAATGATCCATGCGTCTGTTTTAGCAAAGGCCTGTTGACAGCACGTCCCAGCTGAGACCCAGTACGACCAGTCCTTAACGTGGCCACAGCGCGTCAACACCCACAGACAAACAACGAAGCATATTCATGAAAATTCATCTGCAAAGTTGCCACAAAACAGGTGGGAAACATCTGCAAACAGGCTTTTGTCCCAACATCAGCTAAAGTGGTGGACGGGCCGTTTCTCACCTTGTCCAGCGCCGTCTTCTCCAGCTCCTCCTTGGCTATGGTTAACTTGTGCTCCAGGTCCATGAGCTGCTGCCCCTGCAGAGAAGACCCCGTTTTAGCTGCTGCTCCCTCCAGCATCAGTAACACAACGCTATGACTGACTTCCACCAGTCCTGACCTCCTAAAACCTAATTGTATTTGCTTCGAGCTAAAGGATCTTGAATGTCACAGGCTGCAGGTGTAAACAAATGAACATGAGTGGAATCAGTACATACTATAAGGATAATAAGGACCAAGGCTCTTTCACTGTTGATGAATTCATCAGCGAGCACAAAGGCAGTGGTTTTAGCACCATTTGCATGCAGCCTGTGTAAAACGGCCTTGCTGCTGGAATTCGAGCCATGAACTTTTACTGGCCTCTTAAACTGATGGAGAGCTGGGGTTTACGCTGGGAACGAACGGCCCAAGGACGGCCGACCCCAACGAGCCGCATCCACAGCTCCTGCTCCCAAAGTGGAGCCTTAAAGGGCGGTGCCGATGATGGACATGCCTGCTTTATAGAGTGGTCCCTGTGAGTTCAGGTCATCAGCTTTGTTTGGTTCCATCCGACTCGTCGTTGTGATGATGAACACGTCCGTCGCTGCCACCACTCGATGGCGCAGCCGGCGCCACATTCAGGCTTTCACTCCGTCGCTCACGCCCAACGATCCGACCTTTTCCTCACAGCCGCTCCGTGAACGGGGCCACGGCACAGACTCATTTGTAGCTGTCTGGCTGCACTCGAGGGAGAATCCACAAGTAATAAAGTTTAAGGAACAGCTCTTTAATCACAACGAACGAAGGGCAGCAACGTTCAGCGACAGGCGCTGCAGACGAGTCCGGCTTCAAAGCGCAGGTCAACGATTAGACACCATTCACTCAGATGATCATGATCCATGTGAGCTGAACACTGGACAAACGCTGCTGCGCTTCGTGACCTGGTGCGTTTCTTTCACTTACGGTCGCAGCCTGTGGCCACTGACCCAGAAGCGCTGACTTTCAGGGTTAAAGCTCCATTTTTCTATGCTGAGTGCATTACAGAGGTGTGGGGTCACTGAGGTATGAGACACTGGGGTTGATGAGCCATGCAGCTTCATCACAGTCATTTGTCCATAGCGTTTCTTTGTCTGCGCTGAAAACGCTCTGGGGTTAAATGTGAAAGGGTTCTAACAGAGAGGACGATGTGACGGCTCCAACGCGGCTCCTCTGCAGTTTTAACATCAGGGCTGAACCAGTGGAGCAGAACCCGTCTGCCTGCTGTTTACACTTCAGCCACTGAGAACAGAACCCAGACCTCGGTTCCTTCCCGGTTGCTGCCGTATTCCTTTTAATGGCCAATCAGTTCTTCTTCCCCACATCAGATGTGTGATGCTGGAGACCAGTGATTTCGCTCTGCTTTCACTTTCAGCAGCTCCTGTTCTTGTGCCCAGTGACAATGTCCTGCAAAATGCACTTTGATATGTACAGCAGTGACATAACCAATTCAACGGGCTGTGGGTGAAGGTGCCTTGACTGACATGCCGCCTGTGAGGCTGATGACATTTCTGTATCTTGAGTGACTCTTCTCTACGCGTGCTCCCTCGTTCCCCACTGGGCAATCGAGCCGAGCGTATGGAGAATACAGATGAGTTTCCAGGAACAGCCAGAGGGTCAGTGGGACAGGATGAGGTTCCCTCTGTCGCTTTTCTCCTCCACTTCTGAAGACGTTTTATTGCACAAGACAACGATTATGATCGAATTAACACGAATCTGATGCAACTGCAAATCACAAAGACCAAAACATTCTGAAGCCTCCAGTGAAACGTTTGAAGGCAGGGGAGCAGAAATCCCAGACTTTTATCCCTCATCTGAGTCTGACACAGCTTTAGTAACGATGCTCTAAGGATCCACACGTTCTAAAACGCTATTAGATGGTGGCAGGAACTGCGACTGGGTCCGACCGAGGCCTGAGATCGACCTGTGTTCCTGTAAATGCCAGTAAATATTAGGTGAAAGCTGTGACCCCGCATTTGGTGGCGGCGAGGCCTGACGACAGCCGCTCGTCTGCTGCTGATTCTGCTGGACGGGGATTTGACCACGAGAGGAGACGCAGTGATACATGATCTCCCATATGATGCATTATTGTGTATCAGCTCCATCCACCGCCGCCTGCATTATTCACCCACTCACCTGCTGTGATTGAAAGGGCACCGGACGGAGCAGCACAGCTGACGCTGGAGGGACGGTGTAATTGCAGACTGAATTAATTGGAGTGTCTTCTGTGACGGGATCAACTTTTCAAGGTGGTCTGAAGTACCTGTTTACCCCCAGTCTGCTGCTACTATAAAGCCCCCCCACACAGCTCCCCCTTCAATTTGAGCTTACCTTAAAAATTAAATCCTTTTTCCCGTACCGCAGTTCTTTCAGTTGAGCCTGGATTTTTTTGGACTGCAAGAGGAAGATAAGGAAATAAGTGTTAGCTTATTCAAATAGCGAAATTGGTTTTAGATCACGTAGCAGGATTCTGCCAGCTGCAGCAGAAGACTCCTTTGTGAGTGTTCCCTGGGCAAAGCCTCGGCTTAAAGGAAGGCCCCACTGAGAGGAAGAAAATATCGCATCTCCCCTTCACTGAACTGCATAGTCCACACAATGATGCAGTCATGCGCTGGCGTCCGGCCCACTGTCTAAACCACAGTCCTTCCTCCCACTGCACACACGCAGCCTCCCTGGCTGCGACAGGAGCACGAGCGGCGCGTGAGCAGAGCTGCGCTCCACCAGCGTGACCGGTCCGGTCCGGTCCGGCCTCCAGACCGACACAGTCCACAGCCGGGGTCAAAGCCGTGTTACGGCAATGGACATTACACAGGCTGTGATGAGCAGGAGCTCAACCTGACATGAACCTCTGCCAAGGACGGCATCATCAGCGATGGCTCTGAACGGAGAAATGCCTCCTCTCTACTGTAAGCCACATCCTAAATGCCTTCGCTTCTGGCTCGGTTTTGTTGACACAGGCTGGAAAAATGTGACACGAGGTTTAATCTTTGACCAAAGCAAACTGAAGGCGATGCTGAGGGAAAAATCACTTCAATGGGGACCAGCTTGACAAACACATGTGCCTGTTATGAGATGCTTTATCTTGTTATTCTTTCTCTCAGGGTGCTTCCATGTCCCAAGACACTCATCTCTGTCTGTGTAAATAAATTCAAATATTGCATCCTGAGGCTGTGAGCAGAAAAAATGCAAGGTTAAACAAACTTGGAGCAAATTTTGAATTTCAACTCAGAGCAAACCTTGGATTATTTCTGAGGTTGTGACTTTTTCAGGTTGTGAAATGAAATGACAATAAATGAATTATATGTATCAGTGAAGCTTCTGAGCTGCTCTACGGCCGAGCAGTGAATCATATGAAGAGGCTACAGCGTCGTTCCAGAGCTGCGCGTTGGAGTGTTAATGAAGAAATGCAAATATCTGAGTCTCCAAATGTGCTGAGCCCTCAGAATTGCCAAGGCACTGCTCTGTTATTTACTCAAAATAAATCATGTGAGCTGTCTCATCGGCCCCAGAGAACGGCAGCAGCATCTCGCTCCTGCTGCTCCTGCTGCTCCGACTCTCACAGGGGTGGAGCCTGCATTTCAGATGCAGCCGTGCAGTAGTTTGTACCATTAGTGTAGTACAACGGCTCTTTGAAGCGTTTTGACAATATCCGAGCAATGAGTCATCTTCGTCATGAGGAAGATGACAAAACTGTTCAGGGTGGAAACACAACTGTGTCAGAAAATGCTGTCGTCCCTGGTTGATTCTTAATGAGATGATCAGAGAAGCAGACGAAGCTCAGTCAGCTCTGGTCTTAGTGAGAGTTGACCTCTGCTGACTAAAGAGTGTTGCCAACATCAGCTTCATGCAGCTCGTTTACACAAACGACTCACCGATCCTGGAAGTTACCTCTTCAATCTTTTTCCTGTTCCTGGAGGATCATTAATCTGTTTTACATCCTCGTACTGTGTTCCACACATGCTGTATATTGCAGATTAATTTTTCATTGCTTTTTTTATTGATGTGGAAGCATCCAGTGCAGCCTCACATAACGTTATTCCTAAAGTCTGGTGTAACAGCCTTTAAGGGTTTCTCATTATCCCAGTTCAAATGGCCGATGGCACTTTCAAACATGGAGTTCAAAGGGTGTGTGTGTTTACAAGTCAGGGTTTATGCTAATGTAGCTGTATTTCTATTCTCCTCTAGTCACTGCAGGAGTTTCAAGAAGGATGACGTCGTGCAGCCGGAGAACAACCCAGACCTGCTGCATGACGAAGGTGACCGGGCGTCGCTGGAGGTCAGGGCTGGAACACAGACCTGCTGCATGACGGAGGCGACCGGGCGTCGCTGGAGGTCAGGGCTGGAACACAGACCTGCTGCATGACGGAGGCGACCGGGCGTCGCTGGAGGTCAGGGCTGGAACACAGACCTGCTGCATGACGGAGGCGACCGGGCGTCGCTGGAGGTCAGGGCTGGACCGCCGCCACGTCACAGACCTGCTGCATCTTCTCGTTTAGACAGACTGGTCGATTTGTGAAGCGTGTTTGAAGGTGCAGCACGTTGAGGCTGGCACCCTCCATGTCCTGACTGAAGCAGCTGTCTTCAATCTGACTAATTCAAAGCCGTGAATGAAGCAGAGCGGCGCCACCGTGCTTCTGTTTTATTTAGAGGAGCTGCTCCTGCGTCCGTCTTGCAGGGTCCATTGAACAACGCTGCGTTATCACAGCACAGACGTCAAGTGTTGCTCGGCCTCCCAGTATTTGGCTGAATCACTGTCCAATTACACACGCTGCCTCCTTCCTGATCCCTGATTGGACTTATTAACTAACGAATGAATCAAGACTTGGGAATTCACACTTAGAGAAACGACAAGAACATTAGTTTGAGCCGAGAACATATTGTACAAGCCCCTTTGTTCCACACAAGCAAAGTGTATTAATGAAAGGAAGTTAGGAACATTTATTTAAATAATTGAAGCGCTATTAAAGAGCAGAGCTTTTTCTTTCTAGATCACTAACGGCCTCACATTACAAAAGATAATGAGGATGATGACTGTGCTCTCTTTAAAAAGCCCTTTAGAATCATTTACATTCACCTTGAAATCGGTCTCCACATGCATAAAGGTGCTCCGTTTGATCTGTACGAGTGGAGGTGACTAGATCTTTCCATTAAAAGCTGATGCAGGACTGAAATGGAATCCTGCTGATAACAGAGCTGAAACTCTGAAGCGTAACAATATCCCTCATCCTAATGATGACGCTGTCACGCTGGAGGAAGCGATGAGCAACAGACTGGACGATAAGGTTAATGTCATGTGTCGCTCTCCTTCACTGATCATTCTTCACCTCCACTCAGGTGTCGGGGTTATCGGAGGCTTCCTTCAGACGGGCTGCATGACATTTTCCCAATGCAACAGATAAGGAGCAGGAACAGTCGTGAGCAGAAGGCAGCAGACGCGGCGGCGGCGGCGGCGGCGGCGGCAAATTGAGCCGCAGCGCAGAGATGGAACATTTGCCTTCCAATTTAAACGAACAGCTGAGTTTGTTAAGCATTTGTGGGCGGTGAAAGGAACGAACCCCAGCGGAGTCAGGCCAGCGAGGCTCCGGACTCCACCTGCTGAGACATGATGGCCTCTTATTCATGTTTCAACTCACACCGGCTGCATGCGATTTGGTATAAAACACAGTATAGCTGTGATGAAGCACAGACGAGTGGAACCACAGGGTCCAGGTTTCATCGGCCGCTAACAGGTGAGAGTCCAGTCTGCTCATCACATACGGAACCATCACAGCCACTCAGACCACTGAGCCCTGAAAATGTGGAATTCATTTAAATGTAGATCTTCACTAGTGACCCGTCCTCACTCACTGAGGCATCACAGACTACAGACCTATTTAACTTTGCCTGTTTGTTCATCGCTTTCCTGACATTTGTTCTTATTTTGGCTTTTTGACAGGACCAAAATAAAATCCACTGAACGTGCGGCAGGTACATTTGCGCTGCTTTCAGGTGTTCTGACAAATGATTAATCAGGACAGATGAACTGATTGTTGGGCTGTAATCATCTGTCAGACCTGGAACCACAAAGCTCCACGGTCTGCATGTACTGTCATGATTGAAGACGCGGCAGGAACAAGAGGAGGACGCTGTAGCTGCTGATGTGCATCGCGCCTGTGTCAGTCCGTCTGATTCCAACACTCCTCCTGTGTGTGTTTACTCGGCTGGAAACTGGGTTGTTTGTTACTACGATACAGAAGAACAACCATTAGGAGCAGAAAGGCTCCACCTCATCTGAGTTAAATCCTCAAATAAATGAGCAAAATACACAAAGAAAAATGTGTCGAACCACAAAAAACAAGCTAGAGCTTAGAAAGTTCCTCCAAAGCTGATCCGGTTTAATCTACAGTAAATTCTAAGGACAATGATCCAAAGCTGTGGTTTCATATTCATAGATATGATCCTAAGCGCTGTTTAAACTGCTCTGGGGATTCTGAAGCCTGAAGAGATGATGTTTCTACGTGTTTTAACAAGTCCCCAAAGGTTCCTTTAGGTCCCACTTTAAAGTTGTGGTCCAGGGCAGCGCAGGACGCTTCTGTTGAGCCGGGCCTGAACCAGAACTTCCTCTCTTTAGAGAAAAGCCTCGCAGGAGCTGAGAGCAGACGCACGCTCCAGCTTTGACACCTGCCAGTCACAGCGTGCGCTCATCACTGGACGCCAGGCGCCGGCGGCAGAGAAGCCTGGATGACGCGGGTCCTAGAGATCAGCTGTGGCCACTGGAGTCCCACAGGCGGCCAGTGTTTGAGTGGACGGCAGCGTTTCTAGCTTCCGGAGCTCAACGCCAGTGGAGGAGGCGGATCTCTGCATCACACAGTACAGCCTCTAGTCTCATCACTGGTTGCTGCTGTTTGTAGGAATGGTCCAGCTCAGACGCTGACAGACAGCTTCAGGACCTCCTCGCTGGCTTTGCACTCGGCCCAACTCTTTCCTGAAGTGTTAGAATCAGGCCTGGCCGCGTAGTCAAATGTGGCATCTTCATCTCAGAGTGTGAATATTTGATGGCACTTGGACAACTCCAGCGAGTGAAGTGTCGGGGGACGTTCAGCTGGAAGATTTGAAGGAGGAAAGAGGCCTGAAATTTCCAGCATTAATTTCCTGCATCAGTGGAAACTTGGGAAGAAGGTTTCTGGGTCGATGGAAGGTTTCAAAACACAAAATGGACGACTACGCTGGTGTGTGTGGCCGCTTAAGGCTTGGTTTACCTCGCTGATGGGTTTTAGACGTAGATAAACAGTAGTATACATACTGTAGCTGCGCCGGCTACACTGTCATTAGCATCAGTTACAGCTAATGCGTCTCATAATAAACTATCTGCATCCTAGCATTTATCTCCAACCTGCTGTTGTTGATGATAACCTGCAGCCTTTCCAGTAAATCACTGACACTTCATTTCTCCACAAACGTGACCGATAGCCGAGTGGAAGTAACACAGTCTCTCTGGACTAGTGATACTTTGACTGATGAGGGGGTGTCATGCAAATTCAGAAATCCTGGAACACGGCTTGGACAAGGAGGAGACGCGTTAGCAGTCACTGTGGGTTTTGTGCCAGCTTACACGTCTGATCTCCTCATCCCACGTTCTACATCCAGAAAACCTTAAATCCTCTGATCAGCTGCTCCTCTCTTTGCTCCACACTTGTAGTTAAAATCTAGTTGACATGGAAGCTGTTATTGGTATTTTTGCCAGATTGTGGAACAGCTCATGCTTCATTCACTTATTTTCAAGTGCACATAATTACAAAATGATATATTTGCTTCAGCGTTCGTCGGCTTCACGCTGCTTTCATGATGTAAACCCTTGGTCTACAGTAAACAGCTTCATACAGGAACCCACTGTATAACTGCATTACTATTCAGCCTGCGCCTCCACTCCACAGCAGCAGCTGCACTGACTGGGGTATGTCATCAGCGCTCCCGCTGGAGCCGCTGCACGGCTACGCTACAGCCTGAGCGCTGGTCAGCAGGAAGCCGACAGCTCGCGGCTTCGCTGCTGGAAGCACTGGCAGAGCTGAAAGAGCAAAAAGAGGCCACAGCAGAAGGAAACGGATGAAATGTCCTGGAATCTGCGCTCGCTGCAGCGGATGCGACCTCACGAAACCTGTAGGTCTGTGCTCCTTCTGGGTTTTCATGTGAATCAAGAACCCAAACCAACAGTGATTCACATGCTTCATGTTAGAAGGGTGGTGATTGCATGTGACAGTGGTGCAGAATTAGGAGACTGAAGCTCTTACCTCCTCGGCGTAGGCGTCGCAAAGTTTGTTTCCAGAGAGCAGCTTATTTTTCAAGCTCTTATTCTGAAAGAGAGAGAGAGAGAGGGAGGGAGAGAGAGAGAGAGAGAGAGAGAGAGGTTGGTGGCGTGTGGTGGAGCTGAGCGGCTCCAGCAGGTCTGCGGGTGCACAGACGCTGGATCAGCAGGTGCGCGGCTCACTCTGCTTTTCAGGTTAGATGGAAGAGTGGTCAGAAGTGGCGTGTCTGAGGATCTGAGAGCGCTCTCAGGATCAGACCCGACCGTCTGAAAGGTCAGGAATGCAGCTCAGGGCGCCGCTGAACTTTAAGCGTGATCAGTAAAGCTTTAAAAACATTTGACTGGCAGCCAGTGGACAGGAGCCAAATCGGGGCCAAAGGGTCTCATTGTTTGCTGCCTGTTCACATCCTCGCTGCATTTTTATAAACAACCTGGAAACAGAAGAGGGATTTCCTTATTTAGACACAAATTCCGTGTTGCATTCATTTACATGAGGTTTGTTCAAGCATTAATGACCATCCGCAGGTCGGAAGGTTATAAAGTTTGAATCTTAGCTGTTGAACTGCAATCATCTCTTTTTTAAATGCAATAGAAAACAAAAGCCTCATTACTGAAGCTATAAAATGCAGAAAAAGACTTTTGGTTCGACACATATGCTGAGTTCAGCCTGACTGAAGGGCTTCTGGCTCCAGGCTGGTGTGAAACACGTGATGAGACGATCAGAGGACACGAAGGAGGGAAGAGTCCTTTGTAATTGACAATGATCTGTTAGTAGAACCAACCCGGTGGTTAACTTAAATTAGCCATTTGGACGTGGAGACGACCCAATAAAAGGATACGATCAACCGTGGCCAAGCACTTAACGCAGGGTCATTGAAGGCAGATTGAACCGCACTGACTCCGAAATAAAAGAAACAAATGCACGAGTTTCCTTTCATAATAACTGAATGTTTAGAGGCTCAACGTCCCTTCAGGTCCAACCTCTGCTGCTTTTAAATGGAACTGGACTCGTCTTCATAGCAACCAGTCGAGGTTTATCTACAATCTTTATTAACTCAACACATTAAAGATTCTTAATGAGTTTATCAAGGAGATAATTAACTGCAGTCGTGGGTCGGTTCTTCACACCCACTGAGCACAACTTAAGTGAGAGCGATGAATAATTCATTCATCAGCTTTAATTCCACAAAACTAAACTTAATGACCAAAAGCTGTTCAACTGTGGCTCTGCAGAGCAACTGCTCCTCGCTCTTCTCCAGCAGACAGTACATACACACCAAATGAACTTTATTTATGCTCCTCAACAACAAGCCTCCTACTCTGTACTCGCTTTGCATGTGAAGGGCTTCGAGTGAGACCTAATAGACTTTAAATCGGGTTCTAAACGCTAGCAGAACTGCGCCGATGCCGCTGGTCTTTTATTCACCGGGAGTAAAACGTATCTACTACTGGAAACAGTCAAATGTAGTCAAATGACCAAAGTTCATCGAAATCCACAGAGATGCAGTGTTTATTTCATCATTATATAAAACACTGATCACAATACATGATTAATACGGTCTAAGTTTAGTAAGTAGCTTCACTGCAGCAGCAGGTGTTCCTGTGGAAATGTGACACTGCTTGAAGCCATCATTGCTTGTAGCTGGCACATAAATTCATTTACGGTAGGTAGATCTAACACACTGGCCTCATGTTGCCGTGCTCATGATATATTGGCTGCTTGATGCTGGAGACAGCTCGGTGTTATTGGGTGATGGCTTGGCTGTGAACCACAGGGACAGTTTGGATTTGGAGGGTGGGGCAGCGGCCGCATCCACCAGCTGGTCCTTGACATCTACTTATAAATGATGTGGCCACTGCCACAACTCTCGCTTTGTGTAGCAGCACATACTGACTGTCCTGACAATTTCATGCTTGATGGCAGCCATTCACAACCCATCTGGGCACAAATAAAGTTAGAAGGATCTATTGAGCTCGTTTATTATTGAGCCATGGCAACGAGGATGTGGGTCTGACGCAACAGAAACAGGACAAGCACCGCCTCCTCGTTAGTCAAATTTAAAAAGCTTGAAAGCAAACCATAAAAACAGCAACAGCAAAAGGTGCGTTAGCATCGGTCGTCACCTCCTGCTTAACTCTGGCAATGAAAGCGGAGCCGTGCAATTACACTAATTACTTAACCGTTTATTTACATTCACGTGATTTGCATAATCTATAACAGTAAAGCAATGTGCCACTTAATTCTCATCACCACCAGCAGAGAATGCAAAAGGCAAGGCTCACTTCAGAAGCTGCTTTCACACCATCACACACTAGCGTCGCATAGCGTCTCCTCAGGAGGGAGGCGCCGGAGCAGCACCGCTGCTGAGGTGCCGCCGTCCGAGGACGCGGGAACCAGCAGCGTTGAAGAAAGACGCAACTCAGCCCCATTCAGAGCGACGCAGAGCGACAGAGCGTCCTGCTGAACGCGACGCAGACCGTCCTGCTGAACGCGACAGAGCCTCCCGCTGAACGCGACAGAGCGTCCTGCTGAACGCGACAGAGCGTCCTGCTGAACGCGACAGAGCGTCCTGCTGAACGCGACGCAGACCGTCCTGCGGAACGCGACAGAGCGTCCCGCGGAACGCGACAGAGCGTCCCGCTGAACGCGACAGAGCGTCCTGCTGAACGCGATACAGACCGTCCTGCTGAACGTGATACAGACCGTCCTGCTGAACGTGATACAGACCGTCCTGCGGAACGCGACAGAGCGTCCCGCTGAACGCGACAGAGCGTCCCGCTGAACGCGACAGAGCGTCCCGCTGAACGCGACACAGACCGCCCTGCGGAACGCGACAGAGCGTCCTGCTGAACGCGACAGAGCGTCCTGCTGAACGCGACACAGAGCGTCCTGCTGAACGCGACAGAGCGTCCTGCTGAACGCGACACAGACCGTCCTGCGGAACGTGACAGAGCGTCCCGCTGAACGCGACACAGAGCGTCCTGCTGAACGCGACACAGAGCGTCCTGCTGAACGCGACACAGAGCGTCCTGCTGAACGCGACAGAGCGTCCTGCTGAACGCGACAGAGCGGGCTGCTGAACGCGACACAGAGCGTCCTGCGGAACGGGACAGAGCGTCCTGCGGAACGCGACAGAGCGTCCCGCGGAACGTGACAGAGCGTCCTGCTGAACGCGACAGAGCGGGCTGCTTTTGTCCTAAAGCCTCATTCCCAGGACCGCGGCGGCTGGACATCAACATCTACACAAACCGTTGGAACACAGTTGATATCCAGTGAAGGACTTCATCAGCAGCTAAATGGCAGCTCACTCCAGTTATTTTCACACATTAGAAAGTGTGGATGTGATGACAGCTCCTGACGGCGTCCATCTAGGTCAAGTTTCACACATCACTGTTGATCTCTTTAGCCTCGCTGGGAAGTCTCCCACAAACACACTCACTTATGGAGCCGCTCTGTTTTTCATGCATTGGAATGATGTCAGTGGGACATTTCACATATTTATGTTTCAAACTAGTTTAATGTACACTGTTAAACAGGTCAGAACAAACCTGCAAAGTTGACAACTCCAAAAGAAGCCAGTGAGTCACCTCAGCCACGACCCAGGAGGGTCAAGCAAACAAGAGTTGTCAAAACCGATTTCATCTTTAAAGGTCAATAAGCTTCTCGTAAGACAAAGAAAACTAAATGACAAGATGTATTTGTTGCATCACTGCTTTAAGTCAAATGTAAAATTTGTCTCCATTAGTCACGTCAATGAAAGGCCACAGTAAACGACGACCACAGACAGAAACAGGGGCGGTTTTTTCATTAGTCGTCCAAAAAGCCCCAGGAAACAGAACACAACACGCATCTGACCACAGCTCCAGGCCGAGGTTTATGAGTGATGCAAAAGAAGACGTGCTTCTGTTGTCAACAAGACAGTGACGGCGTAGAATGACCCAATAACACCAGTCCCAGTGGAAGCAGCGCTCTAAAGCTGCCTCCACTTTAAGATAATACTCAATCATATTCTCCAGATCTTTTATTTCACGTAATAATTCCAGCTTCACTATTCAGCCTGCTTCGATTTGCCTG
Organism: Betta splendens; assembly: GCF_900634795.4. NCBI lineage: Eukaryota > Metazoa > Chordata > Actinopteri > Anabantiformes > Osphronemidae > Betta > Betta splendens. The sequence goes on along the minus strand of NC_040883.2, from coordinate 1,561,385 downwards.
TAAACTCTTACTACCTGCTGCCTGTGGTTTATGGCTTTGTTGAAATGGGTGCGAGAACCAGCTTTCAAGCAGTACGAGCTCATCATTCACTTTACACTAGTGAGAAGAGATGTTTGAGAAGATGGACTGGAAACCAGTGGGACCAGTTAGTTTCCTACAGTAACTATGAAATGGAAACGTGGTCATGTTTAGCACCAGAGCTCAGGAACTGACCCCAGGCTGCAGCGCTCGTCAGTCTCAGAATGATGACGCTGACCTCTGACCTGAGGCTCAGTCACGTTTCCTGTACAGAACGGGACCTTGTTCCCGTCTCCTGAGGCTCAAACAGCTGCCGTGTGATCGGCCAACAGTGCATTAACGTTGTGACCGATGACGCTGCTGTTTTAGTCGTAACATTTATGAACCACTAACTTGTTAGAATAATCTATAATGTGACAGACGGGAACTCAAACCTGGAGCCGCTCACGCGTGGCGACGCCCCAGCAAATATTCTGACACGCCAGGAATCGATCTCATCATGTGGGAGCAGGATCGTTGGACAAGTGGTAAAAGCAGTGAGGCGAGAACAAACGGACTCAAACTGAGTGGGAATCTGTTCAGCGTGTGCCTGAATTTACTGCAGCCTGTGATAAACATTTCATGTTTCATGGAGTGGCCTCACTCCAGAATTCTTATTATTTTTCCCAATTACAGCACATTACTCTGCTGTAAAACTAACACTATGACTAAGTGAAGCAGCTTGAAGACTGGTTTGACTCAAATATACCGGGCGCCTCTAAGATTCTAAACCATGTTATGATTCAGCAACTGACAGTAAGTACAGTAACACTTGTCACTGCTCATTTTGTGCAGGTCATAGTAAATCAGGCAGTAAACACCTGGGTCCTTAATAAACATGCGTATGTTTGCTTTCATTTGCTCACGTCCTTATTTCTACTTTCATTTCTGGCTTCACCTCCTGAAGCTTTGCTTTCAGATAATAAAGGATTTGACTTCATAAATGCTAAACGCTTCCCCATGTTCAACGGCCACATATTAGAAAAACACTGGCAGAAGCCTCTTTAAGCCTCAGACACCTGAAGAAGCTCATGTAATTACTGCAAACAAAGCGTTTATCCACACATCTGTGACTAGTTGCTGTATTTACACCAGATAAGCCAATGTTTCTATCAAGATAATAGAAGCAATACAAACGCTTATCTCTGGATTTGATTGCGAAGTCAGGGGTCTCCATGGCGAGCAGGCAGACGAGACTTCTAATTTGCTGCATGCAACCAATTAACAGTTTTCATGAAGCTTCAATAATTGCTAATCAAGAAGCGGTTCAGAGCGGAGGAAGCATGAAGGCTCATTCTCAAAGCTGTTTTCATGACATGACCTTTCAGGGTTGTTTCAAAGGGCGACGTTTACTCCACATTCCAACACGAGTACATGGAACATGCAGGAGTCTGATGGAGGAGGACTCAAACCGAAATCCTGCATTCTGTATAAGTTCATTGTAACTTTAAGGACAAAATCTGCTTTGCTAAAACTTTCATCTGTACATTTAAAAGTTTATTGTTCTAAAAGTTTTTTGTGTTTATGATGTGAGGCGTTCCAGCGACGTCTCTACATTCTGATGGAGCAGCCTCCGTGTTTGTTCAAGCAGCCTTTGGCTAAAACAAAGTAAGAAAAAACTGAAAATGTAATTTTCTGAACATCTCAAAGAAATGTTTGCAGTCGCTGCCGTCATCGGTCTTGAAGCACTTGGATGTAAAATAGAGCATCCACTTTATAGTGTCACAGCTGAAAACCAGAGAAAACTGGTCACTTGTCTGGAAGCTGGGAGCCAGAAATCAATATCAGTGGCAGACTGTGAGGAATAAAGCAGCGCCGCTAAGTGACAGCATGACAACAGCCCTCTGAACACATGCAGCCTGTCTTTACCGCTCTCACACAAGTTTTTATCATTTGAGTTCAGAGCCGGCACCCATGAAGCCACAGAGTGAAAACCTCATACTGAGTGCAAAACAATGTGGAGAATGACATAAATATAATCCCTCTCGTCGAAGAAAGTCTGAGACTTATGCATAAATGTAGGAGTTGGCAGCAGGTGGCTGAGTTGCCCTGACAGACATCCCACACACTGCAAATGAGGAAGTATGATTTTTCACTCCAAGTTGATGCAAAGCTCACAGACGAGTATCGCCTTGATGTCGGGGGGAACTTTGTGGCTGATGGTTACTTCGCTTTCACTGTGGAGCTGAGGGTTGATTTGATTCACACTTTTACAGGAGAGCGTTTTAAAGCGAGTCCCACGAGGCCTCGCGTGTTGGTTCAAGAGGATTCTGAGCCGGCGCCTCAGAGCCGTGGACCGGTGGGCGGCGCTGGTCAACGCTCAGCTGAGCTCTGGCCCGATGCCTCTGTGCCAGCAGGACGGAAAGACTGCAACTGCATCACTGCATTCGCACACTATCAACTAATGTTTACTTCAGATTAAACCAGCATCATTTTGCGAACATTTTCCACATCAACTGTCCAAATATTCCCTAAAAACTATGTAATAAACAGGCCAGCAGCTCCAGCCCCAGATTCATGCATCATCGCTATGACAACGATCCAGGCTCCAGGGGCCAGGGCTGATCTAACAGATTATCACTTACAGCATAAACATTCTATTAAAATACGTCCCTGTTAATTGAACGGCGCTCGAAGGGTTGTTGAAGCGCAGCTGTTGTTGAGTCTCTGACTGATGAGCTACGATCTCCAGCTGTTAACATCAAACAGCAGCAAACGCTCCTTGTGTGGACTCTCGCACATTTGATCATTGTGTTCACTGCTCTCATAGAAATAGAGAAGATCAGCGTGTTGTGTTTTGATTGTCACACAAACTGCACCAAAAAAGACAAATCATCCAACTGCTCTCAGATATTATGAAACCGCAAACAGCTAAATGTGAATGTGGCAGAGATTCGAGGCTCGTTCCCACATTTCACGTTACATGAGAAATGCCTGTTGAGGTTCTTGGTGTGAATGCTTTTTGCTTTGAATCCTCATATTAGTAGGAGACACTCAACCAACTTCATGACTGAAGCCCTGTCCCTCACCCTGTTACATCTGCTCACAGTGTTTGTGCACAAACACGGACGAGCTGTGATCTAATGAGGAAAACGACCACGGCGATGGGATCTCTGGATGTGGACGTTTCAAGAAGCTGCTCACACCTTGACGTCATCTGTTGCATAAGCAGCGCTGCTGCTGCTGATGAATCAGCAATCAGCAGCAGAACTGTCAGGCAGCGTCCCCGGCCTCCACCAGCCCAGCGTGCGGCCTCACCCACATCACAGACAGGGCTTAAATCCACTGCCGGTCTGATCCGCAGCGCTGATGGCATCTAAATCCCCCAGGGTTTCACCTAAAACCTCCGCCTCCACTTAACTGTACGGCTCTTCATACTTGGCTGTAAAAACATTGGAGCCGAGTCCCGACCTGTTTTCCAGACGAGGCCTCTCCACAGTTCCTCAGAAAAGCAAATCAATTCCTAAACAGCTCTGAACAAAAAGCCCCAAACAGCGAAGCCAATGATGCGCCAGGCTTTCAATCCTCCAGAAGCAGCTCCTCCGTTCGGAACAAGCTTCCTGTCAACGCCACACTCATTTCTTTAATGTGGCACATGTTAAATAATGGTTTCACGACTGCAACAATACTCTGTTTACCACTGAAGCCACAGCCGATTAGTGAGCAGTTGATCCAGGCACAGATCCTGGAAGAGTGTTCACTTCTAAATGTTTATGACGTGATGGAGAAGAGGAGAGAGCTCCAAATCGCACTCCACCGAACGCTAAGCTCTCACTGAAATCAAGTGTGCAGATTCACTGACAAGCTTCCTGGAGACCCCGAGCGCTCGGCGGACGGAGAATCAATGCAGCCTGTGGAGAGCGGAGAGATCAGAGCCTCTTAGTTCTGGGAACAGTGGGAAATGAGCATGATGTCATCAAATGAAACTCCGAGGGATTATGTGAAACAATGTGAGCAGGTCTGAGGCTGGATGGATGGACGGATGTGCTTAACAGTATTTAACCCAGGCTTAGTTCAGCGTCAGGCAGATTCCAGGGCTTCCAGGGTCAGCATAAAAAACAAACGCAGTCCCATGTGTCCTTCATGCGCTGCTACAGGCTCTCAGGTCCAGCGTCACAGGTGCTGATGCTGTCAGTCCTGCTGTTCATTACTGTAACCGGCTGGCGTCATTGTGTGTCAGCACTCGCTGCCTTCAGCCTGTCAGGCTTCACATGTACGTCTGTGATTATGGTAATGCAGCGGTCACTCAGCTGAGTCATGTACCGGTGGAGCAGTGAGGCCGTATCTCCAGGCTCCGTGTGCAACAATATCAAACGACATTTACTTCCTGAACAAACCAAGGAAAAGCCTCAGAGATTTACACATTTATAGAAGTCCTTGATTTGACGTTTGTATTTTATATAAACATCATGGTGATAAGTTTCCAATAACCATAGATGATTCATTAGTTATTAAGCAAATCTAAACTTTCCACCACCGTGTTTGACACATTCCTGGTATCAAATTGAGTCTTTATTCAGCTTTGTGATGTTTTTCTTTGCTGCTGCTGATATTAAGTTTTCTAACAACCTGCTTTCCTTTTTCTGCCTGATTCATTTTCCAGTCACTCTTTTCCTGTAAGACTTACAGAGATCCAGTAAAAGCGCTGCTGTGTGGTTTTTGTCCGTCATTTAGTTGTGAAATTGCATCAGAAAAGAGAAGAGACAATGACACGATGCCATCTTAGATCATAAAACATCAGCATTAGCAGCAAGGAGCTGCGTATGTGACAAAGCTGTCTATTACGATGCTGTGTGAGAATGTGATGAATCCCAGCAGGATCCAGGTCAGTCTGTAAATCACTCTCTCTCACACTACTCATAATAAGCCCTGAAAGCAAATCATTGGTAATGACTTCACAGTGAATTGCAGCTGTAAGGCTTCCCCACTGACAGCGCAACACAATTCACAGAGATGTGCAACATAAAAACACATCTTAAAAACTAATGCTGGCATAAACAAACCAGGGAGGTTGTTTTACAGATGTTCCTCTCAGCCCTTTTAGGAATTTACACACAGACTCATATTTCCCACGCTGTGTTTCCTCAACTGATTAAATACAAAGAGCTAAAACTCAAATAAATCAAATACATTTCTGTGTAAATCCTGTTTCCATGACAGTCATCATTTTGAAAACACAGTAAGTACTGTCTGATCATCACATACTGTATATGAAGCTGTAATCGGGCCTAACAAGCGTCTCTGGTGGGGACCTGTGATCACATAGTGTCAATACTTTAGGCTTCGTCGGCCCACGGCAGCGAGGGGAGGGAAGTGTAGCCCAGAGCCAGTGAGTGAACTCTGAGGGAGTAAAGTGATAACGCTTAAACAATTCTGACCTTTGGGTTTCTGCACATGAGACGTTTCTGTAATGCACACAAGTGTAAGAGATGCTGGGAAATGTTGCTCATGATTCCCTGCATGTAGCCGGGACTTAAATGTCAGAGAAACTCCCAGACTTCTATTGACCTGTGTGACCCAACGTGGAGAAGCCTCTGTACGTGCACCTGCAAAGCCCAAATATCAGGAAGCAGCAGGGCAGCGATGAGCGACGCCTGCTCTCCTCCCATCTGATTAAAGCCCATGAGCCTTTAGCTGCTGAGCTGAAGCATTTTAACGCCAATCGCACTAGCGACTACAGCGTGGTTCGCTGTGGTTCAGGTCAAATGGTTGGCAGCACTATTTGCCAGCTCCTCTGACGAGATTAGCTCACATCAACGCCGAGCTGATGCTAATGAGGTTTAGCAGGAAGCCTGTGATCGTAGCGTGTAAAACATACATCCATGCAGAGTGCGTGTGATAAACATCAAAGTTCCTCTTCATGCCTCCGTTCTCGTTACTGGCTTCAAGATGTTGTTTAAGAGTGCAGGATGTGTGTAATGGTGTTCATTAGAGTCCAATCATGGCCCGATTCATGACTCATTTAATCACTTAACGTGATCGGCTGCACAGCATAACAGCATCTACCGTCACCTGCTGGGAAAATCTCTGGATTGATTATAGAAGTGTCTCGCGTTCGCCTGTGATGACCCCCCACAGAACCCAGTCTGAACCGGTTCAATACGGAACATTCTCCAACATGCATCCAAACCCGACCGGTACCTGAGTTCTGACACGTTTTCAGAACCTAAAACAACAGTTAGCGCTGCCTGCTTAATCCCACTGTCTGAGCTGAGCTTTCTGGGATTACGGCGCCTGCAATAAGCAGACGAATGCACGGCGAAGGCAGCTCTGTGGTCTGTTGGGGCTCTGTTGGTACCACTACTACAGTGATGCATAGATAAGTACGTCTGTTCAGGGAAACATGGGAGTTCCTTTTACTCCTCCATCTTTTTATGCCTCTGTATTTATCTGTCTGCATTAGTGAGATGTAGTCATATAATCCAGCTGCTAAATGACGGTGTGTTATCATGGATTACCTCATGCACCACCGGGAAGAACATAAAGTGATTAAATGAGCTGAGCTGTAGCAGCGACCACACGGTCTCTATAGTAACGGAGGCCGTTTTAAAATTAGCTCAATGTTTTGGTTGCCATGTTTTCGCTGTTTAAGAGGTTGCAGCTAACAACATGTGAGAAACCTGCACCATAAACATCGTCCTCCTTCAAAGGTTACGGCGTGAAAGGAGTTCAGGCCACGCTGAAATGAAGACGTGTGACGCACACACACTGCAGCGCAGTCCGTCAGATCTGTACATCACTGAAGTCCTAACACACGCGTCCACTGGATACGCTGAAGGACGATGGAGTTACTTTACACCTCGGCGGAGATGATGCTTCGTGTCTGCAGGGTCTGACTCACCTCCTGCTGTAAATCCTTGATGATCTTGGTTTTTTTCTCCATCTCCACTTTCAGAAATTTAATCTGAAAACAAAAAATGATCACAACAAATATTCAGTAAATTCAAACGCAATGTTTGAACAAAATATGATCACAAACCCACTGTCTGTCTCTCAGTACTTTGAATTCCCCAGTTTTCTAAACTAAACAGCCAACGCTATGTTTTGCACAGTCAATAAAAAAAACAAAGCAGTGACGTCTTGTTTACAGAAGAATATACAGGAGCTGCTTCTAAATAACTAAGATGTCGACATTAACCATGTCTCAGTCTGACACTGAGCACAACAAACACAGGCAATAATAGTCAAAAAATGTCTGAAGCTACTGGATTAATGCTATGCATTTATCATATATACTGTATGCAAACAAGGAGAATTCCCACTTGCAGCATAACATTAGTTTTAAAGTCACATTTTTCCAGATTTCAACCCTGGGGAACTCACACATCAGCACATCAGCTGACTCACATCCCTAAACAGCAGAACAACTTCAAAGGTCGTGTTCAGTCAGTGTCGCTGCCCTCGAGAGCAGGAGAGATTCATAAGACAGAAGCAGATGCAGAACCAAATAAACGGAGAACGGAGGCCGTGCAGTCATGAGCAGGTGAACGTTCTGCCTCAGCGCTGGCGAGGACGTTTACAGTGACTGATATTCAGCTTTCAGCTGATCATCAAACCTCAAGATGCTGAACAAATGACATGTTGCCTGACACGTGACGCGCAGTCATTCCTTCATGCAGCGGCCTGATTTAACAGGCCTTATGCGGATCATGTCAGAGATATTTGATCATGGGCTCAGCATGTCTTGCCGATTGTGCAGCCAGACACAGGTTCGAACACCTGCAGATGGCAAATTGCTGCCACGGCTGTTGTAAATCTCAGGCAATGAATTGTGAGAGAGAGACAGAGACGGGCGACTTTCACAATGAAAAGCGTTGTCCTTGAGAGGTCATCCAGATAAAACAGAGGGCAAAGAGGGAGCCGTTGACGGGGCTGGTGACCTCATGCCAGGTATCCACCCCGGGGAGCAGTAAACTAAGTTGACTCACATCCCCAAGCAGAGCACGATAACATCAAGCTTCATGTTTGAGGCTTTCAGTCACCGTCACAGCCCCGAGGAACGGCTTAAAATGGTGCAACCAGGAGAAAGCAGCGCTGCACAGGTTCCAACGGGCTCCACTCGGAAAACCAGGCACGGCTCATCTCACTGCTGAACTGCTGAATAGTGGACAGACTGAGGAGCGGCTGGTGTCCTGGTGCATTTATGCTGCACATTCTGTTTCTTCTATCAATTACATGAGCTCCACCTGTGACTTACTGTGTGTGTGTGTGTGTGTGTGTGTGTGTGTGTGTGTGTGTGTGTGTGTGTGTGTGTGGCATTTGCATGATGCAGAGGCGTTACAGTACCTTCACTTCTCACTTGCAACGGTTGTGATAAATACCATTTAACAAAACATAAATGTCAAAGTAGAACATTCATCCCTGGACGGAGGGAAAGGGCAGAAATGTCACATGAAATTTAACGCGCCTATTGTTTATCCTGCAGAGGGATCGCGGTCGTTGTGTGCATACAGTAAGAAGTCGTAAGTTTCCTGCAGGACTGGAGGTAAAAAGCACATTATTACACGGATACTGAACCAGGGACCGATCACGATCCCACCGAGATTCTAGTTCACCTCATTTGTCTCATTCAGTGTGTCATTTTCTAATTATGCATATTAACACAATCTACATGTTTTAGTGTCTAGAAAAGTTATTCTGAGCTAATTCGACATTAATGCTTGTTTAATTAATTCACAAATGAATTATTATATTTGTCATAATCACTGAAGTGAGGAAATGTAACATTCTGCGCTGCCTTTGAATTGATTTCTGTAATGTTACCAATATAGTGTGAGAAAGAATTGTTGGTCAAGCAGTTTCAGCAGTAATTTCATTTAATGAATTCGTTCCAGCTCAGAGACTTGTTCTGTGTAGAGACACAACTCATCTAAATAAGTGACAAATGGCTTTTTGGTTGGATTTGCTGAAGCACGTTGCTTCTCCTCAAGGAGTCACACATTTTAACTCTGGATCCGTGCAAGTACATTAGGATCTGCATACGTCTGCAGTGACTCCAGCGTGTGTGGGCTGGACTTAAACAGTGGCTTAATATTTCAGGAGTGGAAAGTAACTGATGAACAAACATATAAAGTGCTATAAGAGCGGCGTTGGTTCGGATCTGTAGGATTCTGATCTGAACCTCGGCAGAACCCATTTCAGCTCCAACAAAGCGTCAGTATCTGAGTGTTTCAATCAGGTGCTGAGGCAGGAGGGGAGGAGGCAGGAGGCGAGGAGGCAGGAGGCAGGAGGCGAGGAGGCAGGAGGCAGGAGGCAGGAGGCTGCTAATGGGTGGATCGGGGGGCGTGTGGCAGGTGACGGCGGCCTGGAGGAGGCTCAGGTGGGCTCCGTCTTACCGTGGCCTGCTGCTTCTCCGCTCTCTCGTTGGCCTCGTCCAGCTGCTTCTGCAGGGCTGCCTGGAGGGACTTCATCTCCTCTCTGTCAAGTGGGAGGGAAGCGAGAAACACTGTTAGCACATCCTCCTCACATCCTCAGAGGCCCCTAAACGTCTCCCTTAAATATACCTCTGCCCACGTACACTTGGAACACATTAATTTAGAATGATGCCGTTTGTGAACAAATATGTTGATTGGGTTCAAACATAATCAACTGTGTGAGAATCAAATTTCAGTTTAACGTCTTCACCTTCGGGAAGCGACAGTAATGAATGGATTCCAGCACTAGCACCAGTTAGGAGTTAAGCAGGGAGGTGAAGATTCAGCATCTTCACCTCCTTTATTTCCACTATTTATTCACGTCTTCTTCTGCTCGGAGACGTCCAGGTTTCCTTCAGGCAGGTTCTATTTCTCACCTGCCTGAAGGCTTGTTAGTGGACATGAAGCCCCTCCCACCGCATCAGGTGGGTTCTTTGAGGGCACAGGACGGTGATGATGCGTGTGTGGCTCCATGTGCTCCTGTCCTGACGTCAGGCTTCAGGGCTGCACGCGTTCCTTCAACCCCTCTGCTCCTCCCTCCACCGTGCGTCTACCAGGTCCAAGCTCGTTTACACATCACTCACACCTGTTCTCCTTTTCTGTTCCATCTTACGTGTGTTAATGATTCCTGTGGTTCAGCTTCCGCCCGTTTGCTCAACAGTTGCTCATCTCTAACAAACACCTACGCACATTTCATACTTGCAAAGTCAGTAGGAGTCGGATCAGTGCAATGATCATATGCTGCGTTTGAATCACTGCACACTCCATGAAGACCACTCATTCATTATGACTCACTAAGAATGTCAACGCTTCACACCACTGCGGACGTTTCAGCAGCTTTGATGGAAACAATGCGACTGAATTATGATTCAAGTGATGTGGTTCAGTGGATTCGTTCGCACTTGTAAGAATCACATCAAGTCAACGGAGTCAAAGTCAAGGTAACAGCTATTTAGCGTTAGCGCTGGGGCTGCAGCGTGTGACGTGGTTGTCAGCCAGCGGTGAAGTCAAGCGGCAGCACCTCTGAAGGCGATGCAGCGCCGCTGTTTGTGTGCTCAACAGCCATATCCCCTCATATTTTATATGCCACTGGTCTTGTCTCTTGGCATAAGTTCAGTCTAGCAAACATTTTCTTCCCAGCGATCAGCCAACCGCCACAGCTGTGCTATTTCATTCATATTCCCACGCCTGCGTCTAAGACCTGGAAACGTTTTGTACCAACCACATCAAAAGTGTCCGAACTGACAGGAAGGAGCCGCGTAAACCAGCGGCCGACGGCTCCTGTTAAATTAATTACTAGTGTTTTTAAAGGCGCGTTCGTAGCTGCTCTGCTACAACATTTTTGTTGCATTGCAGTTTGTGATAAAATTGTTTTCAGAAAGCAATCAAACTGCTGTTAAGACTTGTCAAAAATAAATGACTGGCAATGAATCACCTGTCTGTATCCACCGTGATAGAGTCAGCCAGTAATCACACTTGGCAGAGCTGGAACTCCAAAGGTGGATTAATAACGGCTCCAAACGCTCGGTGGGCGACGTCGGGGCAAAGTGCTGCTTTATGGCTTTTAGCTCCATGACACGTGAGCTGCTCTGCCCTGCTGATCGGCTATCGATTTGCTATCAGGCTACTGCATAGAGGATGCTAACATTTCAGAGCATGAAGGCCACAAATGGCTTCAAATCATTAACGGTCTCATTACACACAACATTAATCAGAGGATCCTAACTGGCGCCGCGCTTTGAGTAAACACTTCCAGCTTGCTCGCAAAAACATAAAGGCCTGAATCACAGCTGTTTAATGTGCTTCTCTCAGAGCAAAGGCAGGAAGATCAATTTCAAATATACAGTAAGCGTTTGTTTGCATCATGGGTGACGCTGACAGATCTGTCAATCAATCAGGCTGCACACGCAGCACAGACGCAGCACAGAACGGTTCAGAAACAACACAAATCCACAGAATGATCATCAAACGGCTGCGACGACGCTCAACTTGACCCACGCAGCAATTTTAGCTGCATGTTTGGTCCATTTCATTTGGCGTTATTGACGTATTAAAGTGGAAACAGACCTCCGTGAAGTAATATAATTAAAATGCATACAACTAAAGTAATTGCTTGCATAGACACTGCTGCATCCACTCGCCTTTAAAAATCCACACAATTAGTTGAATGGAGACTGCGGTTAATGGGTTTCAACTGAATGTAATAATAAATACAAGGTCCAGCTGAAAATGGTACAATTAGTAAAAAAAGTTAATGAAAAGCATCAGCTATTAACTTTAATCTTAGAATCCTCCTGCAAAGGTCTGGTAGAATCTAATATTAGGAGGTTGAGGGACTGGTGTTGCTGAAGGGGAGCAGCGTGCTCTGCAGAACACCAGAACCAAGCTCGTGTCCAGACTGGCATCACTTCAGCCACAAACGGACCCGTGCAGAACAGGGGCCAGAGCTCCCAGCGTGGAGCTGCATCTGCTGAGCCCCGGCTTCAGGAACTGAGCTGCAAACTGCTTCCCGCTCACTCTAATCTTAAATTAACACCTGCAGACTTGGACGTCTGTTTACAGAATCAGTCTTTTTATCAAACGCCGGCTTTTGCATTTGTTTTTCTGAACACAGCTGTTAATGTTTGGACTAATGGTCCAAGCTTCGTGTGTGAGTCACCTTATGTCACCTACAAAACACAAACAGGACAAAACTACGGTAACAACGGCTTCGTTTGTACAACACTTGGATTAGAATGAAGCGATGCTTCAGCCGGCGGCAGCTTCTGTTGTTTAGAGCTCCCGTCGCTGCTCTTCTCTCGTTACCTCTGCTTGTGGCTGAGCTCCAGGATCCTCTGGACGTCCTTCTTGGCCACGGAGTCGTCATTTTTCAGTGACTGGAAGTAAACAGCAGAAGCTCAGTTTCCAGGAAACACACAGTTTTGCATTTGACAGAACAAACTCCAGAACGTGAAGCACTTTAAAGGGCACAGAGGAGGTGACGCAGTCTACACCTGAACTGCACCGTAAACATTTCAAAATATCCCAGGTTGCAGGTTCCTTCCGACAGTCAAAAGCCACAGAGGTAAAAATGAGTGGGGCTAAATTCAACATCAGCTAAATGTTGGATTCTGTAGCACAACATCAAAACAGCCTCAGGCAGAAAGTGGAGGGGGCACGTTTAGGAAATGAGGCAGCAGAATTTAATGCCCCCAAAAGCAGATCCAAAGAGGGTGAATATGCTAAAGAGGCACAGGCTGCTTGTCATATAAGCGCCTCTGCATTGGTGACTATGCGTTAGTCAGGTCTGTGAAAACGTTGACTCAGAAGTGGCTGCGAGGCGGCGTCTGTGGAAGCAACACCTCTGCTGCTGCGTCAGAGATGTTCCAGCTCCTTCACAGCCCAGATGTCAGCTCATGCACGTTTGTGTAGGAACATCAGACCCAGACGAATCCGCTGGAACCAGTAAAAGTTCACCTACTGGTCATACATTACACTGGTTTCCTGCCTTTTTCACTGATTTGATCACCTGACTGAAGGTGACGATTAAAACTCTACATCTGCTCACAATGACAGAAGCATTTACAGACATTAAACACAGACTGTGGTCAGATCAGAGTGATTCGGTGCATGTTTGTATTTGTTATAGTGGTGTGATATGAAATACTTGGTCTCTCACACTAACTGACACACAATATTATGCATCTGGAACTTTTTGTTGCATATTCATTTTACTTTAGTGTTCAGTTCAAGTGTGTATTATATAAAGGTGGAGCTTTGAGAGCTTGGAAATTGCTTTAAATCGGCTCTTTAACGTGTGCTTAAAGGCCACATGAGGTTATTTTCCCAAACAGCACAATCCAAAGCGTTCCACGTTGCCAGACGTAGGTGCAGGGCAGAGACAACCACCCTATTTCTGTTCTAACTGCTGCACAACATCTCACCCGGGAGCTGCTGCCAGGAATAAATTCCCCACCTCACAGAGTTTAATTATTAGGGCTGCTGACCTGCACCTGGAGGGCAACTCGTTAAAACTATGAACACTTGCTCCATCAAATCTTTCCAGAAATACTAAGTGCACCTCCCTGTTGACTTGATTTGCTTTTAAAACTTGAGGGTTTTTATGTAGATGAAGTTTCCCACCCCTGAAGAATGGATTTTCTCCACAGAGAAGCCCTCCACGCCGCGGCGACCTCTGGCCTGCCGACATGCTGGCGCCGGGCCCAAAGCGAGCAGCGATGCCAGCCCAGCGAGCCTGGAGCGAACGGACATCAAAGCCCGGCCCGGGGCGGCGGCAGCCACGCGGCGTGAGCTCCCGTCCCGTGGGACAAGTCCCACACGGACAAATGCAGAGAAAAGAGTGAATATCATTGTTCGATTATTGATTTCCTGACAAGTGTGTTGCTCCACAAACGCTGCCTGAAGCCTTAAAACATCCGCACGCGCCAACGCTAAGCTATCAGTCAAAACGCAGAGGTGGGAAACGCAGGACATCTGGCACCCAAGGTGTGAACATCCAGGAGGGAGCCATGTTTGGCGCCGGCGTGGCTGCAAACACTAATTGGACAGAAAAATGCTAAATGATTTAAATATGTGAATGTATAATTGAGTTTCCCTTCATTTCTTGTCATTGCCAGGAGCCGTAATGAAGTTGACCTGAGCTGACTGGCGGGAAGCGATGTGCAGTACCTGGAACTGAGATAATTGTGTTTCATGAAATGTTCACAGAATTGGAAAATCTACAGTATAAAAAGGTGGATCACGTGAAAAAGTGTCCAAGCAGATGCAAACTTCATGCTGGAGTCGGTCCCAGCTTATAATGGGCAGGAAGACGGGTCATCTGTCCATCAGGGCCACATGCACACATTGACCCAGGATTTGAATGTCGTGTGTCCTGAACGTTTTTAATTCAGAGTAACCGTCGGTTTAGACTTATTTATCTCAAACTCTCACACACACATACAAGGACACTGACTGAGGCTGTTTTTTAGATGTGTTACCCTTTAGTCTTACTTCCCAAACACAGATGATCGCATTTGTGGTGCCACCCTTATAAACATACTCTAAAACATTAAGACATAGTATTAAGGATCCCATGCTTTTGTGGACTGATCCTTTAGCTTCCTCAATAAAAGCCATTAGCTCCACTGGAAGCTCCAGAGACGCTGACTTGCTCACTAATTGATCTGCATGTAGCAGCTCATTGCTTATTCAGCAGCTGGATTTCCAGTAACACGCATCATATATGCAACAATGGGTGGGCTCACTAAATTGAAAAACATTTGCACATTAATATTTTAAAATCAGATGTTGTGCAGCTGGAAGCACAAAAACAAGCAGAGTCCAGTTTGCCAGCGTTTGCCATGAACGCCCAACGTGGCCTCGTGTGAGGCAGGAAGCGACTTTCCCACCTGAAGGTTGCCTTTTATGCTGTCCAGCTCCTTTGACGTCTTGGAGAGCTGCTGCAGGATGCCGCTCCGCTCGCTGAACACCTCCTTCAGCTTCTTCTCCAGTCCGTCATAGCTTTGTCTGTGGAGCAAATGAGAGAGAGATTTTACTACTGGAGAATTCGCTCTTTATTGACACTCTTTGGAGAAAGTGGTGTTTTAAAGTGGATTAAAAGCACCACGGTTGAAGCGAAAGGGCAGAGCAATAGGGGAGAAAACTAATATCTACTCAGCACAGTCCCTGGATGAGGAAAATGGAAAAAGCTTCTATTCCTTCAATCAAGTAATTTGGCGAAAGCTCGTTTTACAGAGATAGTCCTTTGACCGGTGCTGTGGCCCTGCATTAGCATTTAAATATTCATGTAGTCCATCCAATTATTAACTGAAATATTCTACAGGGCACATTTGTCAAGCTCAGTGCTCCTCTTTGCAGAGCTGAACCTGCGTGGCCCTGCCAGGAGGCGCAGATCCGCCCGAGCTGGATGCTGTATTTCCTATTTTCTTTTAATGACGGTTTCACTTTCGGACTGTTGGCTCCATAACTGGGTGCAGACGTCTGGCGTTAGGTGAAGTGATGTGACCTACAGTTTAATGACTTGATCCTCTTTTTACCCCTTTAATGAACATGATACAAACCTTCACGAGTCCCTTCCACAGCCCAGTACACAACTAGACACTGTCACTCACACTGAAGACGACGACGACGACAACACATGGACACATCAGGTGATATTCTTCTAATAAAAGGGCAGACGAGGCCTCAGTGTCGCCCCAAATCTTATTACACTGATGATCCTTAGGAGAGCGAGGAGCAGAAGAGGCCCCCTGATGCAGTCAACGCCACGGCTGGGAAGCGCTTGAGCAAGGCATCGAGGCACCTGGTGTGTTACAACTGTCAAACAGCCAGATTAAAATCACTGATACGTCCACAAAGCAAATGATTTCCTAACAAGTTCAAACTCCACATACGAACAACAGCTTCAAGCAAAGCACTTGATTTACTTGAATAATCCCTTTAATACTTGATGAGACGAACAGACTCACACACGTTGTTCTCTCACTTCATCAGCAGAACGCCACTCGCTGTTCCCTGCTTGGTCCAAAGGACCGTCTGGGCTGCCAGCTAACGCCACGCCACAGATCCCAGCGGCGGATCACACACAATGACACATACATTACTAATAGTGGAGCAACACTTGGGAGATAAATACATAACGCGGCACACTGAATTCTGCACATGACTTGCCACCATATGGCGACGCTGGGTTCAGGGAACAGGGTGAGACGGGCTCTTCCCTGACTGGCGTATTATTCATTACCCAGCGGAACAGACCCCCGAGTATCTGTGGAAAAACAACACAGGAACATGCATATTGCAACGTTCCTAAATGAACCGCTTGTCTTTTACGCTAATCCACTATAAACTGCTCATTACTGCAAACAAACGGTAACAGCTGCATGACTGCACCTTGACCTCCATAGAACCTTGTGCTCCAGCAGCGTCCTCCCAAACAAAGAGTGGCCTTTTCTCCCAGCAGTGATGTGATAATGACGAGCAGAATGTTGACAGAAAGGCTTAGGAGCCGGAATGGCAGCGCCAGGCACACGGCCGTAAAGCTGTGGTGATGTGAGGGAGATAATGAAATCTTTCATTTCAGACATCTGCGGCTTGAAATCACTCCTTGTCCGTCTTCATGGAACTCATCAAACTCTTGGGACAGAGGAGGAGGCATCATTTATTGGATCTTATTATTGAGGACAAACATTTTCTTACCCTTGGAATTCCAGCAGGTCTCAGAGTTATATGACGCTGACCCTGCACAGTGAAATAGAAGTGCTGAGGCTAAAGGAAATGCCTCCAAACGCACAGACTCAATCCTCAACTCCTAAGCAATGGCTCCATAGTGGAAGCCAAGGCTGTGGCACCCGGCCTCGCAGAGAGAGCTGCAGAGGCTCGTGGCCCATCGCTTCATATACTGTTCAGATGCAGATACAATGAGAGAGAAGTGCAGCGTTTCTGTCCGTCACATTATTGCTACAGTAGTTTGTTGGGTTCTTGGACTTATTCAGCCGTGTGACACGCCATTTATCAAACTGTGCCGCGCTGATCCTGATCACATCTGGAGAATGTGGCCTTACAGGAGGAAAAACTAATCTGTGGCTTTGCTTTTGTTCCAGCCAGAGTATGTTTTTAAATTGAGCTGTAAATTGTGAATGTGGAGTGAGAGAAACGATCATCCCATAATAAAGCGATGACGGAGGGAATAATGAGCCACTGGATCCATCCTGCTGGAGGAGCATGTGCCGATGATGATGCTGCTGCTTGTATCCACTGTATCCGGCCTCCACCGTTACCTCCATTTGTCTTCATCTACCTGCTGTTTTATTTGGCTTCATGTTGCTGCTGCCGCCTCTCCATCCACTACATGAACCATCGCTGCTATTTTGGGAGACAGTCTGCGGTTCAGACAAGGACAAATGGGAGGATTCCCCTGGGCTCTGTGTCTGTGGAAGCCCCTCACGCTAACAGAGCTGTTATTTTAATACCCACCCGCAGCTCCATCAATCATTCATCCCACATGTCGACGCCGCGCGTCGTCCAATGACCGGGACAAATAACTCACATTTCTCACTTTCACTATGGGAACAAGTGACTTCCAAATCAGTAAAACACCTCTCGCTGTTTGTGTCTGTGGCTGAGAACTTACAGACAGCACAGCGAAGGATTCGAGCTCTTGGTCACGTTTAAAACCATCTCACTGTAAATGCTATGAATATGGAACTGCCGCTGATCATGGCAGAATAAATCTGTGCTGTCTGATGGAGTCACTTCAGGGCAGGAAGTCTCTTAAAGCCGTTCCCTCTGCATCTCCTGCGTGCAATGCCCTGCAGTGTTATCTGCTGCCCCCTGGTTTGTCAGTTCAGCTCACAGAGTCTCCAGGTTTGGCTTTAAAAACATGATCGTGCACTTCTTACAAAGACAAGCGGACTCGTTTCCACAATCAGAACTGTCAAACGTCTACTCTGCCATCGGTAGTGATGGAATTTGTGTCTGCATGGGTTCAAATAGGCAAAGTGAGTGAGCGAGGCTACGGTGCCACTGACCACGACTTCCAGGTCCCGAGTGGAAGTCCAATATTTACTGAATTACACGGCAGCAGTCACAGACAGCAGCCGCCACCGAGCAGAGATTCATTCGCATCCTGCAGATGACAGGAAGGCAGCAGTTTATGTGGTACTTCCAATTTCAGGCTGGATTAATTATGCCATTAGACGGGCAAATAAATAGTTGTAATAAGGGGGACTGCCCAAGGCCCGTCACTGAATTAATATATTCGTCTAACAGAGCATGACCACCATCCTACATCTGCAACAAAAGCCAGTCATGTTTACCAGCTGTTCATAAACATCGCAGGCAGGAGGGAATATTAATCGAGCGCATGTCAGGGGATGTCTGACACTGAGTCCTCTAATTGTTCAGTGCAGGGAGAGGATGGAGCTATTGGGGCTGAGGTTTGTGTCAGTGAAGCAAAAACACCGTCAGCTTATATTTTACTAAATTAAGAAGAATCACAAAATGTGCATTAACAGTGTTTGTTGTTTGAGTGTGTGTTGGTTTTTGTCTGTCTCCCCCAAAGTGGCATTTCTGTTGGCTGCTCATTTTGTTGAGGAAATCAAGGTTTGTCTGAAACGCTGGCGACTACTTTAGCGAAGAATGGACGTGTGTATGAAGCAGAAATCTTTTTGTTCCTTGCTCACGGCGCTGACTGCAATCGTTGCTATGATTATGGGTAATTCTGTTTGTGACAAGCATAATCACGCCACTGGATGCACTGAGTATTGTTGCAGAGCGACACTGACACACAATGATTTCAGCAAGTCACAGACACCACAACTGTCAAGGATTAGCTTTTCTTCTGAACTCCTTCCTAAAAGTGGCTGAAAATAAAACACATTTTAAGATGTCTATGATGTGAGAAAAATCTCTCTCCATGAGTAGAATAATGATACATATTTATAAAGCTGAGCAGTAGTTCACAGCAGTGAGTAGGCTTCTAGATATAATAAATCAAATTAAAAAATAAAAGTTGTGCTTCATACATGGACAGAGGGTAAATGATTCCCTCTGCATATGATCCCTTCACGTAAACATGATACAAGCGCTCCGTCCGTTTTCTCAATCACGACAAGTGATTCCTCCTCGTACGTTACGTAATTTTGCACCAAGGGAGGTCTGAGGAATTGGAATAGAAATACTTAGCATATTAGATGAATAATTCAATGATCACTCGCAGGCATTTTTATGCCCAAGTAGATGCCAATTACTTTCCCTCGACGTTCAGCACTCGATCATACTTCACTTAAACCTTCTGCACATGCACACAAACAAAGGAGGAATATTAGGTTTCTGGACAAATTCACTGACGCCACGTCGTGACGCACACTGGGAAACGTCTGTTTAACTTTAAATGCTACCTTTGTGCTGCCTCCTGCTCAGTTTCACCTTCAGCCACACGCACAAGAAAAGTAAATCCTGGGTGTATTTCTCTATTTTCTGCTTGGGTTGAGCTCATCAGACAATCCACTCTGCACACTCCTCGTTGTCATGTATAATCCAAGTCATTTTCCCAGACATGAGACCTTCTCAGTCCAACTAGCAGGATGCCGGAAAAGCTGCATTTCATTCGAATTAAGCAGGTTGGAGCCAAACCTCTGCTTTTCACACCAATTATGCAACTTGTGATGTTTTCTTTAAGTCCTGATGCGGTTTCACACATACACGCGTTCTACATCACACCGATGCTAATGTTCCATTTCTATGTCTTTTATCAGTCTGATGTATGTCAACGAAGTGACTCATTGTTTTTCTGTGGCAAAATCTCTCATCTGGGACCTATATCACACAAATTACAGCTTTAAAAGCATCCCAGGAACCTCTTACGGTTGCCAGCTTCAATTAAATCTGGGATTTGAGTGTATCTAATGCAATTCCGCCCATCTTTGCTTTTCAAAGCGCTGCAGCTCTGTGACTCCGGCTTCAGTAATTGTTGTGCTACAATCAAGCTAGATTAAGCTTGGACTTTTTTGTTTACTCTGAAAGAGCCCACTCTGCCAGACATCAATTCCTGCTGCTAATGCGGACGATAAAGCGATTCCCTTTGTGTGTGAGAACGTCACCTCTTCCCCCGGAGACATTTTATGAGATGTAATCCCGCCTTGTTGCATAGAGGAACAAGTAGTTTTACTGCGCGGCAGCTTCCTGGGGACATCAACGCTACTACTCTGCTTAATTTGGACTCATTTGTCTGAGAAACAGCATCAACTGTGAAGGCCACGAAAATGAGCACAAACAGTCACAAACACCTGCTCCATTCGCTGTGCGTCGTCATGAGTGCATTCTCGTTCTTTGTCGTTCTTTGTTGCACCTTGTTCCTGTTACGCCTTCATTCTTTCATTATATGCATTGGCGGTAAGACGATCCACACAGATGCATGAAAAAGGCCAAAGCCATCGTGGGTCCGGCTCTCCTTGTGTTTACTGGAAACGCTCCACCACTGGATCGGGTCCAACGTGTGCTGACATCATCTAACTCCAGTCTGATCGTCAGTCCTGCAGCTGAAAGCTCACGTCACGCCTCCCACCAGCTGTGAATGAAGGACGGTCTGACAGCTTCCTCACTCACAATGTAGCCACACGTAGAAACTTCTACTAGTCCTTAATCAGTTCCCGTCCACGCAGCAAAGAAGAGCGCTGTTATGATGACAGTGTAATGTATCTCCGGGCAGCGGCGCCGCGGGCCCCGTTTCCTCTCTGACCGATGGCTAAGATCTGGCAACGAGCAGGCAGACGCATCTGATTCACATCAAGGCCAATCAGCAAAGCCTCTCCCCAACTTCCAAGTGTCACTCAGAGAAAACACAGGAGGACAAGTTAAGGCCGGCTGAGGCCGGAGCGCAGGGGGAGCGTGAGGCTGGGAATCTAGAATTGGATGATGGATGTGACTTGATTACTGGTTAACTGCGCTGCTGGTGCGCTGCTCGTCTGGAGGAGGAACCTGCTGCCAGT
This sequence comes from Betta splendens, assembly GCF_900634795.4. Taxonomy (NCBI): domain Eukaryota; kingdom Metazoa; phylum Chordata; class Actinopteri; order Anabantiformes; family Osphronemidae; genus Betta; species Betta splendens. The sequence goes on along the minus strand of NC_040883.2, from coordinate 1,540,423 downwards.
GGGATTATCAATTTAGTAGCAGGACGCTGGAGCCCACTGTTTGTCTCCAGCCTTTGTCTCGTGGCCTCACCTGCCTCGCTGATTTACTGCCTTGCCATTTGCCAACTCTTTCGTCATCATTTTTGTTCTTTTTGCATATCACAGCACCTAGAGACGGTGAAATGAGAACAAAGGCAGGGCAAGATCAAATGTTTTACAGAGCCCCTCATACTTCTCTGTGTCAGAGGAAGGAGATGGGCAAAAGTTGAGGCGCATCATTATCTGTCATTCTGATGTTAAACCTTTAAGGCTGATTTAAAGGAAACATGTATTTTTCTGTTCCTGGCACTAAAATGCAGCTTTGGATGAAATGTTCTGGCTCCTGAGCAACGTCAACATTTACTGGGAGAGATTTTGTTTTTCTTGCTCATACTTTGTCCCACTGATGACAATGAGCCTCGGTTCTACTCACACACGCATTTCACGCGTTTCTTTGCTCCGTGTTATTTGTTAGTTAGAACAATGTGATATCCTCTTGTGTTCATCCGCGGCATTTTCATTCCTCCACTCGTACAAATCTTATTAAATGTGCAGTTTAGAAGTTGAGGGAAGCGCCAGCGTCTCCTGTGGCTGTTTGTTTGCGTTGTAGTGTGTGAAGCTGCTGCTGCTCTTCACCGCCGGTCCTCCGGCAGCGAACGGCCTACACACTCTTCCACCCAGACTTCCTGCGCTCCTACAGGCTGGGAGCTTTTTTTGTCTGACCTCAGCAGCAGATTTGACATGATTGTTCAGAATGTAATTGACTGCTCCAAGTTTACAGGCGCTTTACACTAGATGTGTTTTATTGATTCTCTGCAGCCTCCAAAATCTTTGGAAATCATTTGATGCTAATCAAATATTTTTTAGAGAAGTGTGATCAGGTGCCACATTACAGATGCTTAGCTCCGGGTAGCACTGTACAGTACACTGAGGAACAGATCTGATGGCGGATTTGCATTAGACTGCTGCTATGGTTAACGTAATGAAGCAATTAAAACGAGGCGGCAACTACGACGGCGGCAGGAACAAAACAATAACACAGCCAAGAATTTTAACACAGATTAGACTGATCGAATATTTGCCTGCTGGAAATAATCAATTTTTCAAATGGGAGTCATGATGAAAGCTCATCTCGCAGCTTTTCCAAGTAGGACAATTTAGGATATGTAACGAGCGTCTCAGAGCTGCTGTGGAGTCATTATGTTATAAACTATGTCACAGGATCAACCGTCGACGTGTGTCTTTAACACACAGCTCAGAGGGGCATTGTTTTGAACAAATCAAAAGCTCTTTTTATTCAGGCTTCGATTTTACCACTAGAGTCTGACGAGCTTTCACCAGCGGATCATTCACGTCGTTGATGCTTAAAGTCCAGAGGTGGAGTGTGGGATTATTCTAACCTGTTCACATAGACCTGAAACAAACAGACTGGGCTGCACGTGCAGCAGCACTGCTGCTGGTTGCAGGATTATCCTGTAATGAGGCGAACTCGGTCGTTTAACAATCTGACCTGCGCTCAGTTTAATTGGTATTGAACAAACATCATGCGAGTGTGTTTCTTCCACTCTCTTGACTGTTCCAAGGTTGCTGAGCACTGTCTGAAGTAAACACCAGCCACAGTCAGAGCCATGACGATAGTGCAAAGCAAACCTCACCAACACCTGCCTATTGATGCAATAAATGGGTTCATTCCCACACTGCACCCCATGGGTAAGACAGGGAGAAAGATGTGGATTTCACATCAAAGTCATGACTTTCTAGTCATCATAGCGATAATGTTCATCTTGGTCTTCGGGCCATTTACATACTGTATCTCCTCATGAACTCCACATTATGCTACACTGAAAGGCAAATTATCTACAGGCCCACAAATCCCAGCAATCTGAGAAAGGCCTGCAGTGAACCAAGGTTAATAGAGGTCACCCCCCACATTTGATGAGGATGCAGGCGGGCATCTGTGGCCTTTTCCAAGACTGACAGCAACGCCACCGAAAATATTCCAGCCTCCCTTAGATAATTATGCAGTGAACATATTTGATTCCAGCGCCATCGTCGCCTCGACTAATAGCTTGAATTGAAGCGCTGGGTGTCAACTACTGAACACTGGAACGAGTCTATTTGTAGCAGAATGAGCGTGAAGGAAAATGTGGCTTTTCTAAAGGAAAAGCTCATCACATGGCTGATCAGGCTCCAACAGGCTGCTTCACACAAAACAGCTCAGGAACCAGCTTCCAACAGCATTTCAACGAGCTGCTTATTATTTTTATATGACATCCGTAACATAGAGATGTAAATGAAGCCAAATAGTCTGGCTAACAAACACATGGATTTGGTTCACGCACGATTCATTCAAGAGCAAATAAAAATCTGGAGTTTATTTTGTTTACGTGAATATTTATCTTCTTTCCGCAGCAAACATTTGGATTCCTGTTTTCATTTTTCTCCAAGAAACACTCAGCCACATTTAATGTCATGCTCCAAAAAAGCAATGGTGTGTGTGGCCTTTTCTTTTGAGACAGAAAACCATAATGAAGGCCTGTCTCTGATACAAATTGAACACTTCCTTTGGTGCAGACAGTCTCGGGCAGTTTCTTCAGAACAAGGCATATTTCTTCCTGCTTTGTATCGACAGAGCCCAGCTCCTGCTCATTGTGCCATTTCAGTGAAACAGTCAATCAAACCGTTTGTTGCTATGCTGCCTGGTACCTGCTCCCTCAACTCCTGCCATTTGCTCCTCTGCTTAATGTGCTGGACACTCCCTCAGCTTGACCCCTCTCATTTGGAAGCAGCCCTTTGTGCTGCGTTCTGCAGCTCAGGGCCTTTTTCACGTGAGTAAAGTCGCAATGAAAGCGTCATCCGATGACTTGTATCAGGAATAAACAAGTACTTGGTTGTTTTTGTTGAGGGAAGCCAGTTTGCCCTCAGGACACAGTCCGTTTTCAAATGGGTTCATCACTTATTGTTGCAATAGTCCTGCATGTCTATGAATATTAATGGCATAAGAACAGTCGTATCTTGCAGCTAAATGCGGATGAAAATGCAATTTTAGCGTCCATTTGCATAACAGTGAGGTAAGATATGGGCATCATGGCTGACTTTAATTAGGCATGAAACAGGATTAAACAGACTTTCCATTTCTGAATGGAAAGATTATGGTCGCACTTATTTGCAGGAACAGATTTACCAGTATGAATCCAGGCACTGTGTCCAGTTACTGGAGGTGTTCCCTGACAGAGAGGGCGCTTCCACAGTCGCTCCCTGTTCTGACAGTGTAACTTCAACAAACCATTCAAGTCCATCTACTTAAAAGGCCCCGACTGCTTTTTATAATTAAAAACAAACCAAGCGCATTTTGTGCATATTTGATGCCAAATAATTACACTGAATGCATTTCCTGGTGAAGTATTAGCAGAATTCATTGAAACATTTTTGAACCCTGTGTTCCACATCTTCATTTGTTTGTCAGTCCTTCCTTCCACCTTTCTTGGCTCATCCACATGTTTCCCTGCACATCACCGTTGCCAACTGTCAGTCAGTGTAATGGCATGAAACTGGCAGCAGAAATGTTCCTGCGTCTGTGTGCATGTCACACAAAGCCTCAAAACAAACGACAACAGCACAAATACAGAGCAAAGAGACCTGCAAAGAATAAGTCGCACTCAAAAGTTTCAAGATGCCTTGAAGTGTTGTTCATATGTCACAAAACATGTCAAATTAAATGGATTTAATCGTCTGAGCTCAGAGTTAGAAAGAGAAAGATGGAGACACGAAGTCATAAGGAATTTACAGATGCAGCTGCAAATGGTGGAGGTAGAGTGTGCAGAGCTGGTACCTGTCAGCTCATTGTGGAGACTAAATGCTTTCCAACCACACATTACTCACTGGGATACTGATGCTCGACTCATACAGAGGACATGTATGTTTTAAAGCTCAGCCCACATCGTCCTGTTTTCAATAGATCAATAGATTCAATAGATCTGAGAGTCTCTTGTTTACACTGACTTGAAGTCAGAATAAACTCAAGTGGATGAGCTGCAAGGTCAACAAGCCCCATGTGGCTCTGGAAGAGATTCAGGGTCAAGTGGAGCCAATTCAAACCTGCATCTGCTCTTAATTTCTTTTATCAACATAAAATAAAAGGAAGGGAGGAAGCAGCAGCGGAGAATAGATGAAAACCGTTAAGCTGTGATGCTGCTGAAGAAGTAACCTTCACATCAGACCGATACGTTGCCTGTGTAACAGGGAGACGAGCTTTAGTAGTCAATTAAAGCTAAAACTAATCCCTTGTTAAAAGCTCCAAACTGACTTTAAGGCATAAGTACTTTGATGATCCCCCGACGACAAACTCATCAAAGGATTTCAAACTAATAATAGGCCAGATGAATTATGCATAAACATGGCACCTGACACACGATGGGAACTCTTCTAGTTTGTGATGAGGTTCCTTCTCCACTGTGTTGGCAAATAGGTCTAAATAATAATCACGTCTGGGACCTTTGCTCGTGTCGCACGCCGTGTCCTCAGTCTCTGGGTCTCTCCCTAAACTCGACTGTATAATAGGGAGAAATGAAAACGGTCTTTAAACAGTTTATCTGTTTGGCTCCATGTCACACACTTCATTTGATGTAATTGTAACCTCTAGATTATCTTTAGGGTCTAATATGTAGATAACGGCTGAATTAACTTGACTTAATGCCGGGAAATGAATTTTCAGCATATTGTCTCGAGACAAAACCAGCAGCAGGCTTCACTCAGGGCTGTCACTCACCCGTTCACCATCCTCCTCAATGACATTAATTAACTGAGCTTGGACTGAGGGGAGCTAATCCGTCGCACTTGAGTTGTGAACACGAGTTCAAAGGAGAAAATGAGGGATGCACGAGAGGCAGCATGATAAAATGAGGCCGTGTCAGAGGAAGGTCCCGGTGCTGGTCATGGCTCAGCTCAACCCACACGTGACTGTTCCACCACAAGGACTGACACCGCAGCGACATGTCATGAAATGCGCCCAGATGTTCAGACAGACGTTACAGTGAATAGTAAGCAGAGGGTCCTGCCTTTGTTAAGGGTCCTGGAGTTATGCCTTTTCTAACACACCCTCATGGTATAAATCAAAGAAGACGGCGGCAGCAGCGCTTTATGAACTAAGCTTAACCTAATCGCACCATAAAAAAATGGTTTAAACCAGCGTCGGTGCAGTACATTAAGGAGTCGGTGTAAGACAAGACCCCAAAGACAAAGAGCAGCCATGTCGCATGTCATACAAGGAGAGTGAATGGGGGACAATGGCTTTTATCGCCGTGGAATTGATTTACACCGTCATCTTACTTCGGAGACCTGCACAATGTGCTTTCACAGTCAGATGTAATAAATGTGACGTAGGCTTGATGAGCCCTTTTCCTCCCAAATTGGACAAATGGAGGAAAAATTACACGCTGGGCACGAGAGACAATTCCATCACAGACAAGCCTTTAATGATGTCTCATCTGCATTTTTCAATTTGAATGGGGCCAAAAATAGATCAGTGGCCAGGCTTTGTTGAAATGAGTTACGTTAAATGGAAGCACTGAGACAATCACTTACTGGAGGTTTGCGTGTCTGTGGTACCAATGCCTGTAACAAACCCCTTGAACAGGACGACTAATATTAACTCACATGGAAACCCTTCGTTTGACGTGTTTGTTTCTTTGGAGACACCCTGTCCAGGCTTTAACACTGGGAACAGCAAATCTGAGTCCTTACGTGGAACCAGGCAAGTAGAACTAAGCCACAATGTCATTATATTCACTTACAAACTAATTCAGTGGCATTATACAAATGCATGCAAACTTTAATTTAAAACTAGCTCCAAAGTCTTTGCCTGTTTCTGTCAAGTCATCTCTTCATCTGCTGCTGCATGGTATTTGCATAACTAGCTCCACGCTATTTGAATATGTCATGTGTAATATTAGCTCCTGTGCTCAGACAGTGTTACTTTCCCCTAGGAGCTGCTCGCCCTGCTAAAAGCTGGAGCAGAGGCTTGGCCCTCCACTTCAGATAGTGGCTGAGCCAGTGACAACACAGGCTCTGCTGGGAGACTGAGGAGCACGGGATCACAAGCCGATGGCTGCGATGACGGCTGAGCCTCACACTGCATTACTTTGCATTCTTCTCAACAGGAATCTCCTTCCTCAGCGTCTCCACTCCTCCACAAAGGCAGAGCTGGCTTAGCCGCGACCCTCCCTCCTTCCTCTCCTCCCTCCTGACTCTTACGTCTCTTTATATGAGTGTCAATGTCAGGAGGATCTCTTATTCTTGTTGCTTTGGGTCCTCACTTCATTCATGACCTTTCGGATTAAAGATAAGCCACAAAGCGTTAGCTTCGCCTCATTGGAGCCTTTTTGTACATTTTCTTATTCTTGTTATTGTATTAAATATTTAGAAAAGCATTTTAATGATCCTTAAAGTGGGCTGTTGTGCAAATGAAGCATTATGTGATGAGAAAATCAATCCTAGGAGGTAGGTGTGAAGAATAAAAGACTGACTGGTGTAGAAAGCTGTGATGAAAGATACAAAAATACAGAATGACATGTTCCCCTCTGGCAAAACAAAACGCATCACACAAATTCCTGCAGATTTGTTGCTGTTGATTTGCTGAGTAATTAAGTGTAAATTTGTCATTTGCAGCAGCTTTTGACAATCAAGCACCAAACAAAGCTCTTCACAATGTAACTGGCAACATGGCCAATCATTTGCCATTCAACTTGTGTTCATAGAGAAACCCTGCTGCGACGGTGAAATTCCACAGCAGGGCTGGAAAAATCTATTTCAATTTTACTCTAGAGATTTTTAAAACACACAGTCAAATGTTTCTCTACTTTTGTGGCCAAACATGAGCCGGGCTCCATCTGTGGAGATGTGCAAACAGGCTCCTCAGCGGTGAGTAGTCGGTATTTACGGAGGAAACAGGCGTCAACACACCTTCTAAAAAGCAAAGCCGAGCTCCAATCAACGCGTCTCCTCCTGGCAGCTCCGCTCGTCACGTAATTATTGCACTCGGTTTCACAGGAAACAATAACCGTCTCCATGGCGCTGGGATTTTACACCATAATGTCTATTGGCATGAAAATCTTGAGACTTTATATGTATGAGGCGCAAATTAAATATTCGCCAGTGTAACAAGACAGAGTTATTACTCAAATGTGAACGTGACCTTATCCTAACACAGAAGATCTGAGGTGTTGATTGCTTATGTTCCCACAGTTCTGTTTGTCAAAACACTTAACAACGGATCAAATGTGTCAGATTAGGTTGTTAAAGGTATTTCAGTGTGTCAAAACAAAGTATTTAATTGAGATTTACTGCATGTAAATGAGTAGTGGATGTGTTTTGGATCAGCAGGAGTAATAACGGGCCTGGATCAGGGCCCAGACGGTGTGATGAGGACATCGACTGATAGGACATGAATAATGCTGAACACACAACACAACGGTCTTCTCACTGAACACAACAAACACAAATGTGCTGGAGCCAAAGGCGTTTATGCTGCAGGATGAGGTCGGAGGCGTCTCCTGCTCCAAACCTGGACTTCTCCCTTCTCAGCTCAGCACCACTGCCGTGTGCAAAGCGTCCTCTGAGGGAACAGCAAATAGAAACCATCAATCCTTACTGAAACGCACACTGGCTGAACTGGTGCTGGCGTTTCTAACTGGGTGGGATCAAAAGGAGAGCGTGACCCACAGTGAGCGTCGGCTGCAGCCGTAGCACATCAGCAACCTTCCATTTCACGTTCACAGCTAATCAGCAGCAGGATTTGGAACTTGACGAAAGCTCAGATAAGACCGATGTGCTGCAGCGGCAGGACAACGAGCCGTCACGCGTAATTAGAATATTCATGAGCACCTGGAAGTGACCAAGAACACAACGCGTTTGAACAGGTGGCTGCGGCTGCTGGATGTGCAGCGACGGAGCCTCGGAGGCGGTGGTTCCTGAAACATCAGCACATCACCCAGCAAGCAGCAGTGGGAAGCCTCATCCCAGCCAACGGATCGCATCAGTCACATCACATGAGGACGACTCGGCCCTGAACAAACCGCAGCCAGAAGTCGTCCTGCTGTCGATGGAGGAGCAGCGGCTTTAAAGACGTCGGCCACAGCAAAGGTTTGAACTCTGTAGCGCTGCAGTATCGATGCACCGCTGGTGGTAACCTACTGAACACGGAGGCTCAGCAGGGTCGGGGTTAATGAACACACACTTACAGGATGAGCCCACGTTGATGACGTGAACGCCGGACGCAGCAGGCGGTGACTCGTACTGTACGCGGTCTGGAGCGCTTCATTTGCATGAGTGTGTGTACGATGCACAGCTCACAGTAAACACCTAAAAATGAATGAGCGGACAAAAATAGGCTCAAGCTCCAAAGCAGCAGTCACGTGCTCAGACAGTTGTAGACGTCAGGGGCTAATTCAGCGCGTGGTACAGCATGACACGCAATTTGCAACTCCTAGTATCCGCTGATTTTTAAATAGAGGCTCTAATGAATGCTTGAACAGGTGTTCGTACCCATTTCATTAATTAAATACCAGACATCCCAACAATGCAGCAGCCTGTTCGAATAAGAACAGAAACAGGAGAAGGAAATGTTGGAGGAGGAGACAGGTCAGCTGATGCTGGTCATAATTCACATGCAACCTTGTGTTTGACTCCTGATTTCCATTTTCTATCTCACACACAATTCAAAAACAAATGTCAACACATGATGTGTAATCTGCATATCACACACACACACACATACAGTACACACGCACACACGCACGCACACGCACACACAAACACACACACACACACACACACACACACACACACACACACACACACACACACACACACACACACACACACACACACACACACACACACACACACACACACCATTTCATTCTCTTCGTTAAGTAACGTGTGCTGCTTATTACAGAGTGGGGGTGAAGGCATTCCCACCCAGGGACAGTTCGTGTAGGAGAAACTCAGCTGTTAATCTTCGATGTTGAATTCTGCACAGAATTACATTTAAAGGTCAGGGAAGGGATTCTACAGCCAATGGCAGCCAGCAGCAACAGGCCTTCAGCACAGAGCACTGAGGGCCTGAATGTTAATGGAACAATAGGACGCTGCCTTTTGTCTTAATTACTGGAAACAACAGATGACCTGTCGGGACAAAAAGTCTTGTAGCACAGTAGGATGTATGTGCTGAGGGTGCATACGTTGAGGAAAGTATCTGCAGGAACTATAAATACAGCCTTGCTCAGCTGGACGGAGCGTCTGGCTCAGTGGAAGCGTATGATAAACAGCACGCGTGGAGCCGTGTGCATTTATTACATTAATGGACTACAATGAGGTCTAGACCACGCACACTTGCACATCTGTAACCTCAAGGGAGTGGATGAGAGGCTACGCATGTGCACCCGGGGCAGCCTGCTGGGCTTCCACACACGGATATGCTCTGGTTTTAGTAATTACTGAGAATGCATCTCCAGGAGGTTCCACCTGTACAACCACCACTGGACTTGGGTGGAGAGGTCTGTTTTAATTGCTGTGTGACAATCAGCCAAGCGGCCTAGATCTGAGGCCCTGGTGATTGAAAGCCTGCGCGCGGCGTCGGGGCATTCATCAATCGATAGCCCTGCGGTGTCGCTGCCGAGCGTCGGACGCTCACCGCGGTGCCAGAGGCCCTTTGTCATTCGCTGAGCCAGACGGAGGAAGCACAGGCTGAGCCTTTGAACGTCCAGGCTTCAGTCCCATCCTGGTAAAGTAGCTGCTGCTGTATCAATGTGATCCAGATTAAAAACCAAATTGCCTGGTCACCTTCTGTACCTTCAAATGCCGACGACTCGTGTTGACTCATAAATATTCTGTCAGAGACGGTGCACAGCAGATTGATCTGCGCTAATAAAGACCAGTGTTTGGTGCGTATCCATAGTTACTGCGCTTTGGGAGATCAGATATTAATCACAGCTTAACAAGGACACTGTCAGGCACCACGTGACTTTAAAACCATTGTGCTGATGGATTCACGGCAAAGAGCAGCTTCGTTTCTGAGCCTCCATCTCCATCATTTGGTTAAATTGTCCTTTTGTCGCGTGACACAAACTGAGAGCGATGTGCTGGTTCAGTGTTGTCAGATGTGACGTAGATCTTAGCTAGGGTAGATTTAAGTGCAGCTCACTCCTCCCTGTTTGAACTCATCACAGAAGAACCATGTTAACTCTCAGCGTCACTGATTCTCCCTCAGAAGAAAACAGGAGCAGCAAAGCCAGAGCGCTTGTGTTTGCATCCATCAGCTAAAGACAAGCACAGGTGACAGGTTCAGGAGGCATGTGAGTCTGAGCACATGCTCTAGTCCCACATGTACTGACCTTTTCCACATTTCTGAAATAAGCACTGATACAGTAGCATCAACAGTGGCTGAGCTGAGCAGCGCCATCCAGACAGTGTCTGCTTCTGTTGTTGGGATTATTTTCACAGCAGCATCTAACAAAACAACACGACAGTGGTAAAAAAAGAGGCTATAAAGTCTAAATGCAAACGCTTAATTGTGAAACCATTCATTTATTTTGGTGGGATGACTAACAGTGACTTTACTTAACTTGCTCCTTTCATCCTCATAAGAAGTGAAGTAAGTCAAGCTAAAAACCTCAGGAGTTCAAACACACAACAGGCGGATGACAAACAAACTGAGACTCACTTGTTTTGCTCTAAAATTGGCCTCGCTGTTATTACTGCGGCTGATTACCAGTGTGTAAACGGGACACGCTCGGCAATCTGCATAAAACCGACGGGTAAACAAGAAATGCTTCACTATTAATGGACGGGGGTGGAGAACGCTTTACTTCTGCTGCCTTCCTTAGTGTTTCTGCTTGTGTTTGAGGCAGATTGGCGTTTAGGACCCGCGGCGTTCGAGGCTCACGGCCTTTGGGATCCGCGGCGTTCGGGGCTCACGGCCTCTGGGACCCGCGGCGTTCGAGGCTCACGGCCTCTGGGACCCGCGGCGTTCGAGGCTCACGGCCTTTGGGACCCGCGGCGTTCGAGGCTCACGGCGTTCAAGGCTCACGGCCTCTGGGACCCGCGGCGTTCGAGGCTCATGGCCTCTGGGACCCGCGGCGTTCGAGGCTCACGGCGTTCAAGGCTCACGGCCTCTGGGACCCGCGGCGTTCGAGGCTCACGGCCTCTGGGACCCGCGGCGTTCGAGGCTCACGGCCTCTGGGACCCGCGGCGTTCGAGGCTCACGGCCTCTGGGACCCGCGGCGTTCGAGGCTCACGGCCTCTGGGACCCGCGGCGTTCGAGGCTCACGGCCTCTGGGACCCGCGGCGTTCGAGGCTCACGGCCTCTGGGACCCGCGGCGACCCTCTGGGACTCCTGTTGAATGGGACTAGGGGATTAGACTTCACTTGCCTCCAGATGAATTCTGTTGTGCTTTAGCACCGTAAGTGAATTTAATTGAAAGTGTGAAACTGAGGTTGGAAGTTCAGTCTTGACCTCAGCCTCAACTTTAAAGCCAATATAAACCACAGAAAAGTCCTTTAACGTTTGGGAGAAATGCAAAGTGGAAATGACAACTAGAAAAACGTCCTTATTCTTAGCAAGAGTGTGTAATATGATCAATTTGCCTTGAGACATGGGGCTTTCTAATATTTGTCCGTATTTTTATTCCTACACCTGTTTCAAGCTACATTTGACTGAATAAACCTACCTTGAATAACCTACATTAGATAAACAATAACAATACGCTACTGGAAGAGGAGCGATCCTGCAGCCACACACTTTGAAGTGATGCTGCTGGAGCCAGCGAACGCCGACGACCATGATGATGCTCATCACGTATAACCTTTAAATCCTGCTCCGTTTAGCTGTGTGTGTCTCTGAGCCAAGAGCTGCAAATAAATAATAAATAAGTCCAGGACAAGTTCAATTTGAACTTAATGATGACATCAAATGAAAGCGAGAGAGTTATTATAATTTTAGTCATAGCGTTTCATGTCATATTTCTTAGAGATGTGAGATTCATGCCGTCACATATTTCACATCATGTCCATGGCTCCACGTGACGCGAGCGGCCTTCATGCTTTACACGGGATGAGTGCCTGTATGAAATGCCATGGCAGCGTGACCTTGTTCATAGCATAGCAAAGGTCTGACATACAAATGATATGAGGTCGTTGCCGACAGACCCAAGCATGTGTGACACAGGCATTGCTCTTGAAAGGCAATAGGTTATCCATGACAACATCACCTGCAGTGTGGCAAAGAAGATTTCACGGCGCATCTTGAATTCATCGGATATTGATTTTCCAGCTGTGCATGCGTGCGTGCGTGCGTGCGTGCGTGCGCCTCGCTGGCCTTCACGTAGCACATGACAGTCCACAGTATCGTCACAGAGCAGATGGCCACATCAGGAAGAAACGCTTGTTTAGTGCAGCCGATTGAAAGCGACGGCTTTCACCCTGAGATGAGGCGTCATGGGGCTCAGCTGAAAAGAGGAGCTGAGTTATGTATCTGTCTACTTTCATCAAAAAGCACTCATGAGATAAGACGGCTGGCTTCACACACGCTCCCTCTATCTATTGACCAGCTCTTACCTTTAAATGATAATTCCGCCTGCTAAGACGGGGGATATTTTGTCTGCCTCTCCATCTCATAGAGTCTCTGTAGGTGTTGCTTTATGATGATATCAACTGGATGTCTACACAAGTGTTGTGCGATAAGTGCAGCAAATAAAATACGTGAGTAAGTGAATTCCACTGACAGAGGCACCGCTGGTTGCACAGGGTCGTCCTCCGTAATAAGCCAACGTACATGAAAAAAGGCAAAGGTGATGATTTGAGATGTGTTTTTTCCACCAAAATGTTCAATATGTTAATTAGCTGTAAATACTAACTCTGGAAAAGTGTTCAGATAAACTGATATTTGACCTGCTATGTCCTCAGACTATAGAGCAGGGGAACCTTGGGGAAAATTAGCGCTCAGTTCCAAATGGTGAGTCTCTGATTCAGATTACAGATCCTACAGTATAAAATACCAGAGCAGCGAAGACGACGCGTCGCGAGCAAAGGATCCGGCGTCGCGTGCTCCACAGGACGATGCAACGCGTTCAGAGACCGGACGAGTTCCAGCGCCTACAAACCTGCACTGAGCAATCACCGTAATGGAAAGTCGCTGCACATTCCACGCTTTTAATACAACAAGTGCAAACATTTGTTCAAGCTACCAGCAATTCATTAGCCAAATGAGGCTCATACACTGAGAGCAAAGTGCAAATAATATTTCCATGCCACTGCCAGGCTGACGCTCGCAGCGCTGTCACATTTCACTAAATTAAATCCGAGGACAAGTGTAATCTTCCAGAAAAGGTCAATAAACTGCCTGTGCTGGACCTCCAGCTGCAGCTCCAGCTCCATCTACGCGTTTCTGCTGCAACCTGACGGCCATTTTTAATGTCTGTTGTCTCACGGCAGTAATCTTTTAGAACAGCTGTGACAACGTATGAATTCCACCCCCGTTGCCCAAATCCCTCAAAGTGATCTGCCATTAACCTTGAAACGCTTCCTTAGATGACAGTGAGAGCTTGGAGACACTTTCAGCTCTGATGAGTGATCGTCTTACAGTTGTCAGGGTGCTGGATATGAAGGATCGATGCGTGAGGGGATATCACACTGTTAACTTTTAAAGAAGCCGGCCTTCAGCACCAATGAATGCTCTTCACGCTTTAGTGAAAAGTGGCCAAACATCAGAGACAATAAAACTCATGTCTTGTGTCATTTGTGAAGAAAGCAGCAACAAACAACAAAACCACCTTAAAAGCAACTCCAGGCAACAATATGGAAACGCGCCATAATTAGTTTACGTCTCCTGTGGTTCGGCGTTAAAGCACCTGTTTATTGCCTTTTCTTTGAACCAGATGGTTTTTAAATGCAGACAACAGTGGGACAAGGCCAGAGGCCAGTTCAACCAGTTCAACCAGTCACACCACTGAACACACCAGCGCTTGGTCCCTGCACAAAGAAGGATTAATGCAGACGAGGGGGAAAGAGTGAGCAGCTCTTCACCATGAAACTAAATAAAACAATAAACCATTGAGTCTAACATCATCCTCCAATTACCACTTATGTCAAATAAACAAAGATTTCATGGTCAAAAGCAGAGGCGTCAACGTGTCAGGCTCTGAAAACACTACATTCCACATTTCTCTTTTAATAAGCCCCAGTAAGTGACCATGTCTTCTAGACTCTGCCAATTGAGATAAGCCTGATGACATTATCAGTCATTTTGTGGGGGAAGCTCCACTTGGAGCCACGGAGGATGTTAAACTAGTGTCTTCACAGGTTTAATATTAGCCCTGGGGACCAGTCATTGATCCTCATGTATCAGACTGGTGAAGCTCCTTTTAATTATTCAACCAACGCAAACATAAATATTTCAGCCGTCCTTGGAATGGCTGCCAGGCAGATAGAACAACGCTCGTGTTAGAGTTCCTCTGAAGGTCAGTGTCTATGAGTCAAGTCATCGTCTGACCTTCATGGCTCCTGCAGAATCAATAAAGAAATCTAATCAAGGAATGTTAGCCAGAGTTCAAAACCAACTTATGTCAGAGGAAAGGGATTAGGATTTGTGTTAAACGGCGAGTATGAAGTCATCACACATCCTGTTTGTGTTTTGGTCTATTCTGAATATCTGACGCCTTTTCAGTGATGCTGGCTGATAATTACATATTAGTTATTTAAATACACAACACACATTTGCATCTGTCTCCGTACGACAAATCAAAAAGGCAGGTAGAAAAGTCTGTTGTGTTGATTTACCATACTGTTAATCAATGATGGGGATAATTTTAAAAATATTCTTACTAGAAATTAAACTAATTTCTGATCAGAGGTAGCCATAAATATAAATTCAATTACATGAGGAATATGTCCAGTCTAGAAAGTGATAGTTCCATTAATGTATCATCACAGGGGAGAGGAATGCTCCAACAGGCTTTGCTCCGCGTTGAATGCAGATAACAGCCGAGCTTTGGTTACATTCCCTCCTGTGGAAAATGCGTAGCCTGTGGCTGATTTATTTGAGGAAGTGGCCAGTGAAGAGCTCACCTTGGTGAAGCACTTCTTTTAGGGCGTTAGTGGATCAGACTTGGTATTCACAGCAGCCACACATGAACATGGTGGACGTGCGTGACTTACAGGGGGAGGCGGCGCTCACTCAACCTGGCTTACAAGCTTCCAATTTGGGCGTGAATCTGCCTTTGACCTGGGACTGAGGCAGTGCGTTGGCATTTTGATCACACTCAAGGCATCTTCTCTTTCTCATCAATTTTCCAATGCAGCACCTCTATCGAGTATGTCCTTTGTGGGATCTCTACAGCTCAAGAGAACTGCTTTATTAAGAGAGTATCGCTCCAGGGTTCTTAACTAGACTCAAGCATGTGATTTCATTGGAGCCTGGGAGATAGTCACCTCGCTATCAGTAAGTCAATACACATTTTGAGCAGCAATGAGCATCTGATCATAGTTATTCAAGGTGAGCGGTATCAGAAGGCTAAAAGCCAGGAAACGAGAGCGACCGTGGCCGTGACTGAAACCCTGAGCAGCCATTTAGCTCATTTTAGCCATTACGCCCCAACTGCGTCGTCTCGAGCCACGTGAAGGCATTTGCCCATTTGATGCATTGCCCTCCATCTTTTTTTGATGAATAATGTAAAACCCTCTGTGATTTCATGATTTAAGCAAGTTCAATTACAGCCAAGTACTGTAGTTGTGGCCCAGCAGTTGTTCACGTTGAAGCTAAAATCCTACGGTGAATATTCCATCAGGCAGAAAACGCCCGAATATTGGGCACAAAATGGAGGAAGCCACAGTAACAGCTCTTTGTTCAACGCGGCCCTGCAGCTGCTGCCCATGATTTGGATTCAGGGACAAGTTGTTTTTAGCTGAAAATGCTGTACATACTGAGGGAGATAATAGATTCTGACACATGAGTAGCATCAAAAAGAGAAGCAGCAGCAACACTTACAAACATCGCAGGGTTTCAGAGGAGATGAACATTTTGCAGCAATTATAAAAAATGCATTCACCTCATGTTTATCTCGTAAAAGGAGAGTTCGGTTAAATTGTCGCTCATCTTTTTATGAGGACTCCTCATTCATTTTAACAAGTGGGGTCTCGAGCGGTGGAACATACCGCACTTTGACTTGACGAGCTGAAGATGCAGTTTTCTTCAAACAAGCCTTTCGGGGGCAGTTCCAAGATCTGTGATCCTGTTGTCTGTAACATAAAACATACTGTGCAACGCCTTCAGAAAGAGAGCGGAATATAATGTGAATCAGGAGAAACAATGAGCGACGCACTGCTCGGATTTTCATCCCACCAATAAACAGGACAGACAAACTCATAAGGTTGTGCTTCATGGACCACTTGGAGCTGAACACTGGTGCCTGCCCTAGTTACCGTGAACAGGCTTTACTCACGGCGTCTTAGATCGTCTCTAATTACATAAAAACTGCACAAATATCACTTTGACTGCCACTAAATGTGATCTTCACATTGATTTTTGTAATAAACTTTGTAATTAAAGAATCATTAAGTTTGCAGCTAAGAGCCAATAAGGCCTGTGAGCCAAGTGTTTCCTAGTTTCACACAGCAGGCGTGTTAAGATAATCTTATTTTATGTAAATCTACACAATCTGATCCCAGCAGTGTTGGCAAATGAGAAGTGAAGAAATGTCGTACTGTCGCTTTAAAATGATCAGATTTTGAGCTGTACAAACTAAAAACAAATTTAAAAATCACAGTGCATTTAAAACAAGTTTGTACATAAGGAAATAACACAGTGAACCGTTACGTCAGGCTGATGAAGCTGCTTGTCTGCTTCACAGAGTCTTCGCGTCGGTTCTGAACTCGTACAGTATTTGCTCATTTTCGTTTTTTTCGCGATGCAGGATGAACGGCGCAACTGTGTAAACAACCAATCAGCAGCGTTGCTGATGCGATTGACAGGGGGAGGAGCCAACCAGCTACGAGGGAAAACAGTATCTGGTGACGCGTGTCAATCAAAATGACATTCAAAACACGATGAACGGCAGCATTTTATCTGTCAGCTTTTTATTTGTTTTTGTTACTATTTTGCTTTTTTAATGTATATATATATATATATCAGTTTTCACTCATCATGCTTTTTATGGTATGTACTTTGTTTATTTTCTTTCTATCTGTTCAGAACACATGTGCTTAACAAATAAAGTTACACTTACACTGTCAAAACTATGGTATATTGGCTCTACGCTACTGTAAATGATACAGACCCAAAACTATTGTTTAAATAGGATAATTTGCGTATATGTGGTGTAACTCTATATACTGTACAGTACTGTATGTGTCCAAACAAGACAAAGGCCAAACACACAGACCAGCTACGAACCAGAGGGGCAGAAATGAGAAGCCGTTCTTTCATAGGATTTTCCAATTAGTTCTGGGAAATCCCTGAGAAAGCTGACAGCTCCAGATTATGATGGATGCCTTTGATTTTTCCATCTCCAATCTATAGCACTCAATCAAAGCCCAGTTCAGGCCAGAGTGCTCCCATGTCCCTGTTCTCCGGCCCAGTGCGACGTTTTCATTTTATTTTATTTTTTATCCGAGTATGAGCCAGATCTAACAGTCTCTCTGGGGACGTCTGGATGATGTGCCAAGTACAGACTGGGGGATAATTAACTCCGCTTTCTAATTAAGACAAAGCAATCCACAGAGGAGTCAAGTAGTAAGAGGATAAATACTCAATCAGAATGGGAGGAGGACAGGGACAGAGTGACGGATGAATCATGAAGGGCCGACCGGTTTATGCCAAACACACACACGTACGCACGCACGCACACACACGCACACACACACACACACACAGACACACGCACACACGCACACACACACACACACACACACACACACACACACACACACACACACACACACACACACACACACACACACACACACACACACACACACTATGCTGTGACTAGTTCAGTTGAAATCGCAGGTCCGTGTCCCATACATCTGTGCATCACATGGCTTTAGCAGCAAACGCACTGTTACATGTTTCATGTTCATTCGTTTCTGAACGACCTAAACCTGCTGAGGATGGAGAGTTCCGCTCAGTTTCACTAAATGGACTCTGCAGACCATTAAATGGAAGTTTGTCCTGCAGTTGCAGAAATATTACTCATAGCTAAGCAGCATTTATTTGCAGCGGTCACTACAGTACATGTATGTTGTGCTGAGAATAATAACTTTAATCATTTTATTCTTGAGGAAAGCAGAAATGCAAAACGTCCGATGACTGGTTGGTTCTGGAGCTGATTAAAGACTCTGGTCCTTGGGGGCCCTTTTTATTAGAGCTTTCGGGGGGTTACAAACATCTGAAGTGTTACTAATGACATTATTAAACCAGATGCTTTGCTTCCCATGTTTGCCAGTGCAGATCACATCACTTTTAGCCTGTGTCTTGTGTAATGATTTCGCTTTAGTCACCGTGGTGGCTGCAGCACAGCTCAGGCAGAAAAGCGGCACCAAGAGGAATCAAAACATTTGGCACACGTTGGTTCCTGCTCTTTCTTCTTAGCAAGATACCAAACAAACCCAAGCTCATGTCGAGCAAGGCCAAATTTTAGTTAAACACAAGACGCACAGTGAACATGACTCACATTGTTCCTCCAGAACACACAAGTTGGAGCTGTGTGATGGTTGGGCTGTTTGGTTCATGTTGGGCTGCTGTGCTTGGGCGACTCAGCCATGTCTACACTCGCAGCAGGACAGAGAGGCAGCACGCCTTCAGACAACAGGGCTAAAGCATAGCCGGATAAATGACTGAAGCAAAGCCAAGACACACAACTAATCAGGAAATTCCTGCACTTCACACGTTCGTAGAGTTGGGCTAAAAGATGATAACAGGCACTTTAGCAACTGTTATGTATGAATCAGGTTTGGTTTCTCTGAGCCCATCAGCTGTCTGTGCACAAGGAGGAGGTACATGCAACTTCTACCACGAAGCAGGAGGCCTCACCTCAGCCCGTCATGCGTGTGGGGGGGCAAAGGGTGATACATGACAACGAGACAGTTGGAGAATAGAATCAGCCCGAGGCCTCAGCGACAGTCTGTCACCGTCTGAGGCTCGTTTCATAGCGAACACTGCAAATCAGCAATGTCTCATTCCCACAGTGTCACCGTCCATCAGGAGGAGGCTGAACAGTCTCATCCTGAAAAGCACTTAATGGGCATAGCACAGACCTGCTTTACAGCAACACACATCACACGAGGAGAGATGTATTCGTGGCTACATTCAGTGCTGTCGAGTCTATTAATGTCTTGAAAGTGTAAATGCCAAAATTGTTCTTGGCAACTGCTGTATGGGGCTTAATTAATCATTTTATAGTTTCTGCAGCTCCGTTTTTAAGCTAAAATGGAACGTTTGTAGAATATTAATTAAATTCCTTGTTGTGGAGAGATGCTGCCACAGCATTGTGTGAGCCAGACTCAGTGCAAGCATATCTGCCTTGACAAAAAGTCAAAGCCAAAACTAAAAAAGTTACTAAATATTTCTGATGGGACAATTAGACATTGTTTGAGCATACAACTGTTTAATCACCATTTCTGTCATAATTATATAGTCATAAATTGATCAGAAATCACATCAAACATCATCCATTTCCAATCACATTTACACCTGCAGCACTTCCATGTATTTTGGTTAGTAATTAAAATGTGCAGATGTGTGAGGGTTGCCATAGTGATATATGTTCTTAGGTCTGCAGCAGGTCGACTGATCCTGACATCTGAGAGATGCACAGTCTGATGTGAGGCTTTGATATGAGAAGGTGAAGTAACATCAATGGGCGGAAACTTCACACAGACGTTTTACAGTAATTAAATCAAAGGGCTGATGGCAATGAGTTGGTTGTAATTGTAGCTTCAAGCACTTTAGCTTCCAGCCATAAAGACGCTAGCAAACACACGACCCCCGCGGAGAAAGCTGCTTTGTCTGCTTGTTGCTCCAAGCCTGCGGTTAAGTGGGCAAACGCCGCAGCAGGAGCTCTGACACGCAGCATTAGCCGTACGTACAAGCCTTTAATGGCAGCTACGTGGACGACGTGTTAAGTGTGGACACTTTGGAAACAGCGGGGAAACAACAAACAGGTGGAGTGAGAATGGTGGAGGCATTTGGTGACCGGCCCAAAGCTATGAAGAAACGCTAGCGTTCAGCGTTTTTTAAAGAGTGGAGGAGAATCTGATTTATTCTAAATGACACCAATATGAAGCCACGTCAGAAAGACGCCAATCTGTTCTCCAAAACAGACATTTCTGTCTCAACTGAGACTGATGACACGTCTGCCTCCCATCCACTAAAATGTCAGTTCATCCTGCCATTATTTCTAAATGAACTGGAACTGGGAGATTTTATCACTCATTTTCATTCTGCAGTAAGAAAACATTACTGTCATGCACCGTCAGACGGATACACCTAGAACGTGTCTTCATATTTTCTCCTTGATTTTCATTAAGATAACATCTCGCTGGGTGTGTCTGATCTACGTCCTTAAAACAAAAGCCTGGCGTGAAGCGTGTCTGCGTTAGTGACTGCTCCAGTCTGGGGCGCGTTCGCCGACGCCCCACGAAGGCGTCGTGGGCCCTTTGTCTTTGACAGTGGGGGACATCGTAAACCCTATTATGTAAATACGATCGATTACGGCTGCATTTAAACCATCGTGTGTGGACCACAAGGTCAAGCTGATAAACTAATTCAAAGTGAATAGAAATTTTTGAATAGATGAAAGTGATGATGAGGACGGTTCAGAGCCCCGGAGAAGCAGCGATGCACCGCGGAGCCGTCCTCGGCTGATTCTATTATTCTTAAGGACAGCTGTCTACTGCAACATAAATATGTAGCCCTGCTCCCGTGGGGGTCACTGCAATCAATGCCCCCCCGAGGGCTGGCTGTCACATTTAATGTTGGGGTAGAAACGTCCTTAAGTGAATCAAGTAGCGTGACTCACATGAGCCTAACAGAGGTTCCTGGGGATGGAAGCCACTCGTACGCGAGGTATAAAGGGTTCTTCAGCGGCCACACGGTCATGTATTGTTCGTGTCACTGTGACTGGAACACGCATAAACCCAGGAAGTCTGACAAAAGGGCTTTTTTCTCTGGCACCACATTGCCACACAACAAGTGAATAAGAGAGTATAAATAAACTGCAGGCATCCTCTGGAAAACAGACGTTCCTGTTGGAGGCGTCTGCAACAGGGCACCATATGTGCTTGCTGAGATAAAACGGAAGGCATGGGCGCACCCCCTGTAGGTAAATACTCATCAGACCACAGTATTGGCTGCTGTGTTTCCAGATTATTCCATCATTTACTGGCAGTCCCTGAAAGCCTCTCAAGAGTCTGGACCCTGGTGGGCTGGAAACTGGCTCAAAGAAATCCTTCCGCACCCCTGGAAAGTGCACATATGTGCTGTTCCTGGGGGCGTGATGTGGTTTCAGGACCTGCATCATGTTGGTGTGGTTTAGTGTTTCACTTATAAGCCATCTAGAACCTTAAAGCCCAGTTCTTCACTTATAACATAATAATTCACATCTATGCATCTCCTAGGCATTATTCACATGCAAACAGCTTTCCCAGTACAAAGCCAGTCACATCTGATTGCTGTCGCTATAAAGGACACTGGGTCCACACGAGTAGCTGACAAAAAACAGTCCCAGGTCATTCATGAAGCGAATGCTCACACGTGCCCCATAAAAATTCAATTAGATGCACAGACTCATGCGTAGCACATTGGACTGTTGAATGAACTTCAATACACCTGCCTCACATGCGATGAGTTTTTCATGCCCCAATGAAGATTTAATAACAGCAATTTCATAACAGACTGTGCTTTAGCCGCTCACTACAGAGACTCTGCTCGGCACAAAGCAGAGCGCTGTGGCTGGAGACGGAACCAGAGGAGATAAAACCAGAGCCTCGGACCACCTTTAACTCACCTCCACAGGATATTATTGGCCATAATGGCTGCTGTGTCACACTGCTACTATCCGTCGGTGTGTTGTTATGAGTCAAAGCCCCACAGGTCTCAAATCATCTGAGCTTTGCACTGTTCCTCTGTCATTCTGTGGCAACACGGATCCTTTATATCAGCACCGCTGGTTTCAATAAACACAGATAAATTATGTGACAAATACTAATTCTGCTGTGTTTCACAGGTTTTTGTTGCATTTTGAGGAAATGTGTAGCCAAACAACGGCTCAGTGATTCCTTTGCAGATTACTTAACACCTCTCCATCTGTCCTGTCACACATTATTCCTATACGCGCGGCTGCTATGAAGCCGCGTTTGCATTCGGGTCCGACAGCAGCAGATTATGCACAAAGCAATCCAGCGAGGATTGTTTCAGCAGCTACCTTAGGCAGTGGGCTTAGCTGCCTTTGTTTGTTATAGTCAAACACCCACACGATCAGACCTGCTTCATGCTGGAAGACCTTAATGTACTGAGGACACCAGAGGGATGCCGCTGAATGCTTGGAGAATTTCACAATGGAAAAACTGTGGATTCTAGAATGTTAACATGAAATAGATAATAAGATTTGATCTGTTACGCAACACAATACATTAAACTAAACTGTTAATAATGAATGAGACAATAAACATATCTATGAATATGGCCAAGAAATTATTTATGTTTTGTACAGTGAGTAAACACTTTAACCTAATTATATTTGTGCCCCACATCACAATCCATTAAGTCTTCATTCATGAGGAATGAGCAAAAATGAGGAAGAGCAAGAGCACAAAAGCTGCCAGGGAGCATTGTATTAAAACGCTCACCATAAAAAGATTAATTCCACGAGCAGCTGCTCATTTATCGACTGTTATGGGGACAGCAAGTTGTCAGAAAGCTGCTCTCGAAAATAGAGAACAGCAACTGGCAGCACTGCGCCAGTAACAACAGGTTTTAGAGACTTTCCTTTGCTCTGCTTTGTGGGAGACACGTCCTGTATTTGATGGACTTCACGTTATCGTGTTCTGTTTGTTTCCCTGCACTGGTTTCAACATGCTCCAGTTTCTCACCAACGTTTCCTGAAAATTCAGCTGTCAGCAAATGTTTGCAGGAAAAGGCTACAGTAGCATATACCAATTACAAAAGTAAGTGATTCCATTTGGCCATTGAAACAATGTATAAACACAACAGTGACTAATTCTGTGTTGCGACAGCATCTTTGCATCTTTGCCACAGGAACCTGCGCCGTGGGGAAGAACACTGACATCCAGCTTCATCCTTTTAGGTAATAATGACACATCTATTATGCACTGCAGGAAGCCGTTAATATTTACTCCAGAAATGGGAAATATGCTTCCATGGTTAACTGCATAATTGTGAGAGATTAAAGCAAATAATAAGCAATTATCGCATTTGATGACTTAAATGCAGTACTTTCAAAAAGCAGGACATTACTCATCATAAGTCCTGAGTCTATTCTGAGAAAACCTAGGATGAACACATAATGTATTCACCCATGGACGGACTCTTTTCAGGAATTATTATGAATTTATGAAGGGAAGCGCACTTTAATAATCCATTATGTACCGAGTCATCCTGTATTTATGCCACGAGATGAAGTGAATTGCTGCAACTGTGTCTTTGTGATGCTCAGAAAAACATTTGCAAATATTATTGTTGCCACCGCATGCATTTTATTCTTAGTTTAGGTAAATTCATCAATTCTTTCAACAGAAGTGAAAATAAATTTCTTCGTGATGCGTGTATCGTTAGTACATGTTGGTTTTAAAATGAGGACTAAGCAGTCAGTCTCTACTTGCTTATTCTCCGTCTCCACTGTTGACCTGTTCAAACTGTGACTGGAATAGCACATTCTTGCAGTAAGTCATGAACCCACAGCACAAACACAACTACTTTGACCTGTCAAACTCAGTTTTCAGCAGCGTCACAACATTAGGTAATAACCTGCCTGAGCTCCCGCAGGTGAACTCAGATTCATTAGCTGATCCAGAGGGTCTGATGTAACCGTCACGCGTGCTTTCAAACAGCGATATGTGCAGAAAATATCCTGCCATAAACTCACAAGTAACGACACTGATGATATTCACACCCTTGGCAGATGGAGCCACAATAATAAAGAACAAATGAAGACTGAAAAGTTTATATTGATACTGCTTTAATTCATTTCTCACTGTGATTCACAAACAACATAGAGGAGCTACAGAGTAAATATTGTTACAGCTCTGGTAAAAGTATGTTAAGTATTTATGTGTTTTAAATCAAATTTGTTTTGCTTTCTGGAATTTAAGAGGCGCCTTGTTGAGTTCAAGGCCACTCAAAGCTGCTCCTGTTATTAATGTAATGAAACATCTTCCTTTTCTTTACAATCTGCTTTAGGATCATATTCTTTTCCTCGACTCTGCTGAAGTCATGGATAAAACACCAGCTCCTCTTTTAAACAGAAGCGCAGAGAACATGACCGACGGTCACGTTACCTCGCTGCTGAGACGTTAACAGACTCCTCTCTTCTGTCGCACATTTGTATTTGTGTTTCACACCACAGCTGCCAATGCTAATGCGACAGGACACAGCAATGTGCCAGCAAAAGCAATGAAGAAGATGACTGCGACTTAGCAAACATGGCTGTGAACAATGCAGGAGTTTAAATATTTACTCATTTGGCTTTGAAGGTGTTTTACGAGGAAGGAAATGCCCTGAAGACATGTTGTTGGAACTCTACACGGCACGGATCCAACTGGCTGCATGTGCTGAGGACAGCTCCAGTGTCTTTACACCATGTTCTCCTGTCAGAGGTTTTTAACTACACAGGTTAAAGTCCCTGCACTGCAGCACGTCTATATGTATCCAGCGCGATGCAGCTGTACAATCAAGGGATTTCACTCCTGGACCTGTTTGTCCAGACCCTGCTCAACCAGGGCTCAACCAGGGCTCAACCAGGGCTCAACCAGGGCTCAACCAGGGCTCAACCAGAGCTCAACCTGGGCTCAACCAGCGCTCAACCAGGGCTCAACCAGGGCTCAACCAGCGCTCAACCAGCGCTCAACCAGCGCTCAACCTGGGCTCAACCAGCGCTCAACCAGCGCTCAACCTGGGCTCAACCTGGGCTCAAACCAGCGTTCAACCAGGGCTCAATGTGTATTCTACTAGCACTCAACCAGCGCTCTACCTGTATTCTATCTGTGCTCTACTGTACCTGCGTTCTATCTGTGCTCTACCTGCGTTCTATCTTTGCTCTACCTGCGTTCTATCTGTGCTCTACCTGCGTTCTATCTGTGCTCTACGTGCGTTCTATCTGTGCTCTACCTGCGTTCTATCTGTGCTCTACCTGCGTTCTATCTGTGCTCTACCTGCATTCTACCAGCGCACAGAAATGTGGAGTGGATGCACCCAGGCAACCTGAGCAGACGCGGATCCTGTAGGAACCAGTAGATTTAGCATCTTGGACTTGGACCTTAATGTGTTTTCTGCCATGCTTATCCTTCCCTGGCAGACTTAATGCGTGTTAATTCAACTCTAGAATTACAGGTACAGTAGGTGCAGCTCTGAGCACGTAAATAGCCTATTTCTAGAGCACAGACGTTCCTCGTCCTCCTCCTCTGACCGAACCATGAACAAAAAGGTGCAGGAGATCACCGTTAATCCAGGAAGGTTACAAGTGATCTGTCCATTCACTCTAAGTACCAGGGTTCTGATGGCTGCAGCCAAGAGCCTTGTCCAGAGCCTGGAAGTGCTAGATAAAGTACGTTGTGCAACAAATTACACAAGCGGAGAGACTCACAGGAGCAAACTGGTGTTAACGTTCATTTAAAGCTGCAAGATGAAGAGGTTTTAACACACGGACACTCACTGTAGTCTTTGAAGGACTGGCCCTTTAAGAACCTCCTCAGGTTCAAGGACACGCAGGCAGAGCGAGCGCCGCTGCCGCGTCAATGCCCACAGCAGGCGACACTGCAGCCCCTTTGTCTGGATGGAGGCTGATAAGTAGAAGATTGACAAGGTCGCTTCGGAATGGGCCCATTTTTAGCTCCCACAGGTGACTACTGTTCATGTCTGGTTAAAGCTGTCAGGTTTCCTGCTGAGCTCCATCTCTGACACTATGGATCCCATTCCTCAGAGCATTTTACACAGCTCCAAGTTTAATTGTGCTTTTCTTTGTAATGTAGGAAGATAAAAAAAGCTCTGTCATTTTCTGATGAAGGTTAATTACTTGATGAACCACAATAGAGTCATGTATAATACTTTCCCTTTTTAATCACAGCTCGTTCATACTGTAGTGCTGAAACTAGACATTCGTCTGTGGCTTAATTTCATTAAAATGTCAGTGGAGTGCATCACCCTGTCGTCCAACCACCACCCAAAGCTCCAAACTGAAATCAATGGCTTTCTGCTGATTAATACTTTGGTAATTGATTAGAGATGTAGCTTTAATAGTATCATTGATAAAGGACTGCTGAAGCCCAGAGCCTTAAACACAATGAAGCCATACAGAACGTTCAAACAGTAAGACGTTAAGCACAACACTGGACAGTGCTGCCTTTAATGTCTGTTGGTTTCACAGATTTGATGTAGAAACTTGAAAAGCTGAAGTACAAACCACTAGAACCTCCCAAACCTAAAGAGGACATTGAGGACCTGAGTTTTTTTCCAATTAATTGGAATTATCCAACAGCATCATGTTTTTCTTTACTCAGGGCCTCTAGAACCCGGGAACTGTGTCAGGTCCACATCAGTGAATGTGGTGGTGCCATGTTTTGCTGTTTGCATTCCTGGTAGGATTTGTGCAGATGAAGACATGGACATGTTTTAATGGATTTAGAGTAGTGAGTTTCCATTTGCCTTCTTTAACGGTATCCTGGAAGTAGGTAATCCTAAATCCCCACATTCGTCCTCCAGGGACTTCTATAAAGCTCATTAAATCAGTGTTAATCCAAACACCTGTCATCACATGCTAATTTACTAAACACACCAGCGATGTTGTTTGGTGGAACTTATTTCACTTCTGAGGTGAGTTCTGAGAACGCAACACCAGATGCTTAATGCAAATACAAGCAGGGCTCCCCTCTGAATAACAATCTCATGAACTGAGATTGGAAGTAACCTGGATCTGCGTTCACACATTTGGGAGCCCCAGTGCAACTGTGCTCCTTTTAGACAGATTATAAGATTACAGACATGTTAGAATGCATCTCTAATCCCAGCAGTCAAGTCAGGACAGTGAGCGAAAGCTCCGTGCGAACACACGACACGCTCTGTGCTCCAACACACAACCCCTCGTGGCATCGACAGGGTGTCCAGAGGCGCTTTGATGCTGATTTCATCTGCATGTCGACGACGGCGAGCTGCATGTTGTTCTGCACGCAGCTACTTTTTTGGGACTTATCATTTATAAGGTGCAGCTCTGAGCCTGTTCTGGAGAGCGGGAGCGTCGGAGCTCCTGGGGAAACGGTGCTTTGCAGCCAAATTGACATTCACTGGAGTGTGCCCCCCTCCTGTCATTTTGTCAACACCATCACTGTGTGGAGCTCAGCCAGGCAAGACATCTGACAGACAGGCAAATGGGAGTGGTGGACTTCAGCAACATAACACCCACTTGCTGCCCTCTTTGCGCCCAGTGGTGAGGTTCAATGCTCACACACACACACACACACACACACACACAACAGAAGAAAGGCCACGTTCTGCAGCCCGGACTTCCTCTGTGCTCCCTGCTACTCTGCAGAAGTAAGAAAAAAAAATCAGACACAGACATGGATTGATCAGAGCGATGCAATCAGCAGGAGGGTGAACTGCATGAGTGAGTTTCCATTTGTTGCCCAATAGTAAACCTGACACTGAAAATTGATTGGCAAGTGACAATACCGCCCTAATCCTGGCAGCTTCATCCCGGGAGCAGAGTTTCAGGCGCAGACATTAGGACTCGCTGTGCTGTGGGATGTTTGGCTTTGATTTTTGCCAGGCTCAGGCTCAGAAGCACAGCAGCAGCATTTTTCATGTAGGGTTTTGGGTGTTTGCCAATCTGTTAAAAATGCCTCGCTGCTAATTTAAAGGCCACGAATGCACAATAAAATAAAACAAATGCAAAGGCAGTAAAGTGCAGCGCAAATTTAAACCCAACATTATTTTCATAGTGGCCACAAATACATTTAAATTGTGGCTTCTTTGACTAAAGCCTGTGGATTAATGACATCTGTGACACTTCACATTTCCCCAAGACACCATTTTTCTTCTGCAGTGAATGAGCAGGAGTCTCGACAGAGCCGTCAAACGCTGAGGCCTGCTCGAACCAAATCCTCAATCAAAATATAAAACAAAAACATTTAGGAGATGAACTGCCACCACGGGCACCACTGAGTGGCTTCTCTGTGGTAAATGCTGCATGTCAGCGCTGAAATCCTCGCCTTCTACACGGCCGCTGAACAAAACACTTATCAGTCAGGTGTCATGGCGAAACAGTGGAAAAACAGGGCGATAGAGGGCTCAAATGGAACCAGCCAAGATGGATCCTGACACCGGAATATGCTCAGGAAATGATTAGATAAAAATAACAGAATTGGCCCCGGCGTCTTCAAGGAGGTGTGCTGGCGGCTGATAAAGGATTCAGATTTATGTAGCCTTCACCAAAAGGAGCACATATTCTGTTCCGTACACGGGAGCTTGGCTGCGACATGCAGCACAGCGCAACCAACGGAGCACCGAACAAACATGGAGGCTTAATAAAAGACAGGAAATGAAAAAGGGCTCGACCTCAGCTCCTCAACATGCGTGTGTTTGTCGCTGAACGGTGACGTGCGTCTGTCAGCGTTTCCCTGACGTGCTCTCACCAGGAGCCGGCGTGAGCACACACTGTGGCTAATGTGTGTGTGAGAGGAAAAGTCTTAGTAATCAAGTGGGCAACTCACATCAAAGATGCTTTGTTGAATTACGCTCAAGAGCACTGACAGCTATGGAGTAAATTCTGGCAGATCAGACACTCATCCAATCCCCGCTCTCAGCACTGATCAGACCTCAATTACTCAACGACACGGTACCTACACGAAGGCTTACACTGCGTCCTCTGAGCTGCGCCAAATTAATTTCAAATTTGCTTCAGTCTCATCTGCAAAAACCTATTAGGAACAACTGTCCCAAAAGAAATTCCAACGGCTCACAACAGTTGAGTAATCAAACCGTTCCCAGCTCGCATCCAGCTCAGCTGGAGCTGCAAAGTGCCTGCTCAGCAGCAACGCGTGAGCACGGCGGGGGCGGCCATGCTGGGCCGGGCCGGGCCGGGCCGGGCCGGGCCGCCTCACAAGCACCACTGTCCACCGCCACAAGGCGCCCGTGAGCAGGCGAACGCTTCCGGTATCGTCTGCTTTAGAGCCAGTAACTGCTGATTAACAGACAAAAGGTTCTTCGGGCCCATTCTGAACTGATTTCATTTTAATTTAGTAAAATGTTTTATGCACCGTATCTGCTGAACACAGATATTCTCAGCACGACACATTTAGGACTATTAAATTATAGAACGATTTCTACACTTATAAATAAAAATACTACGCTTTGACTGAGGCAGTGTGTTCAGGTCATTCCTCCATCTGTCCATTAGGTTTTATTTTTATTTTACTAAGCTCTTTACTCTCCAGGTTTTCGTCCTGTTAGCAATGAGTAACTGAGGAGTCTGTTTACACAATCTCCAGCTGAACCTTCTTAGGCTAATTGTAATTTGAAGCCATATCATTAAACCGATGTTAACCTTTAAACCCTCGAATTAGGTGGTTATTGCTCAGGGCCAAACAAACATTTCAAGCAAACAAGTGTGAAGGATTATTTACAGAAATGAAAATTAGATCTGAATCATCAAAGGCGTCTTTCAACTGCTGCCTTTCAAAATGTGGATAAATGGAAATGCATTTAAATGTTAATGGAGTAAATGAAGGAAATAATGAAGGAACAGCAATTAATGATAGCTTTTCTCATCAGACAGCATTGAGCAAAGACCAGCGCCACCACACAATAAATGCATTAACGAGGAGAATAGACTGAACTGCTGTTTCCATTTTATCAAGTATTTCTGCAGACCTGGATTATTTATGTTCCCCATCTTCTGTTCATGCCAAATCCAATTTCACCACATTTTCTGATCCCGCTAATATTTTGTAAGTTATGCCTCTAAGCACTTTGAGCGATTCCACAGGGAACCAATAACAAGCCAACAGCAGGAAAAATGGAATTACACAACGAATGTGCTACTAGTGGCAGCTTAATGATGAGAGAAACAGCCTATGACGGAGAGTTCAATCCCAAGAGGCCAAGGTGAACAAGCCGCCCCGTCTCGTCTCCTCTGATACCCAACGATGGAGCAGAGCAGGAACCAGCAGCAGCAGCAGCACGTGAGGAGTGAAGGGCACTCTCCAGTGTGAAGCAGAGTAACCGTGATGCTGACGATGGCGGAGGCTGCTTAAGACTCAATCACAGTGGACACGGAACAATGGGGACTGGGAACAAAGGGGAAACCACCGAGATGTCATTTCTGATCTCCCTTAAATTCAAGAAATCCGCAGAGAATGTCTTCTGGCAAAAAAGTTGTTCTGATCAATATTTGTTCATCTATTGAGTTATTTAGATATTGTGTAACGCAAACAGCGTTCGTCTCAACTTGCTCCCTTAGTGTTACGAAACATCAGTGTTCACACATCACCTGTGAGACTGTGTTAAATAACTCATCTACTGGAGGAACAGTCTGACCTCAGCACCGACACTTTCCACTTATAGACTTAATCCTCCTCCTCGGACAAACCCTCGCGCACCAGTCTCTTTCCATCCACGGTGGATCGTTTGCCTCCCAAGCTTTGGAAGGATGATGCTTTGGATGCATGATGTGGCTGTAAAACAACCAAAGCCGCCGGTCACTCAGACGGGGACTGAGCCTTCGATCGCTCTTCTGTCGGCCTGCGCTCTGCATGTCCACCTCACGCCTGCGTGGGTTTTCTCCTGGTTTCCTCCCAGTCCAGAGACATGCAGTTAGCTTAAACGTTGACACAAAGTCTTTCCCACAGGTGTGAATCATTATCTGTCCCCGCGTGTCCGCCCTGATGGCCTGGAGGCCCTGCTTCCCGCTCCGTGACAGCTCCAGCACCACCCCGACCCCTACAGGAAAAATGGTTGGATAATGGATCCATGTGTAGACGGATGCCTCTGTTCTGTACCCACAGGACAGGTCAGTGCAGAAATTACACAGCAACAACAGAGCATCATTCTCCGTTAGTTGCAGAGATAATTGATTCATAGCTATTCATCAACGGTTTGCTGAAAAGGGCATAATATGTAGAGGCACAGTGATGTGGGATGGTGCTGTTGTTTCATATTGTTACACAATGTAAAACAAAAAGCCAAACCTTGCACTAATGACTCATCACTGAACGAACACAAGCATTGTGTTTACAGGGACTGAGCAATTACGTGCTGCCAATTACAACGGTGACTGTGAGAACAGAACACTAATAACTGTACTGACAGCACAAAATGAGCAGAATCAAGAGCTAGTTAATAAAGCAATAAAGATTCAATCAGAAGCCCCGCCACCTCCGAGCAACGCACATCGACATTCTTTTAAATAATGTTCATCAGGACAGAGTCAATGCGCCTGAGCTCCTAAGAACAGAAGCAGAACTCTGAAACATCGTCACCTACTTCACCGTAAGAATGTTGGTGTTCTTTCCACAGTTCCTCTAAAAAAGGTCAATTAGACCAAAGAGTATGACAGCAGAGCTTCAGGTAGTAGAGAGGTCACATCCAACACAGGGCATCAACATGTGAGTGAGGCTATGTCTCAACGTGCGCAGCAATGCTTCTGTGGCGATTCCCTCAAACAGACGGAGCCTGTTCAGACCGCGTCTCTAAGTTTCATGGTGGTGAGTAGCTACTAGCTAACCACTACAGAGATCATCACCATGATCCAGAACCAGCATGAGATGCACCTCACCTGTTCCCACATACATCACTACACAACACACTGCACAAGAGTTAGTGGGTCCTTAAAATGATCGCTGGCCACGATAACGCTGATGAAAACCATTTAATGCTTTGTCTATCTCCTCCTTGGTGTAATTACTGCTACTACTAAACAGCTTTAGACAATTTACATTTGCAATTTATCTGAAGTGTATTTATCTGTCGCTGTTAAATGCAGTAACGCATCCATCTTAGCACTAAACACATCTGTTAATTAAGGGGAATGATTATTCTGTTTTAAGCCTTTAAAGATTGCGTTAATGGCAGGTCACATGCCACTCCATGAATACGTCCAGACGCCATTATGCATATTACTATTCAATGCCTTCCAACACTCACAGGACCAAGGCTCCGTTTATATCAGCCTTCACTCAGACCGTCCAAAAACACCCTTGTTTTAACATCGAGCCAACGTTTAGGTTCTGGTAGCGACACATCAGAGGAAGAACGATAAAACTTTGTGTTCCAGGAAACGTGATAACAAGTAATCTATGACAGTCACCGTCAATGTGTAAGGAATAAACAGTGCTGCTTCTGGGAGCAAAGGCACTACCTGCGCCGTGGCCTTGAATATAAAGCGTGTGGACACTCTTCACCCCACACTGATTGTGCTCCTTTTAATTACTTTCCCATTTGTAGGAGCCACCCAAGGTTTTGTTTATTGTAGCCCACTTCATTACTGTCATGTGGCCAATGCGGTTGCCATGGTATGAGCATTACGCCATGTTCTTTGAATTTCAATTATCATTCACAGTCTGATTTGTACCGAGGACATTACCAGGCAGCACAAATGTCATTCTCTCTCATTTACAGGACTCAAACCAAGCTCTGAAAGTCAGATCTGTAATAGTGTCTCCGCTCTGTTTCTCCGTGTTATTGTCAGGCAGAGTAATGTTTTAGCTCCGAAGTCGCCTTCCTGCAGTCGTAAAGCATCTTCATGCTTGAGGCGAACCATCGCTCCAACAGACACTTTAAGCGCCTCCCACCAAACAGCCACGTGTTCATGCAAAGACGCTAAAGTCACGTTCAGTGTGAATAAGGCCCAAGTTCATGTAGGTAATACGACGCCTTCACTAAAGACAAGATAAATGGCAACGCAGAAGAAGCAGAATGGGAGCAGCCCTGCGTTCCACACGTCCTCAGAAGCTGAGGCTGCTCTTTTGTCAAACGGCACCATTCAAAGCCCATCTAGACTCACATTATCCTCTGGCCCAGTCAATCATCAGGTCCAAACACCTGACCTCTGCTCGTACTGGTTTGTGAACACCTCGACTTCACGCTTCATGTTTCATTTATGCATCTTAAATTGCCAAACCAAACTGAGTGCGAGCGCTCGTGAATTGGGCATCATGTGGAGTTTCTCTCTGCCGCTCCACATCTTGATTGGATTTATTTGTCGTCACTTGAACGAAGGTATTGATTGGATGTAAATGATGATTTGCGGAATGTTTTCAGCTCAGCAAACGTGACAGGTGTAGACAAAGAAGACACCTGCTGCTGTGACGAGCAGCTTTCAGCCAAACAAGCCACGGACAGAAAACAGCAGCACGACGAGACAACACGGCTTCAACCCGTTCTGGGACAAGATAATTCAGACACGGTTTTTAACATTGCATTTAAACGTTGCTGTGAGACTTGGTTCAGTTGCTTAAAGCATTGTGACTGGATAAAAGGCAACATATATTCACCTTCCGGTAACGGTAATGGGCATAGTCAACTAGATCATGCAGATTCAGATTATTACTGTACGCAGCACCAGCTTCACTGCTACAGCTCCTGCAGCCTCTGCTTTTCCTACAGAAACTCCATTTGAGTTACAGTATTCAGACGGAGCCTGTGCATAAACCAAGACTCTGTAGTCATTTTAATTGCCGTCCAAAATACTCATAAATATTTGATGTTGTGGGGATATCACCGTTTCCAAGAAGAGTCTGCGAAGGTAAGAGACTTCAAAGGCACCGTCAAGAAAATGTGTCACAAATGTTCCAGGAAACCTGTGACAGCGTAAAGAGGTGGAGCTGTTTGATGCAGAGGAGCCAGAGGTGGACGTGGTGTCTCAGGGGAGTGTCGGTGTCAGGGTCAAGTACCAATTGATTTCTGCAGTGACACACAGCCCTGTACCACCATTATGTGGCCCAGTAACCCACTCAATTCATTAACATCAGACGCTTGTTCATCAAGCTCTCATATGAGCAGAATTTACGTTGTATAACTGAAAAACGAACCTCGTCAAACCTTCTACAAATTAACATTCACGTCTCAGTCTATGAAACAGCGTGTTGACCATAAGGCACAACAACAACACCATACATACCATAACATCATACATATAAACTGAAATGAATTTGTTTCCAACGCGATCAGGTCACACGATGCAGGTTAACCTTCCAAATGGGTTCTCTCACACTCCAGTGATGCGATAGTGGATGAAGCAAAGCGAGGCAGCGATATGTAGAGAAGACAGCGCCAGTCACTATTCATCGGGCTCCTGCAGATACAAGCCGCTGTCAGTCTTTTCACCATTACACTGTTACAACACAAGATGAGGATGTCACAAATGATAAGCCTTCGGTTGTGGAGACCTTGACTTCCAAAGAACCACAAAATACGACAACACTCGAGGAACAGACGACTCAGAGGGACAAAGGTTTGGGATTATAGTGAGATCAAAGACAAGCTGTAGTTCCCAAATCTACTGAGAGTTATAGTAGTGTGTCAGACTATTATCAGATTATTATCAGAAATAATAATTCCTTTACCTTGAATGTCTCAGGTTCTGCAGGATATGCCGGCTAATTACCACTACAGAAATCAGGCGGAGCAGTTATTAGCGCTGTCACCGCAAAGGAAAAATGTTTGAAGCTGTGACTGTGTGAAGTTTGCACGTTCGCCTCACGCCGGTTGTCAGAGCTGTGTGAGGATCTGCCTGAAGCGCCCACGAGCCTAGAAGAAGGTCTGGCTAACGGACGACAGCCCCTGAAAACCACAGCCACGTCTGTAAATCTGGCATCACTGCTCAGTGCTGACCTTTAATTGAATCCATCCATGGATAGTGATGACAAATCATTACAAACCAAAAAAACAACCTTTAGCTGACGCTTGATTGCTGCCGTTCTAATTAAGATGGAAATAAACGGCCATCTGATGCCGAACACATGCTGCGAGCATATGCACCTCCTGTAACCACTGAAGCACATGACGTTTGCAGCCACATCCACGCGCTGACACAGGCCTGGCTCCTGGTAAATACATCACTTAATTGTGTCTACACTGATTTATGGGTGTTTACTTTCTTCTTCTGACCTGTGGTCACATGGCGACTTCCTGCAGGCTCATACTGTAAATCTTCAGTCAAGTTACTCTTGTTGTTTCACTAATTTAGAAGTCATCCGTTACTTTCATTTGCCGTAAAGCTCGTTGCAGAATTAGAAGATTAACTGGGCAGACCTGTGTTTCCTATGGGCAAAGCCAGGCACCGCAGCCTTACTGAGGACCGAGGGCCTGTTTAGGTTTCATTTCCCTGTTTTTACACAATAAATCAGTGAGGTCATAAACCCCCATTTAACCAACACAGCCGTCAGAGAACATTATTTCATGGCAGGCTTCTAAATAAACTACAGTATCTAATAAAACACTGATTCTGGTAATTACTTCCCATGACGACCTCCCTGGGGAGGTGGCGTACAATACGACGACCTGCTAAATTACCACTGTCCAAATACCAGGCAGACCATGATGGTTCTCACTGCTCTCAAAGCAGACCAGGAGCCCTGTTAGTGTCACATCTTATGAAATAATGAAACTAATGCATGGGACAAAAAGCTGCTGCTGTGTCTCTAGGCTATGTTTAATGTGAGCATTCAAACTGCAGGTACAGGAAGTGAAAGGGCGTGGGAGCTCCTAATTTGCTGACTACTAAATGCTAGAGGTTAATTCATCAGTGCTGTTACTGTACATGAGTCGTACATCATCAGTGGGACAGATATGTTGAATAGATGCAATAACCTTGACTACCGTCACTACAAACCTCCACCGTAAACATGCCGCATGCTTCCATCTTCGTTACCACCATGTGTAATTTATGCATTTGTATATTTGGTTAAAAGCAGAAACAACACGCTGAGCTCAAAGCCATTGTTTTCCCTGTGCAGCCGCATTCAACTAAGTACAGATGAAAACAGTAGCAAAAATGTTTTTGGCCACTGAGGAGAAAAGGGACAGGCAAGTTTTCTAATGCATGCCTTCTCCGTGTGATGTCTCCACGGACGAGTCAAAGCCCTGAATTTCCTCTCACGGCTCTCATTAAAGCGGTGGTGTCAGGCACTGGCAGGGAAGAAGGATGATTTTATCAATGATTTAATTAATCATCAAAAATCCCCCGCTTCGCTCTCATTCATTCTCCTTACGCATCGCTCTTCCTCCGGCTTCTTCTAAAAACCTTCCACCGCGCACGCATGCGGGCGAGAATAGGAACGCACACATTCCCTGCAACACAAGTAGCCCTGTCTTTCCCCGACTTCAACTTGCTCCCTCCCCGACCAGCAGGCAGCAAAAGTCCCAGAAAGCAACGTCAGCCCTGTTCTAGATGCATGGCGTTCAGCGCATTAGCACCACAAACGGACAAGTGTCTCCGAGCCCGGCCAGAACGGAGGCAGATAATAGCCCAGTTCAGCAGATAAGCTCTTCGTTCCTCCTTTTAAGTCTTTCAGTCACCGGCGTGCGCCGCGCACAGAGCGCCTCTGTCTGCCTGAATTAAGGCGTCAGTGTTTGTCAGGACTGAACAGACCTTCAGATTAGAAGTCTTAGATGCCCATTGTATGATTTGCACCCTTTGTTTCGGGGTCTGTAGCTGAAACAGACCCTGAAACCTTTTGGGGTCCTACCTGGTGTTGAGGCTCAGAGCTGGACAGAGAAGCAGTAAGCAAATAGCTTGGATGAATTTCATAGCTGTCTCACTCCTGTTCCGTCTCTCTTCTCAGATGCGTTTTGCCGTCCCCCGTGTCTCTCTCCTCGCTCTCCAGCTCTCCCTCTGGCTGCCTGGGATTTTTAGCGCACTCCCGCGCACGCACACACACGCAGCCTCAGACACACAAGCGCGAGGCAGACAGATGAAACACAGTGGCTCGGCGAGAGGGAGGATCTCTGGCTTTAAATAACACAGGGACACGGACCGACTTGCTAATGGAAAGGAGCGGGTGGGGCTGAAATCAAGAGAGGGAGATGTGGGAGTGATATGATGTCAGCGCCCGTACAGCTTCAGCTATTGGTGAAAGGCATTCTTGTGCCACTGTTTGGTGCCGGCTGTTCCTCCAACAATACACTGCTCCATTCATTTCATTCTGCCTGTTTACTCCCAGCAGCTCCAAAGGTGCCAGTAACGTTTAGAGCTGAGACCGCAAGATTAAGACAAGTAATGCAGGTTTCAGATGAAATGAATAGAATAAATACCAGGAACATACTGTAATACATATACAAGAAGTGATGCTTAAAAAGACAAATTAAAAGAAAACAAAGTTAAAAGTTTCAACATTCAACTAAAAGAAAAACAATCTAAAACCATTCAGATAATTCCATCCTGCAATTGTATTTTATAACGAATAATCCTGATTGTAGCGTAGCACTTCTACAATTTAAATCCAACGTACCTGGACCACATTCGAAAAACGGATGTGTAGTAACGAATGGCCTGATCCTTGGCCTCACTAGGCCTGCGACATACTTTGAAATTCACAGTTAACCTTATGAAAGTTAAAATAGCTCGAGAACAAAATGTTGAGGACCAGGAGGATGTTCCAAGTGAGTGTAATAGGTGGAATATTAAGCAATCCATACAAAAGGTGGAGGTCACACACCACAGGCATGATGAATGATTTCCATTAGAGGCTTAATAGAGTTCCGAGTCTAATGCAGCAGCTCACCATTCTGAAAAACATCTACTCATTTATTTGGTTTAATTAGAAGTTCACGCATGGAAAGCCACGGTGACCAGCTGTAACGAGTCCACTGGACCTGAGCTCGCCTTGGTTACCAGGGAGCGTGTCCTCAGCAGGTCTCAACCATCCTGCATCAGCCAGAAACTCTCAACCTGTGGAGCATCTCATCAGGGGACAGATCAACTACCATCGCGGTGACATACAGTACTGGCTTATCTATGGGCATTTGTCCAATAGTAACTATTGATGTGTATATTCTCAATGCTTCATTTTGATTATGCCCAACCTGTGATGTGATGAAGTCAGAGGCAGCGCTGGGTAAATGAATGGATTATCTGTTCGGTGGGTTTGCACTGAATGGGTGCAGAACCACACTGGAGCTTTACAGCCAAGTCTGCTGCAGGAGCTACAGTAAGTTCAAATGGAAAAGGCTGTTTTGGGGTTCCGTACACGTCTTTACATTCATTTTTATCTACTCACTTCCTTTACAACCAGAACCAAAGATTTTCCATAATTTAGCAACAAAGACAAAAAAAGTTACACAAGCTAATGATTCACACAAGAAGAAAAAATAAATATTGGCCATGAAAACACAACTGTGCTGGATTAAATTCTAACGTGTAACAGTCCAGTGAGCTGCTGATCCAAGGCTTCTCAGTGACTTTGCACAGCTACGGTACAGTATATATTTGATGGAGGGGTTTACTGAGCCATCAGATGCCTCGGTGCATGTACTGCAGTATCTGTGTTTGTGAGTGGGTGCACTCTTGTGATCTGAGCACCACTTTGAGTTGGAGCCATTTTTGCATTCTGACTGCTACTCACTTCTTCAAAGGCGTGTTTGAAGGACTGCGTGTTTGGTGACCGTGTGCCCAAGGTCCTCATTCAGGTAAGACTTTCATAGTAATCACCGATCGCGAAACGCGCTGGTTTTACTCCTTTAATTAAACCTGTCCATAAGCACTTTGAACTGTCGTCATGGATATCATGTCTATGCTGCCTCAGAGTGTAATGATTAGCCTGCGAGCTGGAGAACGGATGCAAGAGAAGCAAAGTTTCATGAGATTTCTAAAATATGGACAAAGAACAACAACGGCTACGAGCCGTCACACAGAAGAATAGAGAATGCGCAGAGGGGTCTTTGAAGGCAGATACTGTTTAGCTGAATGGGCCACGAGTCTGGATGCTACTGTTGTCTTTTTAAACTTTTTATTTATACATGAAAGGATGTTGCAGCCCAGTACAGTAGATTCTGAGCTTAGAGACGTCCAAACACTTTCCAACAAGTAGCTTCACTGGATAAACTGGGTCAACTGCCTGGCTAAAGGGCTTTCAGGTTCCAGTCCTTCAGGGATCGCTCAGTATATCTCAATTTACTCCGTAGCGCTCATTTTCCAAGTCCAGAAAACACATCTTTTTGCCTTCTGGTCACAAGCCCCCTGTCTTTACCTCCAGGCTACAACAGTCCCAGCAGGCAGCATTTCCACTTGTCGGCAATAACATACCCAAGGACAGAGATGCTGACTGACAGTTGCCTGGGTAAATCAAGATATCATGCTTCAGAGCTAGCTAAAATAATGGCCTGCCAGCAACATTGCTGCTTTTACTGACAAATGTTTATCATTTGCAAAGATGGTTCCTCGTCTGCTTTTCCACATGAATAACAAACTCACAAAAATAAGTTAGCCAGTACTGAGAACTCTGTGGCCCATTATGTTTGTTTGCTGAAGGAAGTCATTTCCTTGCATTCATTTATGGATGGATGGATGGATGGAACATCCACAGCCTTACTAAAAATCTTTCGTGAAAAAGGAAAGAGAAAACAAGACAACAACAAAAAAATCTGAATGGAAAGTGTGAAGCTTAAGGCAGTTTCCTGTCAGTCGGGTTTTTCCCTCGGTGCAGGAATATGGAAATGTGCTTTCACAGAACTGGTCCTAAAATAAGTGCAGAAAGTGTAAACCTGGAATGTTTAGCTTGCCAACATATGCTCAGGACACATTCACGGGAAAACTGCTTGAAAACACCCCAAACTAAAACCCCAACAACTGGTCTGTCGTGGTGACTGATGCTTTAATATGACGCACAGTAACATTCACATTTCAGCACATATTTCCCTAATTTCTACCTCCATTATAAAAAGAAAATC
Organism: Betta splendens; assembly: GCF_900634795.4. NCBI lineage: Eukaryota > Metazoa > Chordata > Actinopteri > Anabantiformes > Osphronemidae > Betta > Betta splendens. Next base: position 1,500,243 of record NC_040883.2, on the reverse strand, counting down.
TTTGTACATGTTATTCCAGTTACTGTGACTGCTCTGCTATGTTCAGCACATCATTAAAACCTGCTAACAGACTGGTTTCAACAAGCAAAACTACGGAGATGCTCGCAGAAAACAGGTGCAGCTCCTGGACCAGCTGGTGCAGGTCATGTGAGAAGAAGTTCTGCTACCTCATGGTTTTAGTTTGATTTAAAGCTGCACTCGCTTCTTTACCACTGGAAGATGAACAATAGAACAACACTCCAACTGCTTGGTCTTCAGAAACCCTGATAAATGTTTGGCTTTCACAGCTGGCTAGTTGCCACAGTGTATCTGCAGGGGCTGAAGATACACGTGATGCATGAACACCTTAAAATGTAAGACATTGTCTTTTATAATGTAATACTACAACAAGTTTGTATTTAACAAGCAAAAACATCTCAAATAAAAAGTATCTACAGTCATCTTTAAAAGGAACTGGAGACAGTGGACTAACACATAAAGGCTAACATGGAATCAATGGGTACTGGTTTGTTGAGGGAGGAGGAAAGCTTCGTTACAAGCTACTGTTGTGATTGTGATACCGTATTTCTACATGGAGAGGCAGAAAGCCCATGGTTCTAGTGGAAGCGCTGATCCGACAGGCAGCCGTCTGACCAGTCAGCAGCAGGACACCCACAGTCAGGCAGCGAGCCAGGACCCAGGTTTAAAGCTGGTCAAGTGACAGAGCACCCACATGAAGCTGCAGCTCCAAAGCAACACACCCACTTTCAGCAGATACACACACGCAGGGCGTCCGCGTTTCGTGACAGAGCCACTGTGGATTTGTATGAATGCAGCAACGCAGCATGGCTGCTGTAAAACCCGTCACAAATCAAAGCGAAAGGAACGATTTGTTCACCCTGTTGCGCTGTAATGTTCCAAGAAGCCTCCAGAGCCGGGGCTTGGCCTTGAACCACGCTGATGCTGCCACTGGGGACGAGCATTTGTGGGGATTGCACCTGTTTATTGTGCTTGTGGGGTTGTTAGCCAGTGAGCGACTCAGCCCGTCCTCGGAGTCCAGCAGAAACTGCTAAACAGCTTTCTCCACAAATTATTCACCCATGCGATTATTATAAGACCATTATTAATTAAGTTAATTAGTGTATAATTAAGGGCTGGTTTCACTTTACATTCCAGAGCTCTATTTGATAATATGACTGAGGGCAACTCACGGCAGAGGAGGAATCTTAAAGTACCACATCAGCAACTTTGTGCATCTCATTTGTGAGCTGTGGCCAAGACGTAATGTTAACAAGTATTTCTGTGATTAAGGAAGATTATTTTAGTGAAAAGAGCTGAAGAGGGAGAATATTTAACCTGTGTGTGGGAGTTTTTAACAAGTGCTGGGGCAAAACATACAGGAAACATGAACATATACAGGAATAAATAAAAGCCTTCTATCAGAGACAGTGAGCATGTAACAAGCATCAAGTGCTTTTCTATTCTAAGGGTCGTCTGGCTCTCAACAAAACAGTAGCTGATTGTTATATCATAGATTTATACAAGTCTCCATTTCTAGGTTCTGGAAAGAGCTTTGGTTTGCGGCCGAAGACGTGTTTTGTTTCTCATGGTTTCACCTCCTGCTCTGAGAGGAGCAGACTCTGGCCTAAAGGGGACGCTTATATTAGTTCCTGCATTAAGACAAATTGCCAAACGTTAATGATGTAAAGTGACAGTAGTTTCTGCAGTAGTTCTGCGTGTACGCATGCAGGACTCCTTCCTTTAAAACTCATCACCCATCATAACACTCAGCCTGGCCTGCTTCGCTTTCTCCTGTGGAGCCGAGCTGCTCACTTTGCATACAATAACACAAACTTGTTTCAATTTTCAAATGTCAAAACCTGGAGATGGGCCAGGATTCGTACCCGACACGCTGCAAAATACAAAATGATATTATGCCGTAGCTGGAGAAGTGCGTGAGATTAAAATTGTGAATGCATTTAATATTGATTTGAGCACACTGAAATAAGAGTCCCTCTTGTATGATATTATAAGTCCTAGCTGTGGCGCCATCACCTCGCTGGATGCCCTTAGACAGTTCATTTTGTATTCTTGTAATATTTCTCTTACCTCCTGGGAAATGTTCGAGGGGAAACATGAACGATGCTCACGTCTCCGATTCACTGGTGGATTTTTACTACCATCTTCAGGTCTTTTCTTATATTGCAATATATGAAACCTGTGGCAGAAAAACATACAGGTTTGTCTGAAAACCTGCTTAACATTTGTGTTTGCATTTACTCTCAAACGGCCAAACGCACTAACTTTGGTAGTGATGCAACTTTAAGACACACGCATCGCGGCTGGTTCACGACTGCTGCGTGACCTGGATGAAGACAAAGCTGCAGACGCAGCAGCAGTATTGGCAACAGACCGACCGCTGGAGTCTGAAATGCACCAAGAAAAGAGGCTTTGTATTATGAGGCTAAACAGTTTGGATCAGTTATGTCAAATTAAAAGCTTTACTGTTACTGTATGTATGATGGCAGTGAACGCACATGGAGCGGTGGACATCACTACATCACAGCTTTGCCCTTTATTGCTCCTACAGGATTTAAGAGGGGAAGTTGCAGGTGCTGCAGCCCTTGATAAATTGGCCATTGGATGGTGCGATGTCTGGTACCCTGACACCTGAATGCTGGTCTGGAGCGTTCAGGTGCGTGTTAACACAATGTCAGGAGAGAAAGTCAGAAGTAACGGTCTTAGTGAATGATTGTAGCTGCACATCAGTCTAAAAAGGGGTGACCTTAAAATGCAGTGGTGTCAGATTCAGTTGTAGCTTCCAGGCAAAAAACAAAAAACTGCCCAAAATATCAGATTAAGCTTCACTTCAGCCATCAATGTAAAAATACACTTTGACAACTGAAGCCAAACATAACAGCAGCAGTACAGCATAATAATTTAGAACTGCTGCGACTGGAGAGGAGCCGCGTAGCTTCAACGCGTTAAACTTGGAATATGATCTCCTACAAACACTTCATGGTGACGTTGAGTTGGAATCAGCGCATGTTTGTTGGCATTATCTGAGAGTTGAGGTATGTACAGTATGGTGTTCAAAACTCGCCACTTCATCTACAGCCCAGAGTATTTATTACATTTGTTAAAAGGATGAATACAACACCACAAGGACAGAAGCAGCTCAATGCCAGCGTTCAGTAACCAATGACAACAAAGTGGGAACGTCGGAGAACTGGCACCACATCCAAACACGCAACGCTCATCTCAAACCAGCCTTTTGTTCATCCACCAACACAAACGTCGATGTGGAAAATAAAAATCAACACCTCATTAGGGAGGACAATTGTACAAAAACATTCAGAAGTGTTCAGTGCTCGAGTAGAGAGAACATCCAGAACATAATCACCTCCAGGTAAAAGCGTGGAGGGGTTTATTTGGAGAGAGGAGCCAGTGTCTAGTGTCTATATTTGACGTTTTGACGGATACGTATCAAACTGCGGAGACCCACAAAAAGAAATGGTGCAATTCTTCTAATGTAATAATAACACGGCGCTCCTCCAGAGCTGCAGAGCGCAGCGGCTGTCCTGTCTGTGCGTGAGAGCTACCGTACGACTGGCTGCGTCACAAACATCCCCCCAGTCTGAGCCGGCTGCTTTATCTGGAGGCCGGACTCGAAAATGATACAGAAAAGACAAATCGGCACAAGTGGGAGTTAATATGCTGAGCGATGATTGTGATCGCTGTCGTCGGCTTGTGCTGTTTGTTCACTGGAAGCTTCTTCAAACACAAACAGAGGCCGCTGGATCAGGACCTCTGCCTCCTGAAGGTGGTTTTAGACTCCAGGCTAATTGAAAGACGCTGTCCAGTGGCAGCTGGATGTGCTTTGGGTCTCTCTCCAGTCCTGATGGTTGGTTGGAGTAGAGGCTTATAGAGCAGAGGGAAGCTGCCTGGTAGGTACAGTAGGTGATAAATGACCTGTTCAGCAGAGGGAGGGAACGAACCCTCTTCACTGTGAACCTTGGCGTCTTTAAGGAATCACCCTGGTCTTTCAGGTGCAGGTGAGCTGCCAAAGGTCCGGCTGGACTTCATTGTACTGGGTGTTTGTGAAACTGCTGTTTAGTCAGACGTGCGGCTTCTTCACTACACTGAACTGCAGGTACTACGTTGCTCTGATGTTGCCTGGGTGCATTACTGTACTGTACAGTACTGTATGTCCCAACTGGAGCATGACAGTCCGGTGGACCATCAAGTGTCAAGGACTTATAGGAGGTCAGAATTGATGAAGCCTTTCGGATTAAAGAGGAAACAGCTTTAGGAGCTTAAAGGAAGTCCAGTTTGAGATGACGTGACCTGGAAGACTGAGACTCTCCACAGACAGTCGCCCTGTATGGTCTGTAGCTGGAGAACAATCACTGTTTCTATAGCTGGCAGCACTAAAGCTAATTTTGCAATTAATACAATTTTTCATATGTGAATTTTGAGAGAATTGCCTTCACCTAATTACTGTGGGTACTAGTGTGGTTGCTACTGTATACAGGGTGGTAATGACTGCTAAGTAGACACTAAGTCCTGCAGCAGAAACCACAAATAAACAGAATCCTCATAATTGTATTATGTATAGAAGTGCCAGAGGGAAGTAGGAGGCCATTAAAGCGATGTGGAGGACACCACAGCACATCCTGTGACAGGTCCAAGCAAATGTGGGCTCGGCCTTTAGGGGCTCATAACTGAGCAGCTCCGAAGGCAGCCAGGTCCCTGCAGGGTCCAGACATGCAGTCGCTGATGTGCACAGAAATAACATGGAGCTTCATCAGCTCTGTTCTAACTAGCAGCTCTGGCCACTACAACAAAACACACAATGAGTCAGCAGCCGGCGCTGTGAGGTGCGTTAGGGACGTTTCCAAGGACAACTCAACATCTCCACAGTTTTTAAGCTTGTATTTAAGGCGTCCCAAGTAAAAACATTATCTGTAGGACTGAAGAGCCCATACTGTATAAGCAAACAGAAGCTTCAGGAAGGAGAAGAGAAAATTAGTATTTGACATTTATATTCACAGACACTGTCGTTCACATGGGATTACTAGAAAATAATCCAAGCCATTACGCGTGTCTAAGGACAGAGCAACAATAAAGCTAAATAGTGCATTCGTTAGGGAGGTCGTCCTCCGACCGCAAGGTTGGGGTTCGAGCCCCAAGCGCACGTGCATGTGCAACTGGGCATCAGTGTGAGAGTGTGTGAGAAGCAGTGTAAAATTATTTAAACACAATCAGCCTCAAACACATTCTAAACATCATAGTAAAAAAACAACAACACTAAGCTTAAATTGTCATCTCATGTAAATCAAGGTCACCAGTAATGGTGCACGGCTGCCATTCAGCGAAGGTGAACGCGGTTCACAGCTCTCACAATTACACACACGCCGGACGCTGGCGCTCGGTGGAATCCTAGGGACAGGTGTTCTCTTTCTTCCTCATATTCCCTCAGAGCAGCAGAAATGGGGAAAAAGGGAAGACAACAAAACTTCAGCAGCAGATACGTCACGCTTGAATAGAGACGCACACACGCACACACACGCACGCACACAGAGAAGAACTGGTCCATTTTTGCTGTTCTGAGGGTTATTACTGTGATGACTCAGCTGCATGTGATGATGTGTTCGCAGTGATGTGGACGTTGCTCTGCAGCTGGCGCTATTATTTCAGAAGATAATGACACCAATTCTACTCAGGAGCTCTAACAAATGACATGAGATTTGCTGTTGTTCATAAAAACAAATACCATAGATTAATGAACAACATTGATAGAGATCAATAAAGAGTGTGTGCCTTGGATGTAACTGCTCTCGTTCTTATTGTATTTGAGTTCAGGCTTAAAACGAGCAGCAAGAGAGAGATCAGAAGGATAAATAACATCCACGCGTACTGTATATTCTTAGACTGTCATTACTGCAAAGCTCCACAGGGTGGAAGCATTTCACTAACTTTCGTTCACACAGTAAAACTCAAATATACAACAACAACATCACAGCCCAGATATTAGTTCATAACATCAACAGTTGTCCATCAAACGTCCCTGGTCGATTAACATTATGATACAGAACAATTCTAACTGAAAATTTCATTTGAATCCTTTAAATCTTCTATTGCTCTTTTCTTTTAAAACCTCCTTTTTTAGGTATAAATCCTAAAACCTACAGAACCCTGATAATAATCTGCTGCTTGTTGTTCTTACTGTACGTTTTGTTCTATTTTAGTCCACCTTCACTCTGACCAGCTATTACACTACGCCGGTCATCAGCCTCTGTGCCCCTGTCACAAAGGTGGCAGCTGATGAATGGTTTACTGCTGCATCTTTGTGGCAACACTGTGACAAATTGTAGCAAATACAAATTTGGGAGCTAATGTGACAAATGTGCCTGCTGCCACAGTCTCACGACAGTGTAGCATTTTCATAAGAGACTAGGAGCCCGGCTGTTTGGATCTGTAGCCTCCCTCAATACTTACAAGTGATGCAGTGTTCACACAAATGAGCAGGAATTTGTATGTGACTGTTACTATTAATTAAGCTCTGGAAAACATTAGCCTCCTGCTCCATGCATATCTGGCTGCCAATCACACGTCCCCTCTTTGTATCCAGCTGCATCGTCGTCATTCTTCACACATTCTTAGTCACCATCTGTCAAGAACTGAATAATTGAGCACTGTATCCACCACTGTTCAACATTTGATTCACCCAAAGGCTGACAAACTCCTGTGAGAACTGTCCTTGTGTTGGTGTTGTGAGCTTCTTAAAGGTGTGATTTTCTCCCTTTAAGTTACTGCATGGTGTAAAACGCTGGGGCCAAACATTAGATCACATCCATGCTTCTCTTACTACCACAGTTCACCTCCTTACAGCTCAGCATTCAAGTGTTGCTGCACCAGTGACTGTGTTCACAAGACACGTTCCCCCACAAGCGTTTGCTGTGGATTTGTGATAATTAACCAGTCTACTCGTCTCTGTTCTGACAATGTGACTTGTAAACTTGTGTCAACACATTCTGCTGTCAGATAACATTTTTGCGCTGCACAAAAGTCTAAATTTGTGTTTTCGAGCAATGAATGACCCACAGAGACGTCGTCTGCTGAGTTACCGATGACAGCATCTAATAACTGCAGCCTGAAAATCCTCAGCGTGATTTAACATGACAAACAAGTCAAAGTGACTGCGTGTCCCTGAGGCGTCCACATGTGGTGCTGACTGCAAACAGCAGAAGCCTCTACAGCCAACCGGCCACTATGCCTGTTCCTGCACAGACAAAGAGGACGCTGGTGTGTGTTTTTGAGGAAACCCGCCACATGTTAGCAGCTGTCTGGGAACCACTTACCCCCAGAAAGAACAGGTTTGGAGACATAAACAACACTGATCAGGCTTAACGGAAAAATCCAACCAAATCACGTCGACCCATTCGGAGTCGGTGACCCGGTAACAGCTGGCTCAGCCAATCCCGCTCTGATCCGCGTGGTCTCAACTGTGACAGCAATTAACCGACAAGATGTGTAGTTAATCTAATCAGCAGGAGGTAAGAAATGAGATCTTAATATAGCAAGTAATCACCGGCACAACAGCTGATTTCTCCTAAACAGAAACAAAGCATTACGCAGAGATCAAAGTCAAACTGTGGGTCACCTGTCATTCTCACACACAAACAGAAAATCCATAACAGTGAGACACAGTGTAGTAAACATGGCCTTTAAATGAAACCACTCTATCAAGCAAAGAGAGGATTTTCACACATTTTATGAAGCTAAGGTCACAGAAATCAGCCAGCTAGCTACCGTGGATCATCTCTGCCATCAACAGGCATTTCAAACTAGAATATCACCGGCCAGAAAGGAGCAGCCCGTACGAGAGGCGTTGGAGGGATGTAGGAAAACCTGCCGTTTTCTTCTTCATCTCTCTTTAAGCTACAGAGGCAAAATGAGAGCTGAGCTGGAGCTTTAAAACTGAAAGTTAGGATTTATTTCTGCTCCAACACAAACCCAGCCACAAGTCACCGGGTTGGAGGCCGTCCTTTACAACACAGCAGAAGAAAACGCGAAGCACCATTAACCCTAAATGCAGATGTAGTGAATGTTCTCACGTGGCTGCGGTGCCGACAGCTCCATTTAAAGCCTAAAAGTCGGATTCATTCCCTCCTCTGCGTGTCGGGTGGCCCTTGGCTCCATCCATTCCACTTCCACCAGCAGCCACCTTTAATCTGGTTTCCTGTCCTACATGACACGTAACTCATCTTTTTTAGATTAGCTCCTAGTTGGTAAAATGAGTAATAAATTTGCTTTATGTGGGTTTAGAGTGATCACCCTGAATAATCTGCTCGGCCTCTGGTTTATTGTGCATCAGAGATGTGTTTCGCTCCGTGTGCTGCCGTTTGTCTCGCAGATTTAATACACGAGCCATCTGGGCGTGTTGAAGATATACTGTATGAGATAAGGTGGTCTGAAAGGTAAATTAAAAATTCCAGGACAATATAATCATAAATGCAGATGTCTTCATTCTAATGGTTCAATGGCCGCGAGCCCTCATGTCCACCACCACCACTCCACTAAATCCTCATCCCCCTAATCTCCCATAAACACTCCCAGACTGAAGCCTCCTTGGCACTGCCAGCCCCATATAGCCATTAGCATCCTTAAGCCTGTGCTTCTAACTGGCCCTGCTCCTCACAGCAGAGGTGACTTGGTCTGATCGCCTCGCTGCGCTGCGCTATGGACGGCATTAATCCTCCACTCTGGCAGGAGATCTCCAGAACTCGCTAAAAAGTACTGGTCCAGAAGAGGCAACCAGAATTTGTTTAATATCCCCGGAGTCTTCTTCACTTCTTGCCTCACCTTCATCGCTCTGCTTTTGCTGCCTGCTCATATTTCTCCCTCTAACCTCCTTTCCTCCATCAACACGCGCTGCAGCCCGCATTTCCCCCAAAGCAGATAATTCAATCCATTCACCCAAACCCTCCATAAATAGCCGAGGTACAGTAAACAAAAAGCAGGAGCTGATCCTGCCAGTTCAAAGAACCTTTCTCCTTTCTCTCCCACTCCCCTCGCTGTGCGCTGTGTCTCGTTCTCCCAGTGCACTGCAGCTCCTCCCTCCACCCTCTCTCTCGGCCCCTCCCTCTTCCTCTCTGTCTCTGCTAGGTGCAGCATGTATGTGAGCGTGTGTGAGCCAGCCGAGCTGCCCGTGTGTTTACATGTCAGCCTATCAGTGCTGCTGGATTTAGCGCATCTGGAGAGGACGGAGGCATTTCTCAAATGCCCCTCAGACGACGGATCCTCATCGCTGCACGAACCCCGTTTTTCCGTCTGAATCTAGACTGTTTTCAATCCCGCAATTCTGTCTCTGTGCTTTCGGAGGCATTTTGAATTTCCTTGGCAACATGGAGCTGCCTGAATTAGAATTCTCTGCATGACAGTCCTGGTAAGTACTCAGTCTCTGTGGTGGGCTTTGAGCACTGAGGCATTGGATCAGATTTATTATGGTGCAGTGTTGGGTCCAGGGGATCGCCAGGGAGCAAATTAATATCTGGGAAAAAAACTGTGTGTCACAGGCAAATAGACAGAACGGAAAGAAGAATTATTCAGTCAATGTATTTGTGCTTTGTCATCCAGATGGGACTCATTCTGCTACGTATGTGTTTGTACTGATGATGTGTGCATGTGACTGTGCTGTATGAGGATTCATTATGTCAGTGTGGATATATAAATCAAGCATATAGTGTGAATATTACATTGTAGGTGTGTGCACGGGTGCATGCAACCACACTTTGTCCTACTGTACCTCATTTCACAGCTGAAGGTGTGAGGCTGTGTGTGTTTGTCCCTTAGTGTTTCGCCAGGGCTTGTTGTTGCTTCCTAATCTGCCCTTATTAACATTCATGCTTTGTCAAATGCCAGTAAACTCATCTAGACTCACACTTGCCCAGCCACCCTGTGCTCTTGGCTATTTCCAGTAGCGATGTGTGATCCTTTGCAGGTGTTTGATTTGCCACAGGTTAGATAAATGGGTGGTGGAGGAGGTTCTGACGGGATGGGTGGGCACCAACGAGGGATTATTCTTTCATGCCAAATAAAGATTCTCGTTTTTATTCCCATCGCCGGTTTTATTTGCATCTTCATAATCATGGCTGAAACGCTCCAGCAGACAGGGAGCTGTGAGAAGACGCTTCCTTTCTGTTTTAATAGAGCAGGAACATTCTCTGCAAGCCACAGCCTCAGAGTGAAGGGTCTGCTCTTCAGGTCAAGGCTTTACAAGCTGGAGAAAGCATTTAATTAGGCGCCTTGTTGTTGTTTTTGGTGGTTACGCATGTTACGGTGTTAGCATGTCTGCAGCTATAAAACTAAATGTTTAGGACTGATATTTAATCACTGATGCCAATAGTTTATGCACACAAACAGGACACACGTTCTCCTCCAGTGGTTTTTCAAACTTGTACATTAATGCTGATACACCCAAAGTGCAGTGTTAGCCTTTATACTGGAAGGAACCCAGATAATGCTGTGTGTCCTTTCTGCTGTAGTGAAAGCTTTGTACACTCTTTGTACATCTCTGTCAGTCACATGGATCAGTTTTCTAATGATCCTGAAGCAGTTCCCAAAGGTGACGGTGGAGACGGGATTATCTGATGCCACACTCCATCAGTCTGGTCCTCCATGGCCCAGAGGTGTGCTAGGGCTCACTGTCCTGTTTGTCAGCAAACTGTAACCCCCTGGTTCCCACCAGCCAATGGGACGGTACGCTGCTGCACGATGCTGGGGTGTATGTTATATTATATATTAAAGCCTAATAAGCATAATAATAGCATAGGCTTCACGGAGGTTGTTCTGAGAGCCGAAAGAAACATCTGTTAACATGGAATAACTATTCTGTAACCTCTGTATTTTGGCATAGATTCATCTTCTCGATTCTGGGAATCACATCGTTGTTGAAGGAATTTCTGGGATTGTTCTAATTGGTCTGGGAAAATTTGTATTTCCTAATTGTTCTGTAGCATGATTATGGCTACCGACTCCGGCTACCTGACTCTACAAGTTAAAAAAGAAAAATACAATACATAAATATAAATATGACAGAAAACTGTACCAATGAAGGAGAAACGGTACATACATACATCATCGGGTTTGGTTCCGTCTTGAGTTTGTGCAGAGAGTGAGAGACAAGCAGGCAGCAGGAGGAGTATTATTTTCTGGTGAGCACCTACTGTTTAGATACAGTAATATGCAACGTTGGCCCGTAGCAACAAAACAAGAATAAAGCTGTGTGGGCATGTAACAGTGCTAACACATGTTAATTATTGTGGAATACTGACGTCAAACATTAGACACGTTATGTATTTGAAGGGACTGTGGAGAAGAAGTACAGACTCACAACATTAGAACAAGAAAACGTCTCAGCAACACAAATAAAACAGCAGTAAAAGATGAGTCTCAGATGCACACAGACAAAACTATAGAGGCTAAATATTCACTGGCAAACAGGGGCAAAGCAGTGCTGCTCATCATCCTGCTCGCTGTGCTCAGATTTCTAACGTTTTCTGGTGTAGCATGTTACAGAACCAAAGCCAGTTTCCTCTCGGTGAGATTAAATGAAGATCATCAAAGCCAGGGTAATGTTTTCATAGTAGGATTCTCCATTTCTCCTGCTCTAATGGAATAACATTTAACTTGACTAAGCTGAAACAAAGGGCCCATGTATTGTGCTGTGAGCAACAGTGATGCAGAATGATTCTATAGGATGATGAAGCCTTTGTTGGTTTCTTGGTTCATTTTATTTTATTTGATTCTGGGGTCTCATTGTATTTACTGCTAAAACCAGGACGCCTTCAACCACAGGTCCTTTACTCTATGATGCCCCAGAAAAAACTGCTTCACAAAATGGCCAGAAAACATCCGATGCGACACTACTACAACATTTTCTCAAATAAAATGAACATCTACAGTACCTGGCAGAAATTCTGAAACCAATTGTGGTGAAGACTGTCAGACCACATGTTTGCACAGAATCTGCCGGGCGGCAAGGTGACACGTCTGCCACCGGATACTTAAATTATCGTTCTACAAACATGTTCAGGAGGTCACAGTCCTGCGTTCTGAAGCACACTTCCCCATTTAAATTTCAGAACGCCAGCTTCACAGAAAAAAGGCAGAGGGCCACTAGGACAGAGGATTAAGGCTGCTTCATGTTCAGGCTCCAGTTTGCAACATTCACTGCAACTGATCACAGCAAACAAATTTATATTTTGTAGTGTTTTAATTAAAGTCATGATTCATTTGTGTACTTTTCTACACTTGAAACTCTCTGGACTGGTGCTGTGCTGTAGGCAGCTAAACTTGTGGAACCTTGAATCCACCTTCTCTATAAACATAAGGCTTCAGACATACCTTCAAAGACACTGAGCCAAGAATTTGGAGAAAGCAATTAAGTGACATAATTAAGTGAAGAAATGGGTTTCCCTTTATCAGGCAAAATCGACTCTGGCTTCGTATTTGGTGATTACTGTACATGTCATTTTGCGTGAAAATCTCTCAAAATCTCCCACTGAGCTCCCTTTACCAGGCTGTAAGAGGCGTGTCAGAGGTAAAGTTGCTCCTAGAATAGCATTTAGTCCTTTCTTTTCACTTCTAGTCCAAAACAGTGTGCGTATATTCCCTGATGGCGAGTAGGGGATAAAGGTTTGTGTAATTTCCAGCTTATCCTACTTGACTTTCAAGAGGGATGGGTGTTAATGACGAAAAGAGCCTCCTTTGTAGTATTACTGTAAGACTTTGTCAATGAACCAAGAACCACATCTGCATGGTAAGAATGTAAAAGCAGTTGAACCTAGAGCTCAGCTGATTTCAGGAGGTGGTTGTGTCATGTCATCAGTATCTCAGCATCATACGATTAGTTACATTTCAACCTGGTTTGGGCCAATAAGGTTAAAGAATAATTAGAGGAAGCATAACTTGAGGATTGAAATTTAAATCTAAAAAAAAAAGTTTTATTTTATTTTTAGTATTATTAAATCAATACTAGCAGGTCCCACATCTGGACGTAACCTGTCTAATGTGAAACAGAGCCAGTACAGCATCTAGACAGTCCAATCCACGAACACAGACCTGTCATTACTGCTCACTAAAGGACTCAAACCCTAAGGAAGTCAGAAAGCCAACCATTGAATTAAAAAAAACACCCATCGACCCTAGTTCATAGAGAACACAGCTCTACTCCACAGCTTATTTCCCTAAACCTCATACCTCAAGAGGGTCAAAGTGAAAAGCTGAGATTCAGGCAAAAGGAGCAACATTTAGTTTGATATTTATAAAGTAGGTAATCAAACCAATACTAGTAATGCATTGGTTTCCATTAAACAAAGTATTCATATTTTATGAATATGAATGAAGCCAATCAGAATATGCTTGATAATACTATTAAGACTATTAATGTACCACAAGCCTTCTAGAACCTGTGGCGAATGGTTGAATGGTGAATAGACATGTGCTATTACATAATTAAGACAGAGCCTTTCTATTACTACAACATACTTATTCTGGAAACACTGAAATATTCAAGACGCATTGTAGTAAAAGGGATTTTATTGAAGCATGGCTCACACCCACATGTTTCAGCAGGAGTGCTGTTCAGGACATGGCACGTAGGTGTCAGCTGAGAACTCAGAGTGCTTTGGACTTTGCTTTTGTTTTTCCTCGTGTCTCGAACCCCGGAGCCCAAACAGCAACTTGGTTCACAAAGTTTGAAAGGATTGAAAGTCATCTGCAGGCAGAATAAAGGCTCCTGCTGATGTGACATTAACTGTGACAGGTGTTGCATTGCCTGCTCTTCCTGCATGCTTTTGTTTTCATGGCTTGGTTTCATCTCATTGCTGTTTGTGTGCTTAGTTACTGTACAGTAATCCACATCAGTTACTTTATCTTATCGACGTCTAAGACAGTCGAGTCCAGAATTTCAAGATAAGAGAGGGGTCCTCTGGTCCTGAAGCTGCTTATTTTAGGATTATTTCATGTAGTACAGAGGATGAACGTGTGCGAATGAGTGTGTGAGTTGCTAATCACTAATACTCTTGTGATGCCTTCGAACATGGTGCCAGTTTCTGGACATACACAATCTTAACACAAAGGGGCACGACCCTACAAATGTATAGCATAAGCAAGTCATTTTACAAGGAACACATCCCACAGGTTGAGCAGTGAAATAAGCTGTAGTGCTCATCATTACAGTATAAGCTCACAATGAGTGTGAAAAATGCCGCCTAGGGAAAATATTGCTTTTTATTTGAATGCATTTACGCAACAGCTTTTATGGGAATGATACCAACAGTATTTTTGTGAGGTTTGGATTTAACTAAGCTTGTCAAGCCTTCAGCGCTATGGCTACACAACTGGATGGATGCTAAGTTGGTCAAAATGTAGGAAGTATAACGATTGTAGTAGAATCAAATCAGAGCCTGATGGAGACTGTAATTTTCAGTTCCATTAACCAAAGCGGATGGTGATGTTCAGGTAGAGAGAAGCTTCCTGTGATCAACTGCTCCATGACACTTACAATAAGACCTTCTAAAAGCTTTTCTGTGCTGTGTGACCTGTCAAGGAGGAAGCAATGCAGCTAAATGCAAAGGTTTCACTGTCTGTCTGAATCAATTCTTAGGTCTGTTTGTATTCACTGTGCAAGTAGTTGTCCAAACCATCAGCTCCACCACTCGCCTTTATTTTTACATGTATATGTTACGACTCTGTATTTTATCCATTGTGATGCATGGTGTTTATCAGCGCACCACAGATTTTTTAATCCTAGTCAACCTCTTAACTTTACTGGTTAAACTCAGTGAAGTGAACACATGGATTAAAAATATGCACTTCTACATTTGCACAACTAAAACAGTACTCTATGGTCCTTCTAGTTTAGAAGTAGCCTTCAGCAGGAGAACGCAAACTTTAATGGAACGTCAAAAATTCCTTGGCCCACTGTCTCAACAGTAGCAGTGTAAAGCGTGCCCTGTTAGCCAAGAGGACGCTTTCATCAAGAACAGATTTACTGATACAGTACCATGCAGGTGTTCTGCTTCTCAACCCGACTACTTATGCACTGAACCACTGTGTCCTTCTCTAAGCATTTAATCCTGGCATGGTGGATCATCAGGGCATGCGGCTGCTTGTAAGGTTTGCAGGGGTTGTTACCTTTATCAGAGGCTTCAAGGAGGATTTGTTTTCACACGCTTCCTCATATGTGAGTGCTCACTCTTCTGGGGGATGCAGATTAGCCGCCAAGCTTGGCTGCAATTCAGTTTATAAGTATTTAGGTTCATCTAGCAAATATATATTGTAATAACAACAGTGACGCGCCACTGTGTGTTTGTAAATTTATGAAACAGTTGTTTGGCTTTCTATCCCATGGTGGCTGTTATGTAAATAGAATAGGGCCAGTCACAAAAACAATTCTGATACAAAAATTACTAGAGCTAAAACACAACCTTGTATAGTGATAGAGACAAAAGGGGAGATTAAGTGAATGCACAGGAACGTCTTGGTGCAGGTCACCTTAAATACTAATGATAACGTTAAATGGACATGAATACACACAAAAAAATGCACCTTGATATTTTAGAGTTCACTGTGATCTCCCACAACCGTCACATCGATCAATATCGCTGAGCGCTCTTCTTGATTTTGCATTCAGTGGATGCAATTAAAAACCTTAACACATGTACTGATCCTTTGTGGCTATAAGCAGAGAAGAATGAAAGCTGTTGAGGCTGCTGAGCAGCAAGACATGTACAGTATGGGAGAGGTGTTAATGAGCAAACTGCTCACAAGGCTAAAAGCAAGAAGTGACCTAGGGACCAAAAGTCATTTTGGAGCTGTCATGAGCAAACAGTAAAGCTTTACTGACTGAAACGCGTGGGGTTCGGAAACAAATTAAGGGAAGTATGTCTGACTCTTACGAAGGCTCAGTAAACAACTACAAAACCATCCACAGCTTGTTTCACTTTACTAAACGGTGTTTGCCAAAGACTGAATCCTGACACGTGCGTGGTAAATAAAGTATGATTAAAAAAATAAATAAGACCTTCATAAATAATAACTTTAATGTGATTTACAAACACTGCTACAGAAGCTGGGCCTTATACTGAATCCTAATAAAAGCTACAGTATGAAGACAAGGAGAAAAATCTTTGCCCAAACAGCAGGCTCATCAATCAAAGCACTAGTCTAAATTATTTAATATATCTATACAGAGAAATCCTGGAGCTGCACTGATGATTCATGACAGCACCAACAAACACAGTGTGTTTCTGAAACTGACAAATAACCTTAATTTGTACGTCACTAATAGCAGGGCTTTGTGTTTCCTTCTATACAGCTACTTCACATTATTTGCTCTGTGCAATACTTTGATGGTTCTGATGCACCTTTTAATGCAAAAACACCCATAGCCCCTCTAACAATGTACTGCACCACAAAAGGTGCTTAACAATAACTAAAAACAGCCAAAGGGCATATACGCACTCACACACATCCAGTCCCCATTAGCATTGCACACATTCTCTCAGTTTTCCTCACAGCAGGATGAGAGAGCACATACAAAGGTTTGAGCCAACAAGGGACTAATGGTGAGCCAAGACTTGTTTCTGAGAGAAAACTATGACAGGGTGAGAGGTCTGCAGGGAAAATCACGTCACGTAAGGACAGAAGAGGGCTTGGCCACTTATTCTTTTCCTGCACAATGGTAGCAAGGCAGGAATCAAAAGAATGGAAAAAGACAAAACCGTCCCGTGCTTTCAGAGGAAAATGTGCCTATTGTAATTAAAAATATTTGGCAATGTCATATTGTTTTTCAAAATTTCAGCTCAAGGTCAAAACAGAATGGTGATAGAAAAGGGAGGCCCTGGGCTGTAAGAGAGCATTGTGACATCATTTACCATCGTGCTCATTTATATTCCAGACTGGACAGGATAAAATCACATTCTGTGTGAAAAGGATAAACATTTCAACCCATTTTCTGCATCGAGGATGCTGGTAATATTTCATTTCACTCCAAGATTTAGCACCTGTCACCATGGATCAGAGTAAAACATCCACCATTTGTGAGATGTTGGGCTTCAAAAGAATTGACCTGCTGAGGTTCATATTCAGAAGAAAAACTTGATCCCACTGGAAAATCCTATAGTACAAGCCGTCCATTTGCAAATTCACCCTAATTAGTAAAGAACAGAAAAGCAGGTAAAGAAAGTCAGTGATAGACAATTTAGATTTAATACTGACAGTGAGCATCTCACAAAACCCAGTCGAAACTGTACTGGTGCCCGACAGGCCTGACACCGGGCCCCACACAAATTAACAGTTCTGAAGAGAGTCCAAATGGAAACCACAATCATTGTTCCAATGGAACTACTCTGAGCCGCCATTCAATCACCTTAACTCGCAGAGAGTGGAACTTAATCTGTGCTGTTGCAATAAAAGCTGAATCATTCTGTTCTTCACTATCAATTTTAATACGTTTATAAAGCTACCGAAGCGTAGAAGCAGAGGAGCCTCTAACAAGCACTACTCTGGTAAATTGAACATACTTACAAAACACTAGTGGAGTTATCAAAAGAAGCAGCAGCATCACTTCATCTCCTTTGAACAATATAGTAAATTATTGGACACAGAAAATCGAGTTTTGTCATTGAAACCTAAGCAAATCTGATGTTAACAATACTGTGATAATGTAGCTACAGCTGCAACGTGTAATGTAACAGTCATTTCTTTATCAGAAACTAATTATTTGCTTTGATTTTGACAACTTTGACCCATCAGATTATAGTTGTATTCAGGTACAAATCAAGTGTGAACAATATTTTAATCCAAGGTGTTATTATTTCGACCAAGCAGTGCAGAGGAGGCCTCATTAAACACAAATGCGTCATTTCTCATACTTTCCACAAGTCCTTGTCAAAAGAACGTCCCACAAATACAGCTGTGGCTTAATATCGCATGATTGATGTGAGAAGTAGAGCTTGAAGGTTTTGGCAAGTTAAGTGCCCCTGTGCCAAAAACCAAATAGGGTTTTAAAGTCCTCTTTCCATTTATCATCACTTGGCATCAATCTCTGTTCTATAGGTCAAGAGCTCAGCAGTAGCATCAGAAGTGCCCCTGAAACATCCACGTGTATAACGGACATCTGCTAACTGACAATGATCTGGATGAGAGGAGACAATGAGGGAAATTGACAGTTTCAGGCAAACTCAGAATTCAAAAGCACCGCAGGAGGCTTTCACTGGTTGTTGGCTTCCACCATTGTAACAAAATTCACAATAATTAGCTTTTGGGCAGATAAAAGAAACAGCAATTATCTGTTTGTCCTTATTAAAAGGAACAGCAATGTGAGAATGTTTTATCACCAAGGAACTAATTTTATGTGGTTAGTGTGATTTAATGATGCCTCCGATTATTACACACATCCACATCTAACATTTTTAACATTTTAACAAATGAAGCTAATGCTGGTCTGTTAAATTCTACCCAGCATTTCTACTACTTTTGCGAGTTCCTGACTCTACCAACGCTTCCACTTTGTGTTTCTCCACAGGTAAGCAGTAGGATGGTGTCTGGGGAGGCAGGGGGGCACAGCTACTTGGTGGCGTGCTGGCAGCCCATCCTGATCCTGATGCTGGGCACCGTCCTTTCAGGCTCCACCACTGGTTGTCCATCCCGATGCGACTGCAACGGACAAGAGCGTTCGGTCGTGTGCCACCGACGGAGGCTGGCGGCCCTTCCTGAGGGCATCCCCACCGAAACAAAGCAGCTAGATCTCAGCAAGAACCGTCTGAAAACTCTGGGGCCCGAAGAGTTCATTAATTACCCTCAGCTGGAAGAGCTGCAACTAAATGAAAACACTATCTCAAGCATCGAGCCTGGAGCTTTTAGCAACCTCATGAACCTACAAACTCTGGGTTTGCGCAACAACCAGCTGAAGCTCATTCAGCTGGGGGTGTTCACAGGCCTGACCAACCTCACCCAGCTGGACATTAGTGAGAACAGAATTGTCATTCTGCTAGACTATATGTTCCAGGAGCTATACAACCTGAGGGCTCTCGAGGTTGGTGACAACGACCTAGTATTCATCTCACCCCGATCGTTTCATGGCCTCAGCAATCTTGAAAGCCTCAGCATTGAGGGATGCAATCTGGCCGCGGTGCCCACTGATGCCCTTAGCCATCTGCATAACCTGTTGTCACTTCGATTGCGCTATCTCAACGTCACTGTCATAAGGGATTACTCTTTTAGGAGGCTGTATCGGCTCAGAGTGCTGGAGATGTCCCATATGCCTGCTTTGGATAACATGACCCCAAAATGCTTGTTTGGACTCAACCTCACATCGCTGTCAATCACAAACTGTAATCTTACTGTCATCCCCTACGAAGCCATCAGTCACCTGAGATATCTCCGGTTTTTGAATCTATCTTTCAATCCCATTCACACTATTGAAGGGAACCAACTGTTCAACCTGCAGAAGCTCCAAGCTTTTCATTTAGCTGGTGGGAGGTTAGCTGCCATTGAGCCCTATTCATTCCGAGGACTGAACCACCTCCGTGTACTCAATGTATCGAGCAATAGCTTAAGCACCTTAGAGGAGTCCGTCTTCCACTCGGTGGGAAACCTGGAGACCCTGGCGTTATATGACAACCCACTGGCCTGTGACTGCCGCTTGCTTTGGGTCTTCCGCCGGCGGTGGAGGCTTAACTTTAACAGACAACAGCCAACGTGTGCTTCACCTGAGGTTGTACAAGAAAAAGAGTTTAAGGATTTCCCAGACATTCTTCCTTCTAACTACTTTACCTGCCAGAAATCAAAGATCCTAGATTCGAAGGTTCCAGAGCGCCATGTAGATGAAGGAACTACAGTTCATTTCGCATGCCAAGCTGAGGGAGATCCTGTCCCTGTGATAATGTGGCTGTCCCCTAAGAAAGAATACATCACTACCAAAACTGCAGGGTCAAGACTTTCTGTGTCCCACGATGGCACGCTGGAGGTGCGTTACGCCCAAATCCAGGACAACGGCACCTACTTATGCATAGCAAGCAATGCAGCAGGCAACGACACCAAAGCTGCTCACCTTTTTGTGCATAGCTACTCCCCTAACTGGCCCCACCAGCCAAACAAGACATTTGCCTTCATTTCTAACCAGCCCAGCGACGAAGGCGCTAATGTGACCCGGGCCACAGTCCCATTTCCATTTGATGTAAAGACACTTATCATTGCAACCACCATGGGATTTATCTCTTTCCTTGGAGTTGTCCTCTTCTGTCTTGTAATATTATTCCTGTGGAGCAGGGGAAAAGACAATACTAAATCAAGTATAGAGGTTGAATATGTGCCACGTAAAGAGGAAACAGAGGAGGCCAGTCCAGCTGAGGAACCCATACAGTTCAACATGAAAATCATGTAAACCTCAAGAGCTCACACAGCAGTCGAGATGCATACGATCCTCGCTTCTGCCATGTACTCGGTTACTGAGCGATAGAAATTGCACAGCAGCAAACGCATCTTGACACTACAGTATACGTTAGACATTTTTTGTACTTCAGGGACTTAATCTTTAAAAACAAAATGTTGAATTTCAAACAATTTCTGTAAATTTATATTGGCAATACGCAGTCGGTATGTTAACATGCATTCAGTGGCCTGATTGTGGGACACGATCAAGTTATTCTTCTGAATAAACATGATACAAATAACTGTGCTGAAGGATGTCACCATCCTTAAGAAATCATTTTTATATCGGCACAGCTTTAGAGAAACAAACAGATTATTGAGATCTTATTGTAGATTTGTCTTTTACTTCTTGGGACCTACAGTACAAGCACAATAGTGTAATCCTATATTAGTACCCAGGTTCTGGGATCCGCAGATGAAAGCAGTTCCTCTTTCTTTTGCTACAACCCTATACTGAGAATCCTTTAAAGAAATAATTAGTAACCCGTTGAGAGTTGTAAGTACTTCCTTAATCTGGTAACGGCTAGAAGCGTGCATGTTAACACACTGATGACGACATAATCAGTCAGTCCCACAGTATGTGCTCCCTCTTGCCAGCAAAGTTTGTCATAAATGTATTGACATGTTCAGCTATACATATTTTTTCTGTACTTTATTCTTTCCTTGTACATTATGCTATTGCACAATAGTAATGCTGTTAATGGCTGTGGGTTTTGAGCATATACAATCTAAAGAGCAGATTAAATATTTGGTAAACATGTTGTGATGTAACTAAACCAAATGAGAGTATTATTGCTGAGTGTAAAAAAGTCCTTTTGAAAGTCATCTGATCAATTTATCATTAACTATAACAAAGCTGCTTTGTTTACCCATTTGGCAGTTCAATAAGCACGGCCAGTCTGTCCAAGTCCTCGGGTTATGTTTTCACTGATCCATCTGAAACTGTGAGACATTCTTCATTTGTTGCCTAAAGTAATCTACTTTCCAGCTTTCCGTTGTACAATACCCAACATTCATGTGTAAAATAGAGTTTAATGACTCATAAGGATTTTATGTTGTCTAATTAATTTCACAGACATCTCTGCTCTGATCTGCTCTGAAGATAATGTGTTCATCAACTCTTAATTGTTGGGCAGATGAAAATTCTATTAAAATGAATACCATTTTATACTACAGGGTGCTTATTTAATACTAATCTACTCTAAAAAGACATTTTTACTCATCTCCATGAGATGCAATTTCCTGTGCTGCAAGTAAAGTTCACAGATCACACTTACAGTAGACGGCACACAATGAAGTGCACATATAAATACTGATCCCACTGAAGCACGAGCCAATGTGTTCATAAAAAGCACCGTGCCTCCTGACCTGCTGAGGAAGTTAAGCATTCAGACTCCCAGGGATCTACCGGCATGTACATGTGCACTGCAAACCTAAATGTGAAAAAGAACATTATAATACTATATTCAACAATTTGTCAAGGTTACCTTGTTTTTTTACAGTATTTACTGTATGAGCCTTAGAGGTTCTCAAAGTTCTCAAGATGTTTGCGTGTATGTACGTAATACTGGAGAGTCTCTATTTAGAATAGCCTGGGATTCAACAACACAAAATAATCTGAGCACTACGTTAAGCTCATTAACTTTAACTGAGGCCATTTTCAAATGTTAGCAGTAATGATTGTTGGTAAATAGCTAGTTGTGGTGACAACATATGCTCAAACACATAAGCTTGTTAAACCGTCATTTTGACTCTGGGGATGTAAGATTACTGAAAGCCTGAAGGCATAAAGGATGGCTGCTCATGTCAGTATGCTAACAAGGCTGCTAATCACAAGCACATCAAAAGAAGAGCTTGCTTCCTTGGTGACAGGCCCATAAAATGATTCAGTCTTGTTAAATTAAATAAACAACACAGTGTGGCATTAGATGGTAATGGTATAGAGCTTATGGCAGTGATCACAGGAAGCAGAAGTCTTCACAGTCACTTCTACCTGAGAGCATGGAACAGCCTGGATGAGTCCTGTTGAGGCACAGAGGAGGGAAAAAGCCTCAGAGATTAATCTGTTCAAACGGCTGCTGTGAAACTGACTGCAGGAATAGTCTGAAAGAATTCAGGCAGAGTGCACGTAGGTTTTCACGACCACCAAAAGCAGTGACAGTAAACAACGAGACCAATACACAGTCACACTCTTCGCCAGGTAAATAAGCACACGCCTCTCTGAACCAAAATTATCATGAGATGACTTATCTGAATCAATTTAATCGCTTGGCGACACAAGCGGGACTGTCCTGGATGGTTTCCTTTAGTGGCACAGATAGTTTTTTCTGTTGTGGATTTCATGCTTCAACATGCCACTTAAGCATTTTGCATTGATTGACTAAATTGTGTCTTCAGCGATTTAAAGTTGGTTAAATCACGTTTAATTGTATAGAGCATTGATTTGCATACAGCCACACAGTGAAACTGCAGTCAGCTGCCTGAGAACATCTGGTAGAACAACACCTGTTTTTAGAGCGGACACATTTTCTCAGCTTGTCTATAAATTCTATACTTCATGTGTGAAAATCAAACATTGCCAGCTCAGGTGATTCTTCTGAGTTTGAAGATGCGGCCAGAGATTATGTTACATGAATAGTTTAGTTTTTGTGTAATGTCTAATTCATAGTGTTGTAAACACAGCAGAGACAGTGGGAGGCTCAGGTGGAGACATAATCTCAGGTTAGATGTTGCTGTGACTCAGTAGGTGACTTGGTAGAAGAATACATCTGATTTTCATGGAGTTATTGTTAGACAATCATTTATTAAAATTCAGGCTTTGTTTAGAAACATACAGATCACTGGTCAGAATTCTTCAACAAAATCCAACCTGGAAATCACAGACTACCAAAGCTGACACAGAACCATTGTTGCACATGTTATTTGTTTAGACACACAAGCTTTGGATGGATAAATCAGGACGATCTTCATAAATAAAACATGTTTGTTGGTGTATGTTATGATTTTTCAGGGCTAATTATCCTTTTTATCCCTGTCCTTTTGCCCTGAATGACTGAAAACTGTCCATCTACTGTGACCGATGAAATTTTCATTTCACTACTCCACTGCAGCTGTGCTGTAAACACAGCAGGCACTGGAAAATCTCCAGTAGCTTGTCTATAATAGTGTTTAAAAAGGTGGGATTTTTTTTATTCTTCAATTTCAAGCAAGTAAAACTTGCAGGCCACACGTTATAGAATTACAGCTATGCTCCAGCATCTTGAGGCAGGCAGCCACATAAAGCTGAGCCGAGTAATCACTGAAACTTTAAAATCGATTCTGTAGTGAAAACAGCATGAAGAAGCTGGGAGGAGAGACTGATATGGATGAATGATGTGTGATTACTTTATCAATAGAAAGCAACTCATTGGCAGAAAAAAATATGCAGACTTTAGCGGCGTCACAGCTCATAAAAGGCAAAACATCCCATTACTGTAGATGCAGAAAAGTACATAATATCTACAAAACAAATATGTTTGCCTTCATTAAGCCAAGTATAAATAATGACTTACTGTAATTTGTCAAGAGACTTATTTTAACACAAGAAGGGATGCTTGTGAATACTGAGACTATAGCTTGTAGCAGGCGTTCGATTAATGACGAGCTAGAAACAGTTCAGAAGACCAAAAAAATACAGCTTTTATTCAAATGTGTAAATTATGGACCCCTAAGACCTGGGCAACACCCGCAGCCTTAAGATCAATTTAAGAGTCAATACAGTGCCTCAGAAACTGATAAACAGGCCGAGTGTTTCAAAGTCAAATTTAACTAACACTGATCGGTTAAGATCATTACGCACTGTGGTCAAGCCAGAGCTGGTAAATCTATCTGCCAAGACTGAAGAATCAAAAGGAGAAATGATTAGTTATTACTTATGCTACAAATGGTTTAGCAACCAAACCAACATAAACAAACATCAGAGATGTGAAGGAGGAAACCGTTATGTTCACTGCACAGACAAACTCAGCTTCACTAAACCCTGGCAAATAGGACAAAGACACATTACGGCATCTTCTTCTGTACAACAGCAATCCTTAACTGGTGAACAGACCCAGAGGCAGATTCTGGCATCGTATTATGTGCATCAGCGTGCTTTTTATGAAATAAGTAAATAAGCTCTTCTGCAGAGACACACTGAAGTACCTAAGGTGGCTGGGTTATGTGAGTTGAGGATCCAAACTATATGATAATAGATTAGAACCACAGCAGACAGCTTTCCTGTCCCTGAAAACGTGTAGAAAAAAATAGAAAGATTCAAACCCTTTAGCTTCAGTTTGAGCACAAACAGAATATTTTGTTTACAGTTGGTAAAGTTCACTTTTCTGCCAACCCACAAAAATTGATCTATAATTACAATGCAAAGAGATGTAAAATGTATAATGAAAAAATCCAAAGTGTATTTACTCAAGTATTGAGACTCTTAATACATTTCATTGTAGAATACCTTTGGCAACAATTACAGTGTTGGCTCTTCTTTGTCAAGCCTCTACATGCTTTGCACACCTGGATTAGAGCAGTTTATCCCATTCTTCCCCACAGATCCTCTCAAGCTCTGTAAAATTGGATAGAAAGTGTTTGTGAGCTGCCATCTTCAAGTCTCTCCACACATGTTTTGAGGGGTTTAAGTCTGGGCATTGGCTGGACCACTCAAGGACAGAAAATCCACTGCAGTGCTGTCTGAAAGGTGATCCGTTGTCCCAGCCACTGATCGTTTGCTCTCTAGGCCAGTTTGTCTCCATGACCATAACTCACCTCTGGCAATGTGTCCCCTTGGCGACACCTTTAACCAGGTGATGATCAGCGCCTGGTGTTTGTCAAATGCAGTGCTCCAAGTTATGGCTAGAGGGACACAGGTACAGACTTATCTGAGCAAAACATTTTCCTCATCATCCTCCTAAGCTCTAAGATGGGAGTCGTGTGCACTGACATTACTCTAAGTGGTTTCCAAAAAGGCTACTCCACCAGAAGCAATTCATCTTAAATATTTCAGCATTATTAAAGGCAAAATGATGGAAGTAACTGGAAGCTCCACTGAGATAGAAAAGCTTTTGTGGAGACACAGGTACAGGGCAGAAGTCTGGTAATATATTCAGAAAACAAGAGAGACGTTTCAGTCTCAGATCAGTTCTTTTCTGTCAGAAGAAACCATGACCTTGTTACAAACCCTAAAAATGGAGAATGGAGTCACACTATTGTAATGTTTCATTTCTGAGAATCTATCCGACAGGAAGTGGACGTGCGCCTATGGTTAAGGCTTAAATTGATGCAGCAGTGGTTCCCCAATAAGCTGTACGAAGATGAACTATTTGATTGTATTTACACATCAGTGCCTGCCGAGTTTGGCCAACCCCATTATATCCTCATACCATGTATATATACACTACATGGTTCATACCCAGAAGGTCCTGACTCTCTACTAACACATGGATAAAGTCTGTTTAGCCACCAACATCGACAGCAGCACATTTCATTTTGACATGTCATCTGTTACACATATAGCATGAATATTAACTAGCGACAGCAGATCTGTAAGATATTTTTACCAGCAATGACATTAACAAAGGCATGTTGAATAATTTTGCTGCTTTGACAATTTTATACACTAAACATTTCATTCAGCTGAAGCTGGAATTGTTCTGAAACATTATGTTACACAGCTGGACTCTAGATAAAATGCACAGTATCCTGGAGACATCCACTGTTGGCTCATTAACTTAGGTAAGGCTGTCAAACCTATGCAAAACGCTTTCACCTGGAAGCCCACATGGTAATTTTGACTTTTGAAAAAGCCACAACTCCATGCTACATGATTTTTAGTTTTGTAGTTCAGTTTTTCATCTTTTGTCATGCATTTGATAGATCAATAGGTAAAAGGGTCCATCTTTCATCCATCTTTTCTAAGTTGGAAAAGTGGAGTTAAAAAAAAAGGTTACAAAAGATTCAGATTTTTGACTATTCTTCATTGACTTATTCAGTATTTAGTTAACCAAGAAAGATAAACCAAAGTACTTGGGACTGCCATCAGATTAAGACTGCAGTATGACGACTCTTCTACAAAGTCTGATTAATGTGTTTAATTTTAATGCAGGGGTAAAAATGTAACAAACTCTTTTTGTTGGAGGAAACAAAACTTAAACCAAAATGATGAAAATAAGGTCAAAAACACTTTTAGACCGGCCAAATAACTGAATCAGCAGAAAAACTTAACTCTATTTTCAGATTTAAATTTCTGCTCAGGCTGTTTGCTTCTGGATTAATAGATAGCCACACATAAATCCACTGGATGCAGGAAGCCAGGAAACAAAAATCAGGCCTAGAAGAAGCAGTGTGTGGGTGTTTGAGGAGGCTGGTTTGCATGTGGGCTAGTTTGATAAGAGATGGAAATGGAAATCTCCAATTACTTTCCTTTCACACCTCTTTATTGTTACAGCTAAATGCTTTGGCATTCGAGTAAGATTACTGCAAAAGATTACAAAAAAATATCTTACCACATCAACAGATGGAGCTGTTTTTGTAGTACTTTGTAAAACATTTCAGAAACACCACCAAATTAGCCAAGATGTGACAAAAGACAGCAGGGACAGTAGCCCTCACCATTTAACACTGCTACACATGGACCATTATGCTCATTTGTACATTTGTGTTGTCATACATAAAGAGGTGTGTACATATTTCTTTAACCACCATTTCCAAACAAATCTAATCTCTACAGTAACTACATTAAGAAACCAAAGATTTGGTAGAATGTGCTATGGATAAAAGCCAATCAACTGTTTATTGGTACAAAAGGAACTCTCCAGCACATGGACAATAAACAGAGGCGTAAAGCCCATACTGTGAAGACAATCTAGAGAAACCAGGACGCTGGTGTGAGGCAAGCAAAGGGTCAGAGGTCATAGACAACAGGATTATAAACTATACGAAAACAATATATACCACTCCCAGCAAAAAACCCACGTCAGCCAGAAAAATAAAGTGAGGGCAAATGCAAATTAGGTGTCTAAAGTTATTCTGTGGGCTTTTTGTGTTTGCATCAACAGAACTTCATGTCTACAGTGTAAGAAACTAAAATTTTATTTACTTTTATTGATTAAAAAAATGTTATACAATTTGTGATTGTAGTGCCAGAAGTGACATTAAGATATTCAATCCTCAGTCCAAGAGTCCACATATCATGATCTGTACTAAAAGTGCAGAACCAAAGCTTTAAAAGCTCCAGTTATCAGGCAGCTGCATTTTAGGAGCTTTTGGAAAGATGAGCACGTTGACCTAACTGACAACAACAAAGACAACTGTCTTTGTGGCCATCTCTCAATGACAGTGATGAAATTCATTAATCATTAGCAGCCAGTGGGCACATGACCACTCAAACACCAGCTGTGGAGACTGATGGACTGAACCACAGTGGTTTCATCAGCTACTGTCGTCACACATTTATATGAGGATTACTGAGTTACACAAACACAGAACGGCAATATAAAAAGACAATTATTGTTATTTTGTATTTGTTCACCTACTGTTCCATCTCTCTTCTGTGACATGCCTACATAGGGTTTCATGCCATCCTTCATTTGCCCTTGGCACGTGCAGAAATCTAGCACAATTTATCAAGCAAGAGGCCAATTTCAGTGCAGCAGAGCAGGGCCCAATGGGGAGCGAAGACTTAAAATGGAGCTAGCATGGCCTCAAGCAAGCCTCATACTGTAAATGAGCACAATGAGAAATGATTAAATCTACACATCTACGTCAGAAATAATGTTCCTCAAATGGTTTATTCACTAGAAAAGACAAAAATGGGTTTGTATGCTGTCTGTTGTGACGTCTGAGGAAAGCAATGAGTGAAAATGCATTCTGGGTAAGTGCCTCATTCCCTTCTTTTAAAACCAATGAACAAGTGCAAGTTATAGAACCAACTACGTACAATAGCCATCGTAACAACTATCCTTCATCAACACTACAGCAAAAACACATGTTTTCCCTTTGAAAACAGGGCAGTGGTCTTTTTCTATTCAAACACCACAAAACCACAAAAAATAAAAACTGGAACAAGGCATTAAATCCCCAGTGACAATGCTGTCTGTAGTCAGTTTGGTGTAACAGACCTGTGTCGAGGTTGGTAACAACTTAACAAGCATCAAGCTTCTCTCCAGATGTGAGATCAAAAAACAGCTGGTGTTGAATATGGAACCACCTTGACATAATAGTGTTTTTGAGAGGGAACATCTGTCAAACTGCCCTAACACTAATCCACTTCTGAATGAAACAACCTTGGCAACAGCCCACAGTGCTGCTATAGGATTAAAAATGCTTAGAAAAAAAACGTCCTGCTCATAAATAGGCCATAGTTGGGTTGGAAAGTTATTTGCAACGTCTTATAAATCCCTGGGCTTTCTATTATTAACTAGTTAACCAGATCAAGTGAATGAATGTTCCATCATTAACGGCTTCCTGAAGCTGCCAAGATGTCCAGAAGTCTGAAGGTTAAGGGCGTACATGAATTACTGCTCAGGAGAAAAATCTGCACAGGTGCTTCCCAGTGTCTAAAATGTTACTGTATGGCTGCAGCACCTATTAAATATACTATTTACTATTATTACTATTAAATATGTGTATACATACAGTATACAGAACTAAACCATCCATCCATTTTCCAAGCTGCTTATTCCCATATGTGGGGTCGCGGGGGTGCTGGAGCCTAACCCAGCTGGCTATGGGCGAGAGGCAGGGTACACCCTGGACGGGTCGCCAGTCCATCACAGGGCAACACAGAGACAGACAACCATTCACACACAAACCTACGGGCAATGGAGAGAGGCCAATCAACCTAATGCACGTCTTTGGACTGTGGGAGGAAGCCGGAGAACCCGGAGAGAACCCACGCAAACACGGGGAGAACGTGAAAACTCCACACAGAAAGGCACCAGGGCCGCCTCCGGGAATCAAACCCAGAACCTTCTTGCCCCAGAACTGAACCTTGACACCAAAATGGTACAGCTGTTAATATGTGAGGTGGAAATGTAAGAACATGTTCACTAGGTCATCAGTGTAAACCAAGCAGTCTATACCCCTGCTGGAGGTTTAATAGTCCTACTCTGTTTGCAGAAAGCAAGCTGACCAAGGGGACGCATCAGATATGAGGATCAGTGGCTCTGCTGTGTGTCTTCTGATGAATCTTGCAGCTCAGGATCTAATGTAAAATCTAACATGAGGTCAGTGAATACATTTAAAATGCCCAATGAATAAAAGTGCTCTTTTTACTCTTGCTGAGTTTAACCAGCTGTCTGTGGTGAACAACATGCCGTACAGAAGTCCTGCCATTTTCTCAACAAAAGAATGTCTCAATAGCTCACTGAATACCCCATTATTACCAATGCTGAATATCCATCTCACTGGGAAAACTAATTAGACAGAGCACTGCTAATGCACTTACAATGATTACATCATTATGAGACAGAACAGGGTCTTAACTTCCACACCCTTATAAGGTATACAGTACATTTAATTAATAGTTAATTTGTTCAAGTGCTAATTAAAAATCACACAAATACTGCAATAAATGAATTAAGGGGCAGCACTTACTCTCTTGTATGGATAGTCAACATTCAGCAACCAACCAATTTATCCTCATCTGTAGAAATGATCACTTCAAGATACAGTAGTCGTACAACTGCCTGTCAGTCAAGCAACGTAACAACATACAGTATTGCACATACGTGAACAAGTACATAACAATTTGTTCATAAATACAGTAATAAAATCCTCCTTAAATATTCTGTTAGATGCAAACTGTTTGCAGCTCTACTTACTGTACCATTGT
This sequence comes from Betta splendens, assembly GCF_900634795.4. Classification (NCBI taxonomy): domain Eukaryota; kingdom Metazoa; phylum Chordata; class Actinopteri; order Anabantiformes; family Osphronemidae; genus Betta; species Betta splendens. The sequence goes on along the minus strand of NC_040883.2, from coordinate 1,469,903 downwards.
TTCCGACGTGACATCAGTGAGTTGCTTTGCCTGGATATCCCTTTGCCGTTAGCTGGTGGTACCAACAGTGGCCTTGCCATCTGTATGTGTTTTTGCTTAGGGTGCTGCTGCAGTCCATCACCAAATGTCACATACTGTAAAAGTCATATCCACCTCAGCGCACAAAGTCTGCAATTATCCAAAGCTCTGGAACGCCTATTGCCTTCATCAAATGTGGAAAGGTAGATTTGACACGCGTGCTGTTCAAAGCGAGCTGTATAAATGTTGTGACATCTTCGTTACTGAATACAATTTTTGTAACAAAAGCTGATCCTTCAAATGATAAATGCAGTAACAATGTTGAGACATTCAATTACTGCTGAACTAACCTGAGTCATAATGTAAGTGACTAAAAGTTTTCTTATGGGGAACAGTGTGTACAGATGCAGGACACTCATTTCAGATTTTAGCCCAGAGACCTTCAGTCTTCTCTCATAAAAATGTGTCCAGGTTATACAGAGCATGAAGTCATAAATAAGAAACACACATCAGTTTATAACAACAGATATCAAACCTACTTCCAAAACACAACACGCAGTCAGCTTTTACTAAAGGCAGCCTGGGTAGAAAAATATCACCTTCTGAAAAATATGAATTTCTCAATTATGAACGACAAATCACATGAAAAAGACACTACACTTTGTGTGTTACAGTGAAGTGAATGAGTTAAAATAATCATTTACATATATGTGTAAATATATACCCAGTATGTTATTATAAAATAACAAAACTATAAACGATCCAGCAGTAAACTAACTAGGTTCACTTGTGTCACCTCAGAACAGGCTGAGAATTACAGTATTTACTACACTGATACAATAACACCATCACAATCCTTTGTAACTGAATTGGAAAGGAGTCAATTACACAGTTATTCAAACATTTCCTTTCACTGCATATAACCTGGTTGAGACATCTGCAGAGGTGCACTCATTTGCCAACCAATTTCATCTACAGAAGATCACACTATGAAGTTGTTTAATCCTGTGATCAGGTCCAAATGCCTCTTTCTTACAGTCCAGCATTATGTATCCCCAGTCATTAGCAGCACTGTGCAGAGGAACAATGCAGAAGCCGCCGTAAATGCAATCGCTCTAATGAATTTGTCCTGTTTTTGCTAAGATAAAAGCGGAATCACTCCAGGGAAAATGCTAAACAGGCTCTGCGTAAGCCTCCAGCATAGCATCAGCTTGAAATCTAAGCATTGCTCATTTCGTCACAACACGGCAGTAGATCATAATCTCTTGAACCTACACTTGATGTGAGCTACAGCCCACCTACATGTGACTGCCACGGCTTATTGTACTTATTATTTCACACATTTCTCTCCCATCCATCCATCCATTTTCTGAACCGCTTACTCCCTAGTGCGGGGTCACGGGGGTGCTGGAGCCTATCCCAGCTGGCTACGGGCGAGAGGCAGGGTACACCCTGGACAGGTCGCCAGTCCATCGCAGGGCACATTTCTCTCCCTCGATATGCTATTCATTGCACAATATTGTTTAAAAGAGAAGCTGTCTGTTTACCCTTTCTTCATTACTGTGCTTTTAATTATCTGGACGAGACTAACATTTCATCATGTTTCTGCATAACAGTCATAAATAATTTTTATGTCTTACACTTGACTACACAACATGCAGATGAGTTATACAGCATACACATACAGGAGGCAGATATCTATACCTAAATATTTTCACATCATCTATGAAATATTCACCATATACACCAAATCTAACCTGCAGTCGTTCACAGAAACTCAAGCGACATTTTCTAAAATAAACCTCAGCGAAATAATGTAACGTCCACACACACATACTGTAATGCCGCTTTAAACTTAAACTGACTGAATTATGCATTTGTCTTTGCTGCCAACCCTATTTTTTATGTAAAAAAGAAAAACTATTCGATGCCAACTCTATGATTCAATTACAGTACAACAGAATTCATAATCTCTAGATAACAACGTAGCACTCAGGGAGCATCGCAATGTTCCTGAAATTGCATGGTTTCATGATTTTCGGATGAAAATATAGGGACTTGGCAGAATGAGCTCAGTCTCCTGAAAATAGGTTGGACTGTATTTCAAGCCACATTACACCACTGCCTGGCTGTCAGGCAGGAGGGGGATGTCTTTGGTTACTTTGGGCTTGTCCCCGTCTGGGTTTTCATCTCATATGGTACATCATCTTCACATCTCATTTGATGGCACTCAGAACACTGAAGTCCCCTCACATGATGAGCAGTGCAATCTGTGTGTGTGCAGTAAAATACTCACATATAGGTACAGTCATGAGACACGCTGTCACTCTGGATTTAGCTGATGAAGCGCAGTGCACAGCTGAAGGTAGAGAAAGAATAGACGTGGTCGATGTCTGTGAAGGTTCTCGTTCATCCAGGTCATGTTTATCCCAAAGGTCTATCCCTTTTAGATGGAACGCGACACCTACAGTAAGGAAAAGATATGACCATCAGCTATTAATAAAGAGGCAATTTCTCTTGCTTTTTTTTTCCATCATTAAATTCTTTGTGTCAGTAACATAATACCATAATACTATATTTAGTTTGTACTGTGAACTCAGCTATCAAAACACTAATTAGCTGTTGGCCTTTTCCTTGGCATAGTGTACAGTGATAGCCACAAATGTCTATCCCGCTTGGCAACTTGGTGATTCCTTGAACTTTCCTTTGTCACACGCTTCCGCTGAAGGTTTCATGAAGTCCAAGGGGACAGGACACATCTCTGGTTCTGTCCTGGGACTGTATGAGCGCAGCCAGCCACTAGCCATTAGCTTAGAAAACCTGTTTTTTCACCACTAACTGGTCTCTTGTCTCAAAATATTACATATGAAATTGCACTTGCTCCGTCTCCGCTTCCTTCAGATCCCTGATATGAGATAATGAATGAGCAGCGGGCAGGAGCCACTGCTGTGAGCTTTGAACTGACTTTACCCCAAGAAACTTGTTTGCAGGATACTCTAAATTTGCTGCAGATCGCGAGCACAGACTCTGATTTTATGGGATGAAGCCATTCCCCTGTCATCATCAACACATGTCTCCTGCATGTTTCAAACTAATGAGGCTCTGCAGGTCATGAAGCCAAACCAATATCAAATCACGCATGTTATGAAGTCTCTCCTCCATCTTGGCCTAACACTTAACGTTTGCTTATTTTTACATGCATTTTGTACATTGCTTTTGCAGCTAATCATTTAGCTCACAAACATCGCATTTCGTCCAAGTGATGGTTTGAAGCAGAACACTTCTTCATAAACAATGTGCATCAGATGACCACAGATTCATGGGTACAAGCGCCAGAAGCTGAGCTGCAAAGATAAGGTAATTATGATATGAAAGCAGACGTCCTGCTCTGAGGTAAAGCATTAGTCCAGCTGAATTACAATGAATCTACAGCGTGTGACAAAAGCCAATATTACAAGAAAATAAGGCCATTGGCTGAAAGCAGGCCAACAATGCGGCTCAGATGAGACAAAGGTTTTAGCAGAACATATGATGGCGGTGGATGAAACATTCACACATCAATAAGCCCTTTTTATTACCAACATCAAAACCACTTAGAAACAAAGCAACTACTGGAAGAATGGACTCCTGATTAGCACCACTAGCTAGCGACGTTAGCACAGTGGGAGAGATTAGCAGTCAGTAAAAATGAACTGAAACTAAACACACAGCTCACAAAATACTAAAATATTAGCTAGCAAATTAGCGTAAACGCTGGACTCACACGGAAGTAGTGACGCAGCAGGAAGAGTCAGTGGCGCCAACAACCGCCAAACACTAATAAATAAATAAATGAAACGGCAACACAGAGGAAGAAACTTCAAGTCAGTTCTCAACATGTCTGGGTCTAATCATACACACGAAAATGAGCAGAAGAAGCGTGACGGAGGACGGGGTCGGTGACTCCCAGCGAGCAGCAGGTGTTTTACGGTTCTAAACGGGCGTTTCCCTCACGTTCAACAGTCTGACGCCACGTGCTCCTGTCACGCGCGAGTCCAGTAGGTGGCGGTAAAGACGCAGCTGACGACGGGTAAACGTTAGTAATGTGTGTTACGCAGAAAAGCTTTCTTGGATAACCTTAGCGTAAAAGCAAGTAATAAATACCGTTTGTCCTTTTGAAACCCCTTCTAGTAAAGTAAAGTAGAAGGATTTAAAGCTGCCAATGGCAGTGTAGATGCCGGCGGAGGCGGAGCCGCGGCCGCTACCATGTGTTCCACTCTGGTTCATAGTCACAGGTAATTTCGCATCTTTGGTTTGGTGTGCGGGTAAATGCATGCGACTAACCCTTGAGCGTGTGTTTATCTGGTAATGTCTTTGTGGCCGCGTGGTGGATTGAGACTATTGAACCTATAAGCGTTGTGTTTCAGGGGCTGCTGTTGCTCAGCCTTTGATCATTAGCTCTAATCCCACAATGCCTTGCAAAGCAATTCGCTCATGTCCAATTGAAGATGAATGGAGGTCAGACTTCTCATAACGCCACCTCAGTGGGTGTGGGCACAGTCACTACATAATGGAGACATTTACTACATGAATGTGGGGGAAATTGGAATGACTTACACCCAGCAAGCAAATTTCATTTCACACTGAGCGGTGCTGTGTATTTCCTAACAGACGGGGAAAAATAGAAAAGGGAACTTGAAAGATCTGTAATGTGACTTGAATGGTAAGCGACAGACCTACAGTAAATGGGTTGGCTTGGAAAAAGCCTTAAATGTTGGAAGTGTATTGGTAGTAACATGCTTTATGAAGGAGAGCAGTCAGGAAGAATAACACCAATGGAAATTCTTACCCTTCACCCACAAAAAGAAAATTGTGCACACATTTTAATTTCCATTTCCTGACCTTTTCAAGTCAAGGCAAGCCACTTCCAAAGGGAACAGTGAATAGTTCCTTAAATAGTCGGAGACAGCTGACAAAAGAACACGGCTGCCTTTAATCCTCATCAAATCCTGCACAGTGAGTTGGGTAAATGTTAACGTATCAGCCTTCATTATGTGGACATAATGGCATCTTTCTAAGGACACGGCAAGTTTGCAAATTAGGGACGTCTTCTGCACTGATTAGTGCGATACATTCACCAAACGGAGGCACTTGGGCAAACACGTATTTGGTGAACTGTTAATGTTTCATGCTTCGCATTCTGCAGAGCCACAAAGACGTCACAGTCCTGAAATGACGGTAAATTTGGCTTAAGATTCAATCATGAATGCTCAGTTTAGCATAACATCATCATCATCATCATCATCCTATTGTTGTGTTTAGTACAGCACACACACAAGCAGTGACTCCAAATCTATAAAGCACAAAGTAGCACATCCTTTAAATGTTTGAATCCCACTTTCCATTTAACATTAAATCGTTTGATATTTCTCAAATCGTCAGTTAAAGGTTAAGTTATTGTTTCTTTGTGTCTTTGTGGTGATGAAACAATCTAGCATCTAGATTTAATTTGACTCCTCCTACACTTTGCTTGTTGCTTTCCCACAGGTTTGTGTTCCATATGTGCTGTGGCCTCTGTTGGATATGAAGCTTTACTGCATTAAAGGGAACACACTGATGTGTTGAGAGAAGCTGGACTCATGAGCCTCCTCAAACTTGCTTGTCCTCAAACGCGTGGTTTTAAATAAGTAACAGAAACACGAGTACTTCCATTAAAAGTGAAGACAGCGGCTCCTCTGCTGCTTCTCACTTAATTATATCACATCCTTGAGCTTGAGCTCCGCCACCTGACTTCCCTTTGTCTCGAGTGTTTCAGGAGGCATTAAGCTGAGTGATGTCACAGGAAGACGAGGCACAGGTGTTGGTTTGAGAAGAACCTCCAATTATTTGGACTGTGACCCACATACATTTGATCCAATTAGTTTAGCAGTTTGCACTAAAGAGATGTGACTGAAACCAATGTGAGTCTGCGCTGTTTCAGCCGGATTCCTGTTGTGTTGCTGTAGTTTGTGCCTATAGCCAGCTCGTACAAACAATCGCTGCGGATGCCTGTTTCCTGTCTGCTCTCCTTAAGACGTCCTCGCTTCATCTTTTCGCTCTATTTTACACCATTCATTATACATCACTCCCGCGTTTCTTTGTTGTCATCCTGCTTCTCGTCTTGCGCTCTGCCTCCTGCAGTTGCTCCAGTCAGGACGGTGTTGTGTGATGTCAGGAGAGGCAGGATGTGAAGGGACTACGTCTGTTGTCTCGCTCGAGACATGACAAAAGCCCACACAATGCACATCTCGCAGTGCTGAGCAGTGCGTTGACTGGCTCGCGCTGGGCTGAGGCCCAGAGTCTTACAAATGGCTCTGCCAAGCAGTTCAGGCATTGTTTCCTCCTTTTCTGCACAATGGAATGAAATCTGTGTCACGCTGAGTGCAAACATGAGGCCTGCAAACACATTTTAGGACATATATCTAATTGTTGTGACGGTGCTCGCCGCATCCTCCACGTCTACACATCTGTCATTTGCCTGAAAAGCATCTTGACCTTTTGTTGGAAAAGCCAAAGTCATTGTTATTGTGAGAAAATGACATATAATTTCCACCCAGAAACATGCTGTGTGCTGCTGTTTACATCTTCCTCCTCCTGAACCCTGACACGCGCTGTAATGTTGGCAGAGTCGGCTCATCAAACACTGGGCCTCTCCTGCATCTGCACTAACGTGTATTAAAGCAATTGATTCCAGGCACATGTGCAGTAGGACTCGATGATGTCATTCCTAAAGCGCTGACAGTGTCTGTGCTGATCCGCAGGTTTGACCTGAACCTGAACTCCAGCGCGTCCCTGCTCTGGTGCTCACGTGATCACGTGTTCTTGTTGTGGAGCTGTGGAGGAATCAGCCGTGAGCCGTGACAGACGCAGCTCCATCACCTCTGCTCTGGAGTTCGGTACAGGTGTTTGTGCAGCCTCAAACAGCCACGCTGACACAGCAGCCATGTTCCACGGTCGCTGGTCGCTCACACCTGCCCGAGTTCAAAGCGCGTGTGCTGCTTCTGAGTAAACAGTCCAGCACACAGGAGGAGGATGCACAGGCGGCCGGGGCTGCACTTGCAGCTAATGATGTGTGAGCTGCTAGCACGCGGAGCCTGACAGGCCGAACGCTGAGACGAGCCAGTCTGCAGCCGATCGCTGGCTTCAGGAACAGGTCGTCCAGTGAATTCACACGCGTGGTTACTTGTCCAGTGGCTCTTTCTGGGGACCCCCTGCTGTGCACTTGTTCGTGTTTAGGCTCTGAGCAGCTCACTTAGAAGCTACTTCAGATACAGAGCATTGCATCATGCTGGAAAGCTGGCGATGATCGCATTAGCTGTGTCTTTTAAAGACACAGACTGAAGCTTTAATGTCATCCTGATCTGATTAATGTGGACTGCTCCCCAGTACGCAGGTAATGTGACACGGCCAGTCCTGATAATAACTGCTGCTGATGTTTGATTTGAGTGGAATATTTGAGCGAGCGCTTTAAACGCCTGAACTGATGCGCTCCTACATCTTGTGTAGTTTTCCTGCTGCCGCCTTCAGAACATGAGCCTGTTTGTGACCTGTATTCCCCAGACAGTTCTTTAATTGGCTATGAATCACCGTGAAGCAGTGGCATCAGACCAGTTGGAGCTATTACGTAACTGTTTAGATTGTTACTCTGATAAATGCAGTAGACACATTATTTACCTACACTTGGCAGCAGCCAGTGGGTTTGTCAAGTGGACCTGAATGAAAGTATGAACAGTAACGGACCATTGTTCCTCTAGTGTGATGAAGTTCTGCTATTTATCTGCCAGCTGTTCATTTTTACCAATATTTCTGCTCATTTTGCATCAGTTTGAGACCCAGACTAAAAATAGTGGGTGGTACTGTATCCGCTATCGTTACAGCAGGGAGCAGCTTGACAACACTGTCGATCAGCGATGACAGAAGAAACGACTTTTAGCTCCTCGAGTCATTGTTCTCACATTAAAGACGCCTTTTTAAGCGACAGCTATCAATTCTGCTGGTTTTGCATATTTTACAGGAATAATCCTGCACCTGTCAGCGAGGCAGAAATAACACCAGCAGCTGTTTGATGCGCGCTGCGTGATGTTGGGTTCGATGGGTGGGGTTTAAACTCCTCACTGGTGCGTGTGTTACATTCTGTTTACTGATGATCAATGTGTTTTCAAAGTATTTATTGAAATCTGAGCCGTAATGCAATAAATGCTGCATGCGTAGCAGTTTAATACCATTTTAGTTTTTCATTCATAACAGTAAATATGTTCTGGCGTGGTTCAGACCTGTTCTGTACATTGTTTAAATTCAACCCCCTGCAGTACGTGCAGTCTTACACTTTAGCAATGTGCTCCCACGGCCTCCGTCTCCCTCCTGACAGTGTCATAAATAGCGTCTGGCCTCTCAGCAGGCCACACAACACGGCAGCGTGGGGAGCACAAGCACCCGAGGACACCACTGCAGCAATTACACTTAACTCTTGGTGTGTGAGTGACAAGGAGACTGATTCAGAAATAACCTGTAGCACAGAGTAGTGTTAAGTGCTCAGATCTTGGCCGGAGGCTGCTATTTTGCAGCTGGGCCGACAACAAACAGGTTGACGGAGACTTTTGAGCAGAAACGGCTGCAGAACAAATGCCAGGATCTGCTTCCCAACGTCTCCATCTGCAACGTCCCAAAGTGAAAGACGAGATGGACGCACGTCCACGAGTCCAAATGAGCCAAATCCCGGCCCACAGGATCTGATGTCATCGTGACCCTGCACAGACCTCAGGGCTCTGTCTTTGTGATGCTCCCTCGTTTGCTCCGTGCCTGATTTCCCCTCTTCTGTGTTTCAGCGTCACGTGACACTAACTGTCGCTGGTCAGACTGTGCATGAATGAAGCTTCCAGCCAGTTTGAACTTGACTGGGAATCACAGCCGTCCGTGGTCCTGGCTGTGATAGTAGAGCTAATAATGCCCAGCTGTGCAGGACAGAACACTGACCTACAGACATTCTACCGGATCCCTCTCCGTAGCGGTGCTTCTGCACCAGCAGCATCCTCTCGAGGCCACAGTTGACTCCTCCCCATAAACACAGCACAGCCTCCACACTTCCTGGATTCCAGTCCAGCAGAAACGTTCAGAGACGCGTCACGTCAGAGTGGAACATCTGCAGCGAGTGGAACATCTGCAGCGAGTGACGCTCACAAGTCGTCCTGTCCCGCTTTGCTGCGTCGATGTGTGTGTGCGTTTGTATGATGCAGTTTTTATTTAGTTTGGATACATTTTCCTTTAAGACATTTATTCATGTGAATTTATTCCCATCAGCATTTAATGACTGTGTGATAGAATTGCGTTTGTCGTCTATTTTAGCTTCTGTTTGGTGCCGTATCTTGTAACGAGCCGAGCGAGGGAGCGACGTCCCCGTTCCCGAGCTGTGATTGGACAATTGTTCCTCCACAGCCGTGAATGGGCTCAGCACCAACGTGCTGCAGCTGAACAAAGCTGAGATGTGGGAGGTGAGTCAGAGGTTTAGAAACAAGCTAATTTCAGTTACAGTAAATTTAGAGGAATTAGCTTCGGTGATCTCGCATTTAAATAAAACACGATCCCTCAGGTCATAATGTCGTACTGTGAATACAAAAAAGTTCCCGGTGTAATAATCTAATCTTGTGTCTGTGTGACTGCTTTTGTTAAGCTGCAAAACAGAAAGTGACATTTACATATATATACAAACTGCATTATTTATACTTCAGAATTGCATTATTTATTCTGTTCTTTGTTCTTTACTTTGAGCAGATCATTGGAAGCCCCTCAACTCAAATGCCTCATGAATAATTTGTGTTCACAGGCTGCATCTGGACTTCAGAAGAGAACGGGTTCACGAGAGAGTGAAAGTATTGGGACAAACGACTAGCGAGTAACTGATAAGATGTGATTAGTTACAGTGAGATGAGAAAACACAAAACGTGAGGCAGGAAGTCGCCTTTGAGCAGGGGGTCCATGACGAGCGCTTGGCCTGACGTATCGGTGCTGAACCAGGGCCACGAGCGATGTAGACGAGGGATCCCCCGACCCAGAACGCAGGATGCGCTTCTCCGGCTGCTTCCGCGGAGCCTTCGGAGCAGCACCGCCCTGTCAAATCCGCTCCACAAAGCAAACTTCAAGCGAAGCGGGCCCAGAACCGCGCAGAACATCGGGTCTGTGACTCACAAGCTGGAAGCTCGTCATCACTATTAACTGGGTTACAGCACGAAACACAACGGGCTGCTTCCAGATCAGCTGTGTGGGCTCAAGCAGTGCTAATTGTTTATCAGGCCATTGACGGAGAAGTCGTCTTCGCTGAATGAGACTATAATAACCAGACGTATGAAGACTAAGCGGCTGAGGTACCGTGACTAATTGCTGCTGACTGGCCTGAACGCTTGGACTGAGCCCGTTTGGAGAGCGGCCTGAGTTGTGCCCTGCAGAAAGGATCCAGCCTCATGTAACGGCCCGGTTCAGAGCATCTAAGACAGGACTGAATCTGCAGACTCTCTAACTGTTGGCTCATCTGACCCCTCTCATGCTGCCTATTGTTTGCTCCTCCAGGCTAACTAACAGAACCCAGGCTGAGGTTCCGGCCCACCTCTGTCCCTCTGGGACGGGATCAACTCCTACACGTGTTCAGCAGCGCTGCACTGAGCGACAGCGAGGGCCCAGCGTCTGCAGCGGTGGGCGGCTCCTCGCTTCCAGGCCAAAGGCCGCGCGTCGCTAACGCGTCGCTAACGCGTCGCTAACGCGTCGCTAACGCGTCGCTAACGCGTCGCTAACGCGTCGCTTATGCGTCGCTAAAGCTTCGCTAACGCATCGCTAGCGTGCTGCCCGCGCGTCGCTAACGCGTCGCTAGCGCGTCGCTAGCGCGCTGCCCGTGCACCGCTAGCGTGCTGCCCGCGCGTCGCTAACGCGTCGCTAGCGCGCTGCCCGCGCGTCGCTAAAGCTTCGCTAACGCATCGCTAGCGTGCTGCCTGCGCGTCGCTAGTGCGCTGCCCGTGCGCCGCTAGCGTGCTGCCCGCGCGTCGCTAACGCGTCGCTAGCGTGCTGCCCGCGCGTCGCTAACGCGTCGCTAGCGCGCTGCCCGTGCGCCGCTAGCGTGCTGCCCGCGCGTCGCTAACGCATCGCTAGCACGCTGCCCGCGCGTCGCTAGCGTGCCGAAGCTACGTGCTCACAGGTGACTTCACGACCCCTCGGAGGTGACGGCGCCCCCTTCATGTAGGAACCATTCAGACGGACCTTGGTGGGATCATTGGAACAAAGCACTTCAGCAGCGCAGCTCATCTGCAGTGAGATATTTAAATTCCCGTGAGGTGAATGTGTGAATAGTGGTTTCATCCATTCATTCATGAAGGTGTAGCTGTAGATGTGTTCATCTTAAAACACGGGTTCCTTCCAGCTCACTGACCTTCAGTGGTACTTTTCTGGCATGAAGCACAGCTCCGGCGACGGCAGGAAGCGGTCGGAGCCTAATTTCTACCTGGCAACAGATCCTGTCAACGCGTGGCGCTGCTGCTGGACTCCCACTGCTATGAATGGGCTTCCTTCTCCTTGGACTCCTGGAGCTGCTCCAAGGTCGCAGCATGAGGAGGGAATCAACAGGGTGACCTTGTCAAACTATGCAGCACGTGTCTGCAGAGGCCTGGACTCGGCTCCAGAGCACACGCTCCTTCCGTCAAACTAATAAATCAGCGACAGTTCAGGACGCGACGTCCAACGCTGAAGCAACGCTCTCAGGACATGCTTCACTTCCTGCTGAGGGTTTAATGAGGGAGAGGGCTCTCAAACAATGGCCGGTCATTCTAGACACTTCTGCACATATAAATTCATTTATTATTCATCTTTCCTGAATAATAAATGAAACCAACAACAATGTATTTCTGTGTTTGGTGCGTGGTCGAGTCCGTCAAATGAAAGCGTGCCGTTCTCGCCGCATTTAATGTGACGTGCACTTGTTCACAGGGATAAAAGTTATCATCGGGAGCAAAGTCAACGAAGAAGCGTTGCCTCGCGCTGGTCTGTGGATAAATTCCCTCAGACGCAAATTGCTTTTTAGCAGTCGTGGAAAACAACAGCTGGCGCCGCAGCGCGCGCCGCCTGCGCCCGCGGCTGCGCAGCCGATAAGTGCTGTGGAACACGCGGGACTCATTCCGCGCTGACACTCGGCGCATCCTCGACCCTGACAGCTGTAAAGTAAAATTAAAGCAACGCCAGCCCGCTGCCGGACGCCATTAACAACCACGTTCACGGTAGACTGTTATTCGCAGCGGCGCGATCCGGCGCGCGCAGAAGGCGGACGCACATGGGCGAACGCTGGTTCCTGTGAGTCAGTGACGGAGCCGTGAGTGACAGCGGAGCCGCAGCCATGTCCACCTCCAGCCTCTACGACGGAACCTCGCGCAGGTCCAGCGGCTTGGCACGTGGGCAGAGACCGCCGGACCTGGAGCTGGCGGAGACCACGTTCGGCGCCGCGCCCGACGCGGAGACACCTGTGGAGCGCGACGCGCGCTCCCACGGAGCCAGGACGCCGGGCGGCGGCGGCTCCGCGGGCCTCAGCCCGCACGCGCCTCACCCACGGATGTCCGCGCGCATGTCGGTGTACAGCATCAGCCCCGGGCGCCCCGTCCTCAGCCGCGCCTACGTCCAGGGACGCGTGTACAACTTTCTGGAGAGGCCGTCGGGCTGGAAATGCTTCGTGTATCACTTCACAGTGTGAGTGTTCCTTCTTTCCGTGAACATCCGGGTCCGTGGGGTTTTCAGGGGGATAATTGCAACTTGGAGATTCTAATTAAACAGGGAGTTAAGTGCGCGTGCGGAGCAGCGGCCGCTGATCCTCCACGACCGTTACGGTGCGTTCATGGAAGATTCAATCAACAGCGGAACAATCAGCACAGACGAGAGGATCTCACATAAAACGCCGCTCACGGGAGCCCAGCGCCGCATTATTCACGTTTTTCATTTGAGAATCTATTTTCCTGAGCACCACCAGACTTTTCATTTCTCCGAGCAGCGCGTGCAGACGCAGAGGTGCGCGCTGCACTTACTGCGCCTGCGCACTAAAGCTAATCCAGGCTGACAGGCGTCTGAGACTCCCTGCTTTCATGGAGGTAATACAGCGTGCGTCGCCTTTCGGTGATGTGACAGTTTGGCAGGTGGCTTGAAAATGTTCCTGTTGGACAAAATGCATGTTGTTACCCGTGATGTACGTCTGTATGCGCCGCTGACACTAATGCTGCAGGATCTCAGTTGGTGCTTTCTGCATCCAGACAAACGGGAGCTGCAGCGTTCAGGCTCAGGCTGAGGAATGCGTGATCTTTGGGCTCAGCCCCACGTGTGTGTCTGCGCTGATAGCAGGCTGCTAAAGCTGTGTGTGTGTGTGTGTGTGTGTGTGTGTGTGCACATGCATGCTTGTGTGTGCGTGCATGCGTGTGTGTGTGTGTGTACATGCGTGTGTGTACATGCGTGTGTGTGTGTGTGTACATGCGTGTGTGTGTACATGCGTGTGTGTGTACATGCGTGTGTGTGTACATGCGTGCGTGTGTGTGTACATGCATGCGCGTGTGTGTACGTGTGTGTGTGTGTGTGTGTACATGCGTGTGTGTGTGCGTGCGTGTATGTGTGTGCGTGCGTGTTTGTACATGCGTGTGTGTGTGTGTACATGCGTGTGTGTGTGCGTGTGTGTATGTAAGTGTGTGTGTGTACATGCATGCGTGTGTGTACTTGCGTGTGCGTGTGGTGGAGGAGCTAGCAGCCCTGTCTGCCACCCTCTGACCCCAGAGTGTGTGAGGGGACGCAGGGGAGTGCAGCCTGTCAGAGCAGGTTAGAGTCTGAGTGACTCGAAGGGAGCGTGAGCCGACAAATGTGACTCAATAACCACACAATGTACAAGCAAGTGGCTTCAGAGAAACCTTGAAGATTCACACATTCTTATAATAAAGGACTTGATTAATGACAAGTCAAAAACATGAAGGTGAGGTGTGTAATTCTTCTAGACTGAGTGAAATATAAAGTGAAGGGTTTTCATAAACCGCGCGCTAACACGGAAACAGACTTTCCCTTCGGTCACGGCTCCACGGCCTCTAAACTGTCTGAACCGAACAGGACGGGTCCGTTGAAGGCGCTGTGAGCAGCACCGGGCCACGCTCAGAACCCAGTGTCTGTGTCAGCTTGTACGTGTGTCGTTGTGTATCTCAGAGGAAGCCTCTGTTCCTTAATGGGAGCAGGTGTTTGATGTCTGAGCCTCCAGCAGCTACAGGTCCGATCAGTGTTGGAGAGCGAGCGTGACCTCAGCGCCGACCCAGAACACGCGTCAGAGCCACCCGGCGCCTTATCACAGAGCCTGGTGTGTGTGTGTGTGTTTGTGCGTGTGCATGCGTGTGTGTGTGTTTGTGTG